>NC_064830.1:37220358-37523388 GCF_024166365.1 Elephas maximus indicus
AGGTCTAAAAACACTGTCCCTATTCTGTAGCTCTCTACATGAAGAGCCCCACTGACAAAGAGCAACAGAAGCTGGGGTTTCGTGATACCACAAAGGACAATAAGGTAATGTCTGCCACACGCCCTAAAGGAGGAGCTCACCAGCCCCGGCATCATCACCACCAATAGCATTATTTGCCTGGATTTGAGTCACATTTTAGTGAGGAAATCCTACGGCAAAATTTTTTGAAAACTGACAAATTTTCCCCAATGTGTCTTTTGAATAAATACGTACACTCATATACATTTTGAGGTCTGTTTCAAATCTGTAGACAAAGTAAGCACCAACAAATGGAAGAATGGCTGAATGAATGAAAGGGCAGTGGTCTGACAGGTGGCAGTGGCTGCTGTCCCCTCTGCCTGCCACCTGTCATCTATCTGTGGAGCAGTGTTCATGGCAGCAAACAGTATTCCATGTCTTGTTTAACTTCACGTGCCTCACTTTAGAAGAAGGGAGTGCAGGTCTGATCGGAAAGCAATATAGATGTCAGGATTCTAGGAGTCGGGGCGTGGTGCAGCCCTGGGACGTGCCAGGCGGTTGCACAGTCCTCATTGCACAACCACTTATTGAACATACACACAGTGTCCTGGTGCTAGTAATACACAGTGACTAAGACACAGTTACTGCCTTCGATGAGCTTCTTTCCCCTTACACACTGAAACCTGTGAGAGCTGGAACTCAATGGGACTGCTTTGTTTTTCTAGATCTTGCAAGTTTTCGCCCTTGACAAGGTAGAGTCTTACCACTTTTCTATTGCTCTCTATTAGTGGAAAATATTTGAGTTTTCCTTCTCTGACAGGTTCCACTTTACACAGGTTCTGGCTTTCTGAGGTTTTACTGTACTTGGGTGCAGTTGGGGTCAGAGAAGCTTCCTAAAGGAGCCAAAATCTAAGAAAAGATCTGAAGAAATAAGAACGGATGGAATAGAGTAGAAGGAATGTCATGTATAAAGCTTTAGAGATAAGAAAGAGCATAGAATTCAGGGGAACAAGGGGTGAGGGGACGTCGACAGCAAGGGACAAGCAGGAGCCAGGGCACAGACAGCCTCGGACACCACGCTGAGGACTGTGCACTGATCTGGAGGACAATGCAAAACCACCAGAGAGCTGACCATCTACGTTGTGGACAGTGGTTTGGGGCGCGGAGTGCTGAAGGCGGGTGTTGTAGACTGGACTGTGTTCTCCAAGAATGTGTTGTCAACTTGGCTAGGCCATGATTCTCAGTACTGTGAGATTATCCATCCTTTTGTCGTCTGGTGTGATTTTCCTGTGTGTTGTAAATCCTACCTCTGTGATGTTAATAAGGCAGGATTATACAGTCACGTTAAGGAGGCAGGAGTCAATTTACAAGATTCGGTTGTATCTTGAGTCAGTCCCTTTTGAGATATAAAGAAAAAAGAGAGCAGAGAGACAGAGGGAATGAATGAAGAGCCAGGAGCAAGCGCGTCCTTTGAATTCAGAGGCCCTGCTCTAAGAAGCTTCTAGACCAGGAGAAGATAAATGACAAGGACTTTCCCCCAGAGCCAACAGAGAGAGAAAGGCTTCCCCTAAAGTTGGCACCCTGAATTTGGACTTCTAGCCTCCTAGACTGTAAGAGAGTGAATTTCTCTTTGTTAAAGTTATCCACTTGGGATATTTCTGTTATAGCAGCACTAGATAACTAAGACAGGAAAAAAATGAGCAGGGCTGCAGAACAATCCATCCAGGAGATGATGGTGGCATGAACTAGGATGATGGCAGCCCAGGAGAAAACAGGCTGGAGACAAACTTAACCACTTGCCATCGAGTCGATTCCTACCTATGGTAACCCCATGTGTGTCAGTGTAGAACTGTGCTACATAGGGTTTTCAGTGGCTGAATTTTTGGAAGTAGATCTTCAAGCCTTTCTTCAGAGATGCGTCTAGGGGGACTTAAACCTTCAACTTTTCAGTCAGGAGTCAAGCGTGTTATTCATTTGTACCACCCAGGGACTCCGGAGAGAGACTTAGGAAACAGAGTTGGTCAAGACTCAATATTTGAATGAATGTGGGCAGGAAGAGTTAAGATGCCACTGTGGTTTGGCTCCTGTGAGTGGCTGGATGGTGCTACCATTCCCTTTGACAGGGTACCTGGAGAAAGAGCACATTTTTGGTGGGATGATGAGTTCTGTTTTGGACGGGTGGTGTTTGAGGGTCCGGGGGCATTGAAGTAACTGCATATATAGCCCTGGACCTCAGGAGGTGGACCTGGACTAAAGACCCTGATGCGGAAGTGATGGTGTTATGGACTGAATTATGTCCCCTCCCACCCAAAAAGTGTGTCCTCTTGGCTAGTCCATTATTCCCAATTGTGATTGTCTACCATTTTGTCATCTGATGTGATTTTCCTATGGGATGTAAATCCTGCCTCTATGATGTTAATGAGACAAGATTACAGGCAGTTATGTTAAGGAGGCAGGGCTTAATCTACAAGATTAGATTGTGTCTTGGTTCAATCTCTTTTGAGATACAAAGGAGAAGGGAGCAGAGAGACATGTGAACTTCATACCACCAAGAAACAGGAGCCATGAGAATAGCGCATCCTTTGGACCCAGGGTCCCTGTGCTGAGAAGCTCCTCAACCAGGGAAGATTGATGACAAGGACCTTCCCCCTAGAGCCAACGGAGAGAGAGAATTCAGACTTCTAGCCTCCTAAACTGAGAGAATAAATTTCTGTCTGTTATAGCAGCACTAGTTAACTAAGACAGATGGGTGGAGAGGAGGCTGTTGAAGCCGAGAGCAGGGTAAGCCTGTGTGGTCAGAGCAAGCGGAGAAGACAGCCGAGGACAGGTCTAGGGAAGCATTTACATCCAAGGGGCTGCAAAGAAGGGGACCCCTCATAGTTGCATGTGCTAGTCCCATGCCTGTCACCAATGCCTTAAGTCTGGGTCTCATACCTGCTCCTGGGATTCCCGAGTCTGCCCTGCAGGGGAATTTGGACACATCTGATGCTTGCCAAAGGAGGCCCAGTGGTGCAGTGGTTAAGCACTCGACTGCTAACCAAAAGGTCAGCGATTTGAACCCACCAGCTGCTACACAGGAGAAAGATGTGGCGGTCTGCTTCCGAAAAGATTATAGCCTTGAAAACTCTATGGGGCATTTCTACCTTGTCCTATAAGGTTACTATGAGTCGGAATCGACTTGATGGCAATGTGTCTTTTGGGTTTGATGCTTGCCAAGAGCACAACTGGTTTCTGATGAAAGAGTGACCCCTTCCCTGATATCAATCCCTTTTTCGGCCTCTGTGAGCCTTGTGTGTTCTTTTGTAGCTCCGGCAGATAATTGTATACAATGCCTGGAATGTGGAATCTAAATTTGATAGTTTCTGCCTCCTGCCTGACTCGAGGAGCCCATTCCATGGCTGACGTTCTGGTAACGCAAACCACATTGCAAAGGATCTTATGTTCACTTGTCCCCACTGCCCTGGGAGAACTACCCCAGGCCTCAGCCTCCACCTTGGGAAAATTGCTGGCCTGGGGGCAGTGCGGTGGGTTAGAGACACCCCAAGCCTGCAGGGGGTCTGATCTGAGCTCCAGCGCCCACTGTGCTCTGGCATTTCCCCTGTTTCTGGTGGGGTGGGTCTTCTGGGGACCTGCTGACTTATTGCTGTCTTCTAAGTGATGCTGGACTGCCAGCTCTGGGTCTGGGCACCGACAAGTGGAACATACCACCACCTGGCATGTCACTCAGCAAGCACTCATGGGGACAGTTCCAGGCCTGTCACCTCCCAGAGCTTAGGAAGTCAGCGGAAGACACAGGCTTGTCTGGCAGGGATTGAAGACCATCATAGACAGGTAGAGATTTCAAACCCGTGCAAGCCCAGGGTGCTATGGGTGTACCGTGGAGGGATCGGCCTTTTGTCTCTGCTTCCTAAAAACAGCCCTTGGAATCTCTTGAGCAATTGTGGTGCCATTGTTTTTCTCAATCAGGCAGGCACTTAAAAGTGTGCAAATGAGGTGAAAGCCCAAAGACCACACTGTGTGAACTAACTTAAAGAAGGGAGGGAGGCATGAAGCAGTCAGAATCTCACACCTAATCAGAGACTTAATAATCATTAACTCTGCATTAAGGCTCCAATAACTGTTGTAAAGGACCCTGGACCTTGGAGCTTCCTTTTCCGCTTCTGGATTGATGATGCACCTGGGAGGACCAAAATATCTTCAGGAACGTGAAACTACGTGCGAAAACTCCTCCCAGAGCTCACCTGTGCGGGTCTTCGTATATATCCTTCTGTGGCTGTATTTAAAAGGTTTCTGTGAGTATACCCCTTTCCACGTTCTGTGAGTCATTCTAGTGAATTCTCAAACCCACTGGGGGCCGTGAGGGACAGCAGGGCCTATCTGACAGGTGATTAGAAGGACAGAGTCCTAACTTGTGAAGGACCCAGCTTTGGGTGGCTGTGCAGGCAGTCGTTTTGTAAAGACCTAACTCTGGGTGTTTAGGGTCAGAGAGAGAAAAGGCCACGTGGGTGGCTGGTATCAAAGATGGAGAAGTAGGGAAATGGGGATGGGAATTGTCTTCATATTTGGGCGATTGGTCTTGTGTCGATTATTACTAATAGAAGGGCACATAACCAACAGCCTGAGGTCAGGGCATAGGACAAGGAGTTCTTCCAGTAGGAGAGGGTGCTGGACCCAGGTCTTGAAAGAGTGCACATTATTTCTTTAAGCCTTGGTTTTCTCATGGGTGAAAAGGGCATAATGATAACCTTTAGTCCTGACAAAACTGTTTAGTTCTCCAGGAATCCAGATTTCTGAGTTCATAGAATTGGGGTGACCCACCCAGGCCATTTGCCCTTAGGTGTCCTTTTGGAACATGAGCCTTTGAGGAACTGGTTCCCTGAAGTCACCTTCAAGTCAAACAACAGCCTAGTAAGCAGGTTGGTGGAGAATGTTTTGTCTTAGGCATTGAGTTCTTTTGGAAAATTATCCATGTGCAGCCAGCTTCCAAAGCAGGAACTCCAGGGTCTGACTCGAGGCTGTGTTGTAGGATGTATGGCATGTTCTTAGTGAGTCTGTAACAGACCCACCCTAAAATGCTGCATGCGCTTTGATGCTATCTGCTTAGAAAGTAACTTAACAATGGCCTATATAACCCCCTTTACTGTCCACTCTTCTATGTTCGCATTGACCCTGCCCTATTTGAACCGTATCTACTCACAATAAATATACTCTATTACACTAACTTTTGGTGTTTCTCTGTGTATGTAGGTTTTTGACGGTTCATAGCATGGCTGTGAATTAAATGAGATAAAATGTGGCTTAAATGAGATGACTTGTATGGCAGGCACTGTAGCTTAGCCACCCAGCAGCCATTCACAATTGCCTCCCCCCTTGTCTTATACTACCATGAGGCTGGAAATGTATAACACTCTTGCTCCCACCTCCCTTGTAGTTAAATGGGGCCATGATCTGACATAATTCTGGCCAATGATATATATATCTCCAACGCGTGTATGTTCGTGTGTGTGTGTGTGTCACACACACAAAACTCCCTGTGGAGCCTTTACTTTCCTGAGTAAAAAGGCAAAACTTCCCTAGGAAACTCTTCACCCCTTCTCTGACTTCTACCTGTAAAGGGAATATAATGCTGGAGAACCAGCAGCCATCTTGCGACTACGAGGTGCAAACATGAGTTTGAGACCCACACATATAGGATAGGAGAGTCTGGGAGCATGACCACACACAAACTACCAGCCCTGGACTCTTTCTCTAGAGTTCTCTTTTCAAGAGTGTTAAAGCCGCTCTAAGTGGAGTTTTATGCAATGGATTCCTTGTCGATGCAGTTGTAAAGTATGAACATAATGCCTGTCATAAAAACACTGAATGACTGAGGAGGAGGAAGAGAAGAGAAAGTATGTTCCAGGCCCTGCATGCAAAGTCAGGGCGTCTTGAGAGAATCGTAGTATCCTTGGAGAAGAGCTGGAGGGAAGAGTGGAAGCTGGGGGTGGATTGCTGGGAGACAAGGCTGCAGAGACCACTAGGAGCCTGAGCTAGAAGGGCCTTGTGTGCCTTGCAAAGAGTCTACCCTGAAGAAGGAGGAAGTGGACTCAAAGAAACAAAGGGAAAAGAATATTCCAGAAAGAGGATTGGGGTGTGCTCAGGAATGCTGAATACTGTTGAGTGGTCAAGAAGGATAAGAATGGAAAAGCCTCCCCTGACCTTGAAGAGGGCATTCAGCGGTGAACACCGGATGGCAGTAGGCACCAGATGGCAGTGGACCTGGGAGGGGACTGTGGGTGAGGTAAGGGTGTCACCGTCTTCCAGAATCTTAATCATGAAGGAGAGAAGGCAAGGTGAGGATTTTTTTATTATTATTATTTTATTCTATGTAAGTAAAAAACCCAAACCCATTGCTTTTGAGTTGATTCCAACTCATAGAGACCCTATAGGACAGAGTAGAACTGCCCCATAGGGTTTCCAAGGAGCAGCTGGTGGATTCGAACTGCCGACCTTTCGGTTAGCAGCTAATCCCTTAACCACTGCGCCACCAAGGCTCCTCTATGTAAGTAGTTCATGCTAATTATAGAAAAAGCTAGAAAATATGGATAGTTAAAAGAAAAAAAAATACAAATCACCTTTCATTCTACACCAGCAATAACAGTTGTTAAAATTTTGTCGTTCCTTCCCTCCTGACACTTTCCTGTTGCTATTTTCTTTTATGAGTCGGCAATGGGTATACATAAGATAGGAGCCCTGGTGGCACAGTGGCTAAGAGCTACAGCTGCTAACCAAAAGGTCAGCAAATTGAATTCACCAGCCAGTCGTTGGAAACCCTATGGGGCAGTTCTACTCTGTCCTATAGGGTCGCTATGAGTCGGAATCAACTCGACAGTAACGGGTTTACATATAAGAAAACATTTCTTTTAAATGAGAAGAAACTTCAGTGGATATACAGTAAGGTCAGAACCTGTGCAAGACAGAAACATGTAACAGAAGGAAAACGCAAATATTTTCCGTTAAAATGAGTTACAGGAAAGTGGTAAGACTGTATACCCTGTCAAAAAAAGAAAACTTTCAAGACCCGGAAAAACAAGGCAGTCCCTTCAAGTTTTGGCTCTCCCAGGTTTCACTGTACTATTTTGTAACTTGCTTTTTCGTTTATCACACTGTAAACCTCTTTCCATGCTAAACTCCTTCCAAAACCATAATTTCTAATGGTTACTTAGAATACCATGTGCAGATGTACCATAATTCACTTAGGCGTCTTTAGGAGTGGGATATATGTTCCAGTTTTTCACTCTTATAAACAACCCTGTGGCATGTACCCTTGTAGTTAAAACTTTGCACACACGTTTGTCTTTCAATTGTTTTTTCCCCTATGTTTTTATTTGGAAAATATTTGAAATTTATAGAACAGTTGAAGGGATAACACCTTATCTGCATACCCTCTACCTCCTCCACAGGCCAGGCCCCCCAGGCTGATATGGGGCTTGGCCTGCAGGAAGTTGATTAGGCAGCGCTCTGGGGAGCAACACCTGAGGGTAGTGAAGGGAACAGGTGTGGGCAGAGGGAGTCTGTCTCCCTCTTCTCCCTGTGCTTCTCTATGCTTATTCTGTCCTTTTATAACTCTGAGGTGATTAGGTTTAGGACCCACCCTACACTGGTAGCCTCATTAACATAACAAAAGAAACTCCAAAGAGGGTCATATTTACAGGTACAGGGGCTAGGATTTTAATACATATTTTTGGGGTATACAATTCAATCCATAACACAATCCATATTCCAATTACCCCCAAACCCCATTGCCATCAAGTTGATTCTGACTCATAGCGACCCTATAGGACAGAGTAGAACTGCCCCATTGGGTTTCCGAGGAGCAGCTGGTGCATTCAAACTGCCGACCTTTTGGTTAGCAGCCAGGCTCTTAACCACTATGCCACCAGGGTTCCAGACCCCATTTCTCCAGTTGTTCTAATATTATCTTTTATTGACAACTGCTTCCTCCTCACACCTCCAACTCAGGGTCCAACTGAGGCTCATGAATTGTATTTAATGATCATGTCTCTGTAATCTCCTTTATTCTAGAACAGTTCTCAGTCTTTTTTATCTTTCATGACATTGTCATCTTGGAAGAGGACAGGTCAATTGTTCTGCAGAATGCTCCTTAGTTTGGATTTGTCTAGTTGTTCCTCACGGTTAGATGCAGGTTAAACACTTTGGCAGGAGAGCTACATTAATGATCACATCAGGGGTACGCGCTGCCCATCTCCCGCAGGATTGGTGCCGCTACGTTTGACCATTTGCTTAAGGTTAATTCTGTTTTTAGAATTTTGGACACGCATCTTTGAAGATTTTTGGGTAGTTCCAACTGTGAACCTTTCCCTTTGTGGCTTTTGCAATGAAATTATACTTAGACAAGTATTCCTTACCTCCAGACTATATAAATATTTACATATTTCCTCCAAGTATGCTCATGGTTTCGTTTTCCATAATCGGTTCTTTGACTCACTAGGAATTAATTTTGGTTTAATATGGTAAGCTATTTTTTCCCCCAGAAACTTAACCAAATATCCACTACTATTCACAAGTACCTTTTTATTGAACAGTTCATCCTTTCCCCTGCTGGTATTGTCACCATTATTATATTCTAAACATCTTCAAGCACTGTTATTTGCTTCCAGACTCTGTACTGTGTTCCCCTGACCTGTTTATTCTGCTTCCAGTGCTACACTGGAATTACCAGCTTATGGAATTAGTATAAGCTTATAGTCAATGGCACTGTTCTACTCTGTCCCATAGGGTCGCTATGAGTTGGAATGGACCTGAAGGCAACAGGTAGGTACAGGTTTAGTCTATGTTGATCTGGTAACAAAGATTGCCAAGAAGGTCTTTTTTTTAATGATGTAAAAAATGAGTCAGTTTTTAAACAAAGCAGAAAGAAGAGTGAGGGACCCTGGGGAGATAAAAGGGCTGGAAGACAGAGCCTGGGTGCAAGGGCAGTAATCTGGTCCAGACACCAGCCCATAGGCTTGGACAGCTGAGCGTCTGCCCCTCCCCTTCCTTCGATCCCGCCCACCTTGTGTTTGAGCGTAACACACCACAGACATCTTTCCAGGCCATGCACAAAGTCTACCTCGGTCTTGTAATAGGGGAATAGTAGGCCACTGTAAGGGTGCATCATAGTTTATCATTCCCCTGTTAAATGTTATTTTGGTCATTTCTGGTGTTTGCTATTACCTCAATGTAAGAAATCCTCGTATATTTATCTTTATTTGTGTGAGTATATCTAGAAGTTGAATAAATTTCTACAAGTGAGACTGCAGATTAAAAGGATATCATTCTTTAAAATGTTGATGCTGTCAAATTGCTCTTGAAAAATCTTTATGAATCTATATCCCTGCCAAGAGGATATCAGGAGCACCCACTTGCCTATCCTCTTACCAATCGTGGACTTTATCTTTTTCAATTTATCTAATCTTATAGGTAGAAGACAAATGGTCTCTCACTGTTCTTTTGTTTTGCAGTTATTTGCTGCTGGCTTTTTAGATGCGATTCTGTTACCCAATGTTTTTATTAAGTCTTCTGGATTTGTGTCTCCAGCAATCAAGGCAAGCATTTTTTAAAAAATAATTTATTTGTGACTAACAGACCACATTTACCACGGCCTCCACCAGACTGAGTCCAGCACAACTAGATGGTGCCCGGCTACCACCACTGACTGTTCTGACAGGAATCACAATAGAGGGTCCCAGACATAGCTGGAGAAAAATATAGAACAAAATTCTAACTCAAAAAGAAAGACCAGACTTGCTGGCCTGACAAAGACTGGAGAAACCCTGAGGATATGGCCTCCAGACACCCTTTCAGCTCAGTAATGAAGTCACTCCTGAGGTTCACCCTTCAGCAAAAGATTGGACAGGCCCGTAAAACAAAACAAGACTTAAGGGGCACACCAGCCCTGGGGCAAAGACTAGAAGGCAGGAGGGGACAAGAAAGCTGGTAATAGGGAACCCAAGGTTGAGATGGGAGAGTGTTGACATGTTGTAGGGTTGTTAAGCAATGTCGTAAAACAATACGTGTACTGTTTAACGAGAAACTAGTTTGTTCTATACACCGTCATCTAAAGTACAATAAAAAAAATGTTTATTTGATGCCATTGAGAATATACACAGCAGAACATACACCAATTCAACAATTTCTACATGTACAATTCAGTGACATTGATTATATTCTTTAAATTGTGCAACCTCTTTTACCATCCTTTTCTGAGTTGTTCTTCCTCCATTAACATAAACTCCTTGCCTCCTAAGGTTCCTATCTAATCTTTTGAGTTGCTGTGTCGATTTGACCTCATATAATTCGTAAAACAGCACAATGCTCAAGGCAGACATTCTTTACTAGTTAAGCTAAACTATTCTTTGGTTTTAAGACTTCGGGGGATAGTTTTGGTATAAAATTTAAAGATTATCTCAGGACAATAATGTCAGGGGTTCATCCAGCCTCCATGGATCCAGGAAGACTGGATTCCATAAAAAACTGAAAATCTGTTCTCCATTTTCTCCATTTGGATCAGGATTCTTCCACAGAATCTTTGATGGAAATGTTCAGTAATGGTAGCTGGGCACCATCCAGTTCTTCTAATCTCATGGCAAAGGAGGCAGTTTTTCATAGAGGCAATTAACCACACATTCCATTTCTTCCTCCTATCCCTGACTCTCCTTCCTTGGTTATTCCGGCAGATAGAGACCAATTGCTACATCTCTGATGACCGTTTGCAAGCTTTTACGTCCCCAGCCACTACATAACAAACTAGGAGGTAGAACAGAAGCACTAAACATATTAGGCCAATTAACTGGGATGTCCAATGAAACCATGACACTAAACCTCCAAACCAAGAAACCAAAACCCATAAAGTGTTTCGTTGTACATAAGCAGCCTCAGCAGCTGCTATTCTTCCTGTTGTTGTTGTAAGTCTATCACAGAACTTTTGCCAATTTAACTTTTTACAGGTGTACAACTTTTTACAGGTGTCAATACAGCACTTACATTAATTGGCTGTGTGACCCCACCCTTCATCAATTCAATTTTTCCATCACCTCAAACCGAAACTCAGTGCTCTATAAGCAATAACCCCCTTTATTCCCCTCCATCCCGCCTCTGGTAACCAATAATAAACTTTGTTCTCTATACATTTGCCTGTTCTTGCCTCTTTATGTGAGTGAGATCATATAATAATACTTGTCCTTTTGTGATTGACTGTTTCACTCAGCATAATATCTTCAAGGTCTATCCGTGTTGTAGCATGTGTCAAGACTTTGTTTTTCTTTCTGGATGACTAGTATTCCACTGTGTGTATGTACCACGTTTTGTTTACCCATTCATCCACTGATGGGCATTTAGTTTGTTTCTACTTTTTGATTATTGTGAACAGTGCTGCAGTGAACATTGGTATACATATGTCTGTTCACATTGCTACTTTCAAGTCCCTTGGGTATATTCCTAGCAGTGGAATTGCTGGGTGATACGGTATTTCTAGTTTAGTTTTTTGAGGGACCACCACACTGTTTTCCACAATGACTGTAATATTTGGCATTCCCACCAGCAATGGACAAGGGTTCCAATTTCCCCACATCCTCCCCAGCATTTACTATTTTTTTTTTTTCCATTTTAGCCATCCTAGTGGGAGTGAAATGGTGTCTCATTGTGGTTTGATTTGCATCTCTCTGATGGCTAATCGGAGCAAGCATTTTGATTTAAGTCCTCCAATTTTCCATCCAAGCCAGGAGTAGAGTCTGGGAGGACCAAACCCAACTGGGTCCCTGCCCTTAATTAACTTGTTATTTAGAGGTGGACCAGCTACCTCAGAAAGTGGATAGAACTAAGGGTTGCCACGGCCTAGGCCCTGGTTTCCAGCTTTGCAGATGACCCCATCTTCTGCTGGGTAGCCTCAGGGACTCAGGGCAAATCCCACAAAAGACTTATTCCGTAGCCTCAGGGACTCAGGGCAAATCTAACAAAAGACTTATTCCTATAGACAAACCTCATGGAAGCGTTTGCCATGTGGGCCAGAAGACCTGAGACAGCCCACCCATCCAGTGTGATGACACCAGGACCCCTGGCTCAGCCCCATGATGCTCCTGCTCAATGCTCTCTGTGGGAGCCATGAGACCTTTTGGTGCAAGTGTCGTCAGCCTGAGGAATGGCTGCAAGGTCTCATGCCCTGGACTGGGGACCCACCACATACCTTCTAATTCCTCCAGCTTTGCTCCTGACCCCTGTCAGCCACTATCTTCCCTGGCCAAAGAGAGTTCGGCCCCCTATTCATGGCATGTCTAGAGCAGAAACTCTGGGATCCTTATCTAACCAGTATTCCAAATTACTGCACATTCCAACAGCCATCAGCTTTACTCTAAAAGGGTTTTTTTTTTTTTTTTTTTAATGTTATGTGTCCACAAAGGTCTCCAAGAAAATCCAATGGACACACAACTCCAGAACATTTGGCATGCTGATATTTAGCTGTGCAAGTACATAGAGGGTGAAATGCCCCAAAGGCAGTGACCATTAAGAGGAGATTGGGTAGACCGGTGTCATGGGTTGAATTGTGTCCCCCAAAAATATGTATATCAATTTGACTAGGTCATGATTCCCAATATTGTGTGACTGTCCACCATTTTGTCATCTGATATGATCTTCCTACATGTTATAAATCCTATCTCTGTGTTGTTGATGAGATGGGATTAGTGGCAGTCATATTAACGACATAGGACTTAATTTACAGGACTGTACTGTGTCTTGAGCCAGTCTCTTTTGAGACACAAAAGAGAGAAGCGAGCAGAGAGATAGGTGGACCTCATACCACCAAAAAGCAGAGCCATTAGCACATGTCCTTTGGACCTGGGGTCCCTGTGCTGAAAAGCTCCTAGACCAGGGGAAGATTGATGACAAGAACCTTCCTCTAAAGCTGACAGAGAAGAGAAGGCTTTCCCCTGGAGGTGATTTCCTGAATTTGGACTTATTACCTATTAGACTGTGAGAGAATAAATTTCTTTTTGTTGAAGCCATCCACTTGTGGTATTTCTGTTATAGCAGCACTAGATAACTAAGAAAGCAGGCTAGATTAACTAGTCATCCAATGAGTTAAGCCAGGACTTTCTCAGATGATAATAAAGCCACCATTTATTTAGCCCTTTGTATATGCCTTTTTTATATAAAAAAAATATATATATATAAAAAATTAAAAAAAATTTTTATATGCCTTTTTTATATGCCAGGCACTGTGGTAAGCACCCTACCTACTTTATTTCCTTTAATCTTCAGCACATGCCTGAAAGGTATTATCTCTATAATACCCATTCTAAAGATAGGAGATGGAGGACCACAGAGGCTAATTAACCTAATCAAGGCCACAAAGCTTGTGCAAAGGTGGGGTTTGCACCCAGGTCTTTACCATCACTCCACACTGTAATCTATTTCCTGACCCCAAGAGAGGCAGCCGATCCCTTCTCCCTCATCTCCCAGGAAACGTTATAGCACCTAGTAAACTTGTTTAGCAGCAGAGGGCCAGATGCATTGATTTCTGAGCCTTCTCCCTTACTGGCCTGTTCTTTGTGAATCTGTGCAGGTGGTGGACTGCAGCCACACTATGATGCTGTTATAACCAGCGGCCAGCAGATGGCAGTGTCTGATAGCCCTCAGCCATTTGTCTCAAGCCTCAGCGCTAGGAGTCGTCCCGTGTGGAAGACCTCTGGGTAAGAAGCCACCCATCTCTCCTTCTTCTCTGTTCCCTCCCCTCCCCCTGCCCAGCAGCCCAGGGCACAGAGATAGGCAGAACCTAGCGGCCTGGGGTCAGAGCTGCAGCCCAACTCCAGTGTGGATGCCAGAGCTGTTGCTCAGGGTAACCTGGGGATGGGCAGTCATGGGTTGAATACGGGAAATTCCTCAGAGCTGGAGGAAGCCTAACCCTGGGCATTATACTGGGAGGACCGAAGAGGAGTCCTGCAGGAATCTTCCCACATCTGCTGCCCCACTCTGAGCTCTTTCTCTGAGAGACATTTGGGGCTATCTGCATGTTGTGGGGAGACCGCCCCACCAGATGCAGCTATAGTATAGCATCAACGTCTTCTCCCTCCCCCTAACCCAGTGCCTTCTCTCCTCACGTCTGGCTCTCTCCCCAGCTCTGAGCCAAAAAAGCCAGAGGCTATGGTGGGCCCTAAACCACGGACAGGCTCCTGCCTGGGTCCCTGGCAGTGGCCCAGGCTGCCCCAATCCTCACACTCACCACCTTTCACAGGCAGGTCCTTGGTGGACATTTGATTGTCAGCCTCACTGTACACTTGGGGAATCCAGAGCTAGGAAGGAGCCCTGGTGGTGCAGTGGTTAAGAGCTCAGACTGCTAACCAAAAGGTCGGTAGTTCAAATCCACCAGCTGCTCCTTGGAAACCCTATGGGATAGTTCTACTCTGTCCTTACAGGGTTGCTAAGAGTTGGAATTGACTTGACAGCTACTGGTTTGGTTTTTTTTGTTTGTTTTTTAGAGCTAGGAAAGGGCAAGTAACTTGTAGCCCAAGGGTAGAGCCAGGACTTGAATTCAAGCCTCTTGACTGTCAGGAGCGTCAACCAAACATGATCTATGGGATATCTGTTAAATGTTCCAAAGCAGTGCGTGCGTGGTTGTAGGGACCAGGAGCCTTGTGCGTGTGCAGGGACCCAGAGCCCCCACCAGTGGATAGGGCAGAGGCCAACCCTTCATCATGTCTCTCCTCCAGGTGCCCTGAGCATTGCTGAGACAAGACCCTCTGAGCTGTGATGGAGAACAAAGGCACAAGATCACAGAGGGGACCCAAGACTCCCCGGTGGCTGGGTTGCTGAGCGCTTCCCCTTGGTGGGGACTTGGCCTCCCCATCTGTAAAATGTGGGCTGTAGTGTGGGTTAACTCCTAGTTAACCGAGGGCCTCCTAGTTCTCTTCCCATCAAACATGGGGTGGGGGGAACAGCTGTCTGGGCGTTCCCAGACACTTATGAGGCTGAGCAGACTACACCTGGGACTGGTCCAAGTTCTAGTGCCTGAAGGTCACTGCAACGTGATTCTACTTGGCAGAACCCAAGACTAACTTCCTAAGAGGCATTAACCCAGTGTTGCAGGTTTCCAGATGACACCTTAGCTCCCCACAGGAAGGAGCCTTTGAGAGATGTCGTGGCTCTCACAGTGCAGTATCAAGGGCTTCCTCACACTTGGAGCTGCCTGGGAGAGGGAGCTCCTCTCTCTGCCAGTATGCAAGCTCAGCCTGGGTAGCCAGTTGCCACTGAGTTAATTCTGACCCAGGACAACCCCATGTGTAGCAGAACAGAACTGTGCTCCACGGGGTTTTCAGTGGCTAATTTTTTGGAAGTAGATCGCCAGGCTTTTCTTCTGAGGCACCTCTGGGTGGACTCGAACCTCCAACCTCTGGGTTAGTAGCCAAGCATGTTGATCGTTTGCACCACCCAGGAACTCCTCAGCCTGGTAAGCAACTTGTTATGATTCAGGCATAGAAAGTTGAGCGAAATAACCTAAAATTTCTTTCAGATCCTGGGATTCGATGACTCTGAATCAGAGACTTGGTGCTGCGAGAAAGCAAATGGCTTCTGCAAGGGACGGATGAGCAGCAAAACACTCCCCAAGGGAAGGATCTGGAGGTGAGAATGTGGGAGCCCTGCCTCTTCACATCAGTGAAGGAACAACTCCAAGCATGCTTTTACTGAACTGTTGGAACCGATACCACCTCCTCTCTCTGAGGAGGAGACAGCTGGAGTCTGGAGGCTTGCGGGGAGCAGAGGGTCATCAGTCCCCAGTTTTCTCCCAGCCTCTGATCTCTGCTCCCTCCCATCTGCCTCTGGGCCTCGTGGACAGTTTTCCAGGGACTGCTGGGGTAGCACAGAGGAAGACAGAGCATTTCCTTTCAGAATGCCCTTAGCAGCTCATAGAGCACACAGCTTCAAGGGGGTGTTGCTAGCTCTCTCCTCTCCCCACAAGCAGGCACCCAAGGTTTGGACAAAGGTAGTACATGAATCCAGGCTCTGCCATCCACTAGGTAACCCTGGACAAGGTGTCAAAGTTCTGTGTGACTCAACTTTCCTCATCTATAAAATGGGAATAATAGTACCTACCTCAAAGAATAGTTGTGAGAATGAAATGATACACATAGAGAGCAGTTGGCATGATGCCTGGTTTACAGAAGGCAACCAATGGTTACTGTCGCTATTAAAAGGAACAGAGAGGAAGCCAGACACCGCCTAAACATCTTCTGCTTCTCCCTCCTTTCTGGACTCGGCTCCAATGTCCTCTGCTGGTCAAGCCCTCTCCTCCCCCACCCCTGGTTTTCTGTCGCTCTACTCTTTACCACCTGATAAACATGTATTATAGATTTACTTGCTTACTGTTTATTATCACTTTTGCTCTATGTGTTTGTCCTGTTCATTGCTGACTCCATAATACGTGGAAGAGTAGCTAGCAATAAGTATTTATTGGAAAGAAGGGATGGATGGACAAATGAATGTGTGAATAAATCACTGCCTTCACTTTACAGACCAAGGAACGCTAAAGACTGGCCTAAGCACCGACCGCTGGTGGGCAGTGGCTCCTGTAGTATCTGTCCACCCCCAGGCAGTCTCCTCCAGGGCCTCCCAGTGATTACAGCTGCTTCTCTGTCTCTGCCATTATCACCCTTGGGAATCAGAACAGACTAGGGGGTAGGGGGACAAGGCACAGGCACCGGAGCCTCTTCTGTGCCAGCCTCTTATCCTGGCCACTTTCTAGGTGAGAACCTCTCCGTCTTACAGATGAGGAAACTCAGTCTCAGTGAAGCTAATCGGCTTGCTCCCACAGATACAGCAGGAGCGAACCCAGGTATTCCAACCCATGATGAATTCCTAAGCCCCAAGGTGGCCTCAGGGCAGAGGTGCCATGTAATCAAACGTTTATTCGGCACTGCTGTGTCAAGCCTGATTCGCTCCTGCTTTATACAGTGGGGGAGACTGAAGCTAAGACGAGGCAAGAGATTTGCTGTCCAAGGTCAAAGCCAGGTCTAGAACCAGGGCTCTTGACTCCAGTCCAAGGATCCCAAATGTTTGCACAAATCACACTCAAGTTGGAATTTGTAAAACACCCAAGGGGACCGTGCAGGGCTGCAGGGTGAACGGAGGCTGAGTAAGACAGCAGAGACTCAGCACTGTCGTCAGCAGAGAATCCGGCGACTGGCCTGCCAGTGTCCTTGGGGGCTCTGCCAGCCAACCTGGGTAGGTTCCCATAGGGCCGCTCTGTGTCTACTGGCACCACAAAGGGAGGTGGGTGAGAGGTGACTTTCCAGCCTCAGTTCCAAAGGCAGGATGGTGTAATGCAGCCCCGGCCAGCCCACTTCCCCCCGCCCCCAGGTGCACGCGTTCTGGCTACCGGAAGACCCGGCAGCGCCGACCCCGCCCGGGTATCCGCCCTCCATGTTCAGACTCTCCCACGCTAACCTCGGACCTTTCTTCTCCATGCACTTGAGCGGCCTTGGAGTCCGCGAGTGACGACCCCTCGCCAGGCCGCCCCCTCCTACCCCCAAACGTCCCAGCGTATGAGTGGCACAGAGCCCCAAGCCGGGCGGGCGCCACGTCTTCCTGGGGCCTGGATGATGATGGCGGAGCAGTTCGCTTGGGACGAAGCGGCCAGTGCAAGGGAACACCCGAGCCTGGGCGGCAGCTGACCCAGGACCAACACCCGTCAGGCATCTTCGGTCAGAGTGCAGCGCAGCCCTGCGAGCTCGCGGCCAAGGTGGCTTTGGACCGAGCGGCGTCATGTTAACGCTGATCACCGCTCAAAGTGATCATAACTCACCGCGCCGGTCTAGATTTCGAGTCCGGTAGCAAACACCATTTCAGAGAAAAAGGACGCGCCTACCCTGCCTCGGGGGATCCTTCGGCCCCAGGCCCACCGTCCGCCTAATAGCGGCTCGCCCATCCGCCGGACGTTCCCACACTCTGTGTATGTTCCAGCTACCGTCGAACTGAGCCCACACTCGTCGACAGCCTCCCTTGCCTGCGCGTCTTCCTGAGACGTGGCCTCTGGAACCTGCCCCTGCCCGCTGCAGACCCAAACGCCCCGCTGCCCACCCGAGTGCCCTCTGAGGGTCCGCCGCAGCAGCAGGGCGTCCCCTCGACCCATCCCCGCCCCGCGCGATAATCGCGCCCCAGCAAAGAAGGACGGAGACGCCATTCGGGTGCTCCTTGCTGCCTGCCTTCCCGGCTTCGGGCCCGCGCCGAACATACCCGGTCGCCCGTCTGTGTTAGCCGGACTGATTGCGAAGAAACGTGGCCGTCGACGCTCCTGGAAGGCAGGGCGGAAGGTCACCACTATGGACACACAGATGAAGTCGGAGCACCACTCCCGGATAGAAGTCCCCTCGTCACCCCAGGGTTGCCTCAGTAATTCTTGCTTTGTGTTCGGATTACGCTTAAACGCAAGTTCCGTGCCCAAATCTTTCCAACGGTCGGTCCATGTCCATCTGTCTCTTTCCGGCCTGCCCTTCCAGCAGCTTGCCTTCTCTTCCTCCCCTGCGGGGTTCCCTTTCCTTGCTCCGGCTGCCCGCCGATCCTTGGGAGGCTGTGGCAGGCTGGGGAACCACCTAACTGGTGACCGAAAACGCGCCTTCGTGGCTTCTCCGCGCCGGTGTGGACTCTGCGCGCCCTTGTGGCCTCGGTGTGCGTTGGCCAAGGGATCACGGCGCAGACCGCAGGGGCAGCGCCCTTCTGTGGCCCCACCTCTGGCGTCGGAAGCGTTCGCTGAGGGGAACGAGAGGGGGGCGGGGTGCTTCTCCGCAGGGGAGTGGGGAAGAAGCTGGGCGGGTACGGGCGATGCCCCTGAGCCAGGAACCGAGGAGGGCGCGTTTGGTTCGGGCGCGGCTGGGTGGGTGGGTGGATCGCATTGCCGCGGGAAGAGAGGCGGGGCACTGGGTCGCGGCGAGAGCCTCCGGCGGGTCACATTCACTTGGCTAGGGTGGGGGCGAAGCGCTACGATGGGAGGAGGCGCCTCCAGCTCTGGACGCTAGTTAGGCCAGAATGGGGGGCGCATCGCTGCCACCAGAGTGTTCGGCAGGGGGCGCTGCTCCGGGGGTTGGGCGGGGGTGGGGTGGGAGAGGAGGGGGGCCGTGGCTTGCTGCGCACACTTCCCCCATTATTAAATACTATGTTCAAAAGGCGCCGGGGGACTTCCCGGAGACACGGAGCCCGAGCCGCCCGCCCGCCCGGCCCACGGAGCCCATGGACCTGAGCGCCGCCGCCGCGCTGTGCCTCTGGCTGCTGAGCGCCTGCCGTCCCCGCGACGGGCTCGAGGCAGCTGCGGTGCTGCGAGCGGAGGGGGCAGAACCGGCCAGGGGCTCGGGGGGCGGCGGCAGGCGGAACCTCGCCTCGGCTGCAGGCCCCTCCGCTGCCCCGGCCGCCGCAGCTCCCCGGGCCCGTGCGGCGCGCCGCGCCGCCGGCTCTAGCTTCAGGAACGGCTCGGTGGTGCCTCACCAATTCATGATGTCGCTTTACCGGAGCCTGTCCGTGAAGGCTCCAGCCGGGGCAGCAGGCGCCTCCGCCTCCGGCCGCCACAGCCACGCAGACACAATCACCGGCTTCGCAGACCAGGCGACTCAAGGTACTCAAGCCTCTCCTGCGCCCAACCATCCCGTCCGGTCCTGGGCTGAGGCCACCGCAGGAACCGTACCCCCTGCTACTTTCCATTCGGGGCCCCGCATGCCCCAGCCTCAGGTGTTAAAAACTTCGCCGAGGGCGAAGTACCCGAACCCGCTGCGCCTGGACTGGGGCCGAACCGGGGCCGCTCGTGGGGACCGGCCCCGGAGAGCTGAGCCGGCCCCTCTGCTGGGTTCCTTGGCCCTGCCGACCGGCGGGTACCCTAGAGGAGGCAGGCTGAGTCGGAGATCCACTTCTTCGGGTAGAGGCTGGAGTGGCCTCGGGGCCGTGAGCCCTCGGAGAAGAAAGGAGGGCAGGAGCGCGGACATCCGGGGTCGGGCCGTGAGGGAGTGCGCAGTGATGCTGGCGGCTGCTTGGCTGCATCTCTGCAGCTCCCAGGACCGCACAAATTGGGGAAGCCCAGGGGAATGCGAAGCAGAGGTAGGTGTCAGATTAAAGTAGATGGCCCTGGAGAGGCTGGCTGGTGGTATCAGCAGGTATGAAGAGGACTCTTCTTCTCAGCAGGCTGTTTCTGGGTGGTGGTGGCTTGTGTGTGTGTGAGGTGTGCAGGTAAGGGTGTCGTGTCCTATGCTGAGCCCCTCGGAGGGCCAGAGATGGCGGAATCCCTAGCTGTGTGAGGCGGAGAGGGGACCCTAGGTATGCAGGAATGCCGGCCTCTCTCTGACCAAGTATCCCACCTTACTCCCCCCCAAAGGTAGGATGTGGGTGAGGCCGTGCGGTGGTTGCTGTGTGTCATCTGGATTTTATTAATCTCCACTGAAGTCACTAAAGCAGACAGATAGGGAGATTTTAACTAATTTCAGGCGGAAATAAAGTAATTTCGGCCTTAATTCTATCCAGCCAGAGACCCAGCATGAAAGGAGGAATAGGGCTGGAAAGTAAGTGCTGCTGGTCTCAGGCGGCCCCTGCCTGCCAGCCACTGAGAGGCTGCACACCTTTCCCTGACCTGGGAACGCAGGCGGAAGTGGTGCAGCAGCCAAATCACCCAGCCCCTTCCTACACGTACACAATGCATGGGCTTGGTCTGTTTTATTTTGAGTGTAAGCAACTCCCAGGCCCAAACAGCCCTAGAGATCAGTGGGAACTGTGAAGCATTCTTCACGCCTGCTGAAGTGGGTGCTGGGAGTACTAACACAGGAAGCCTGAGTCCTGGTCCGCAAGGGCCTGGGGCAGCTCCAGACCTAATGCTGCAGTGTCCAGCTGCAATGGAGGCTCAGAAGCTGCAGGAGAGGTGGTGTGTGCAGCGTCCTAAGGTCACAGAGGCACCAGCTGGGCCTACCACCGCCTCAGCCTGTCCTAAATCCCCGGCCTTTCCTTGGGGAGCTCGGCTTGGCTGCCGAGGCTCGGGAGGCCACCTCTTCTCTCTGGGGGAATGCAGTCGTGTAGGGACCCTGAAGCCCACAGAGGCCAAGAGCATGTAGGGGAAGCTGAGGGAAAGAGCTCAAGCAGGCCGAGAGCAGTGGTGGGGGGCACTTGCCCTGCAGCTCCCTCTGCACCCTGAGCTTCATCTCCCTAGACTTGAAGTGGGGCTGTCTGAGGTCCCAGGAAGCCACTGGGAGCAGCGACACAGCAAGACTTCTGGCATCAGACAGCAAGGGTCTGGGGTCTGTGGTTACCCAGCAAATCCCTGATGGTGGGGGAAAGTCTGCACAGGCTCTCCAAGTTTGGGGCAAAACGAAACCATATGACCCTCTTGAAAGGGAGCTGTTGGTGGAATTTCAACTTTTCCCCAATCCCTCCCCACCCTCCCCCGCCAAAAAAGGCCACGACCAAAAATAAAACCCCAGATAAATCACAACGGACGGAAAGAATAAGTCTGCGAAGGGACCAAGAGGTTCTGGAGACCAGACCTCACTTGAAGTAGGATTCTGCCCCCATAGTCCCAAGTCGGCACCGGCTGCCTGGACCGCTTCCGAGAAGGTTCCTTGTGCTCCTCTCCCGGCTGTCCTCTGAGGCCGTGGGGAGGAGCTGAGCCTGGCTTCCCCATTGGGACTAGCAGACCTCATTTGCTGTAAGACCTTGGACAGAGCGTGGCCCCTATCTGGGCCTCAATTCTGCAAAATGATGAGGTTGGACTGGAGGGTGTCTGCAACCCTGACTGACGCGTTCCCCGTCAGGATCACTCGAGCTTTTCTGGGAGAAGAGACATAGCCGAAGGAAAGAGTTCTCAGAGGACAAAAAAAAAAAAAAAATTTTTTTTTTTTTTTTTTGCACAGCCTGGGACTCGCGGCTGTCCGGGGGCTTAACAGGGCAACAGGAGTTGTCCCTGTATAGCTTAGAGACTCGGGCGAAAAGCCCAACTGGCCTCCAGGACGCCCAAGGGACGCACGACTTCCGTCTGTCACCGGCCTGGAAATCTGGCCTCCGACTTGGTCCTCTCATACCGGTGGTTCCGGGGCAGGCAGCGGAACTGTGGTGGCCTTAAATCTTGGTCCTGAGTGCGGGCATGTGCCATATGCAGGTGTCCGTGGGTACCTGGGGTGGCAGGGCTTTTGGCTCTAGGAACGAAAGCCCCAGGCCTGACAGTGAGGGCGAAGTTTCCCTTTTCTTTGGGTACACTGTCAGAGTTAAAGCTGGGGACTTGCGCCACTGTTCCAATGCTCCTCATTTATGAATCGAGGGCGGCTGGCTTTTTGCATTTGGGAGGGCCCGTGAGCAGGAGTGCGGGCTTCGCTCTCAGCTCTTTCTTTTTGTCTCTGCCCGTCCCTTGCAGATGATTCGGCGGCGGAGACTGGTCAGAGCTTCCTGTTCGACGTGTCTAGCCTTCCCGACGCAGATGAGGTGGTGGGCGCGGAGCTGCGCGTGCTGCGCCGAGCGCCCGGGGAGCCGGATCCCGGCAGGGCTACCTCGCCGCCCCTGCTGCTGCTGTCCACGTGCCCCGGCGCCGCCCGCGCACCGCGCCTGCTGCACTCGCGGGCTGCCGAGCCCCTGGACGCCGCGAGCTGGGAGGTGTTCGACGTGGCGGACGCCGTGCGGCGCCACCGCCGGGAGCCGCGCGCTGGCCGGGCTTTCTGCCTCCTGTTGCGCGCAGTGGCGGGGCCCGCGCGAAGTCTGCTGGCGCCTCGGCTTCTGGGCTTAGGCTCGCGGGGCGGAGGCGGCGCAGCGGCGGAAGAGCGCGCGCTGCTAGTTGTTTCCTCCCGCTCGCAGAGCAAGGAGAGCCTGTTCCAGGAGATCCGCGCCCAGGCCCGCGCGCTCGGGGCAGCGCTGGCCGCAGAGCCGCCGCCCGACCAGGGACTCGGCCCCGGAGCTCCGAAGGGGGTTTTCGGCGGCCGCAGGCGGCGACGGACGGCACTGTCTGGGAGTCGGACGGCGCAGGGCAGCGGCGGGGGCGGGGGTCGGGGCCACGGGCGCAAGGGCCGGAGCCGCTGTAGCCGCAAGCCACTGCACGTGGACTTCAAGGAGCTGGGCTGGGACGACTGGATCATCGCGCCGCTGGACTATGAGGCGTACCACTGCGAGGGCATTTGCGACTTCCCGCTGCGCTCGCATCTCGAGCCTACCAACCATGCCATCATTCAGACGCTGCTCAACTCCATGGCTCCGGACGCGGCGCCGGCCTCCTGCTGCGTGCCTGCGCGCCTTAGCCCCATCAGCATCCTCTACATCGATGCCGCTAACAACGTGGTCTATAAGCAATACGAAGACATGGTGGTAGAGGCATGCGGCTGCAGGTAGCGTGCGGGCCGGGCCGGGCCGGGTAGAGAGCAGCCGCGCCGCCGAAGACCACTTGCCGAAGAGCAGCTGCGGGCCGGACCGAGCCTGTCACCGACCGTGGGTGAGCATCGGACTCTGGCCTTGCGTCCACACGGAGGAGAGAGAGCACACGCACTCACATCCACATTCATACGTTCGTTCACTCATGCACACATTTACCGCGTACAGCTTCCGAAAGCCCCGGGAAGAGATGACCTGATGCTACCGAATGTCAGAGCCGTGTGTATTTTGCAAACAAATCACCATTGCGTCCACTGCCCCCTTTTGGGGAGTGGAAGGTGCTTGAGTTGATGCTACGGTAACAAGCACAGTATCAGGTAGAAACGGGTTAGAGAACTGAGGGTTCCAGACTGGGCGAACGAAAGGGGACCTGGTAAGTCTTGTCTCACCGCTTTTTGTTTCGTGCCGGGTGTAGGTCACGCCCCCTCCTGGATGGTGAGTTTCGTGCCTGCCCTGGGACCGACTGAAGGGATATAATAGCTTTTCGGAGGGTTTGCGTTGCATGGGAGGAGACACATACTCCAGGAGGAAACCACTGTGAGGGGCCTTAATTTTTTTCTTTAATTTTTTAAATTTAACGTGCTCCCTCAGTTTTGAAAGGAAACGTTTGTCTGAAAGAATGCGTGAGGAGCTTCCCAGATCTCTGCGAAGGTCGGCCCCACCTCTTTTTTTTTTTTTTTTTTTTTTACCATTTCCAATTAGAAATGGTCCAGAAAGTGGAAAGAATAGAAAGTATTTTCTTCGTTTTGGGAGTGGAATGAGGGAGAGGTTTAAAACTGCTGAGGCTAATTTGATGTGGAATTGGGGGTGGAATGGGATTTGGAGGTTCATAAACTCCCGAGCTGGGCAGGCAGAGGTGGTAGCACTCACTGCCTTGGGGGGAGGGGGGTTCACAGTGCAATGGCTGGAAATGGGGAAAGGGGAGGCAGCTACCGCTTTTCCTAGAGGCCTGCCAGGAGGTTTTCCTAAGAAATTGGCAAAGAGGCTCGCTTAGGCCTGGAAGGAGGCTGGGAGGCGTCCTGGGGCCTGCCACTGCGGAGGACTCACTTGTATGCCAGGTAAAAAAAGTAGCCCTCCCCAAATCAAACAAACCCATTGCTGAGTCATCTCTGACTCATAGAGACCCTGTAGGATCAGAGTAGAACTGTCCCATAGGGTTTCCAAGGCTATAGATCTTTATGGAAGCACACTGCCACATCTTTCTTCCTCGAAATGGCTGGTGGATTCCAACTGCTGACCTATTGGTTAACAGCTGAGTGCTTAACTGCTGTGCCACCAGGGCCCCTTCCAGGTTGGCTTAGTGCTCTTCTAATGGCACACTCAGAGTGGGCCAACATGTGCTTGTGCTTAGCTATCAAGTCTGTCGGCTTTTACACGCTTTCACTGTGTGTTGTTGCTGTAGTCTCTGGCAATGTGATAGTAAGGGGAAGTGAGGCCACACAAACGTGCTTTTGTCAGATTTAAACTCACCACGACCCAGTCGTTCAGAGTTGGAGGCAGGTCTGCTCCCTCCCCGCCTGCCTCCAGAGGAGCAGGGGATGGGTGGCTTGCCTGCTGTCGCCCTGTGAGAAGGTGCTGGGCCTTGGTGTGGGGGGCCTGAAGTGGAAGCCCATTTTCCAGACCTTGTATTTTGCCCCCCAAAAGTCTTGTTGACAGTCTAAGATTTTCTATTCATGTAAGAGTGAACTTGAACATGCCAGCCTCGTCATTTGGCTCTGTGTTTTATTGGATTAATTTATCCCCAGAGTCCTTTGTGCCTTGTGCAAATGGCTGAGAGAAGGAAGAGATACCAGTTGGACACCCACCTGTCTGGGGCTTTCAGAACTCCTTTTAAAAACCTTCCAGTTCTCTTGGGTGCTCCTGTTTAAGGCTATGCCGAGCCTCCTCTTTAGGGTCCTGGAAAGTCATTAATTCCACTCTTCTGTTAAGGCCCAGGACATTTTATAAAAATTTTGGTTCTCAGTCCTTATACTCATAAGCAAGAGATACTAAAAAATAGCCAATTTATTTAAGGGCCCTACCTAGTCCTTTTATTCTGTAAAATTCCCCCAAATGGGGCGGGGGCGCATTTAGATTATTTTTTTTAATTAAGATTTTCCCTTTTTATAATGTGAATTTATATGCTGTGGCCATGCGAACAGCTATAAATAGCCAGAAAATGCAACAGTGTCTTCAGGTAAAAAAAAAAAAAAAAGGCTCCTGTGGTATAATTCCATCCAGTTTTCGCCACTAGGCAGTGATGGCCCCATTAGATTTATGGATTTTGCCAGAGATGGCTGACTCCCATTTTCTAAACTGTGATTTCAGTAATGATTACATGGCGAGTGCTCTGATACCTGTCATTATGGGGAGGGGAGGGGAAAAAGTATTGAAAGTTGTAGTATTTAAAGTTTTAGGAAGGGAGTTAATTAATTAAAGTTGAAGTTAAATATTATTTTGGAGAAATTCCAGGGTGTTTAGTATTTTCAGGCAAAAAAAATTTTTTTTGATCCGTTTTTTAGTGATTAGGAAAATAAGTTTGGGGGAAGAGATGTCTTGATTTAGCTGGAACTTTCTGTGGCAGGAAAACAAATGCCCACTTGCACTGTTTCCTCCTGCTGATCACTTCTCACAGGGTTCCTTGTGAGGATGTAGGGTGTAGATCTCTCCCAGTTTCCTGAGTCCAGGCTCACCCAGGGGATGGAGCTGTGTGTTGTTATCACCCAGTGACACAATCCCTTCTCATGGCCCCTGGTGCCCTAGTATGTTCTTTGCTTACTGAATACAGGGCATGCCTCCTGGGTTTCCTCTGGAGCTGCATGTAACACCAGGCACCACTCCTGCTCTGCTCCAACTCTGTCCAGCTTCCTGGCATTGCGTAGTTACAACTAGAGGAAAGTAGAGGATGTGTTTCACTTTGTAAAAATGACAGCAAAAGGGCCATCACATGGAGGCAGACAGGATTTGTGACGTGGTTAAATTAGCATGATTCTGCTAGCACAGTTGGCAGTACTTTGTGCTATCTGTCTTTGAGCAGCGGAGGGCAGGGGTCAGGGTCAACCAGCACAAGCCAAGCTCCTCTGCTGGAATCTACCAGCCGGACTCTCCAGTCACCAGTAATGGGGGAAAGCCAGCTGTTTATAAGCAGGGACAAAATGTGTCAGGACTGTGAGTGAAGGCAGGCTCCCATCTGGGGTTACCAAAGTCTCCCTCCTGAAGTGGTGAGGCGTAATTGTTTTTTTAAAAATCAAATTTTCCATTTTGTCAGGAAGAACTGTGCACTATTAGTTGAGATAATTTGAACCACCTTAAGTGCTGCTAGAGAGGCGGTTTTGGCATCCCTGCTTGGGGAGCATGGGGCAGGCCAGCTGGGGCCAGGGCAGGCTGGGTGCTTGAAACTGGCCTTTTGCATGAAAGGAGACCCCTACACTGGCAGGTGGGCACCTCTGCCAGTGACCAAATTCTGGACTCGCTGAATTCTGGCTTCCCAAGCAGCTGGTTTGGGTCCTCTGGAGAGGGTGGAAGGCCTTGTTGTCTTAGCTTGCGAAATCCAGATCTGAACTGTGCCCATTCATTCTGTACATGCTCCCCTCCATCTGACTTTCCTGGCATTTTATTGCTAAGGTGGCATGGGAAAGATAAGAGGTGTGGATTGTGTGATAGTGGAGTCAAAACCCATCAAACCCCAGGGCAGTAACTTCTCCCCTGATAGCGCTTTGCCATCAGAACTGAAGGGTACTGATAACCTTGTGGATGTAATAGGATTGTAATTTAAATTCTACAAGTCATTTATCCTGTTATCCCGTTAGCAGTTTCATTCAACCTCAGAGCAGAAAATGACTAGGGATCGTAGACTGATTTTCTTCTTAAAGCAGGGAGAAAAATTGAATTCTTTCCAAAAGAAGCTTGTGCACAGAAAAAGCATCCAGCTCTTCCTTTGCCTGAGTCTGGTCTCCAGAAAACCCAGTGAAAGGAAGAGAAAACACCACAGCTGTTGCTGAGCCACAGGCTTCGTCACTGATTCTTGTGAGAGCGTGTCATCTTGGGGATAGAGAGCCTCCCCCAGGCTCAGAATGCAGGGCCTTCCAGTGGGCCGTGGGCCAGGGGCCTCAAGCAGGACACCAGGAGGGCTGAGGGCTGTTGTTCTTAAAGGCTTCAGTCTGTCAGAGGGGCTCAGCTCAGAGAGAGAAGGTGTTTGGACTGGGAAGGAAGGGAGGAGAGGGAACCTAGGAGTGAATGCAGCAGTTAGAAAACTTTGGAGGTGAGGTGAGAAGTAACTGGATCCCTCTCAGAGGCACTGGGGTCACAGCTCATTGTAGGCTTGCGCATGCCCGCCCGGGAGTGAATTGGCCCACATGGCATGGCTCATAGCTGCCTGGACGCCACAAGGCATTTCTTGAGAGAGGTGTGAGAGGCAGGTTATGGGCAGTCACCTCCCTGCCCCAAGCTTCAACTTCTGCCCCTGTAAAATGAGGACCTCCCAGTTCTATGGTTGTAGGATTCTACCTGCCCCAAAAGTCTATTCAGACACTTCAAAGGCAGAGCAGCTGTGACTGTGCTTCAGGGACAGGCCCTGCGGCCTTGGGCACAGCCCTGGCCAAGCCACGTCTCCTCTTAGGTTTTGCAGCTCTTGCTTGTGTGTGTCCGTTATACTCTTAGCCTCTGTGATGCTTCATGGCTGCTGCTTCAATTTCCAGCTGAGGTAAGGCAGGTGCAGGGGAGGCCAGCACCTCAGGGTAGGGCTTAGCTCACCAAAGCCCAGCCCTTTCTTGTGTCCCTGGTTTAGGGGCACTGCTAACCCAGCTCGAGTTCCCCCTGTGTGAGCATAGGGGTTGGTAGGGGCACATGTAGACTGAGATTGTTCTGTGTCCAAGTGTTGGGGAAAAGGCTGTGGAGTCACAGAGGAGAGAAAATGCACAGTCTTCACAGGCCAGGCAGGGTTCCGGGACTGTCCTAGCGCCCTGGAGGAGTCACGCAGGGTTGGACGGCTCCACCGGTTCCCTACCAGGTCCCGTGTCTGGTCACGGGAGGGATCCAAGGGCAAGCATCAGGGGCCAGAAGAGCCTTCACTTTCCGTTCTTTTTTGGCTTGGAAAATGGCAGTGAAGTTTAACAGTAAGAAGCACTAGAAAGGAGGAAGGAAAAAGAGGTTTATTTTGAATTTTTCAGACAGCTTGGCCTTTTGTGCCTAGAGCCTTATGACCATTTAGGCTGGAGCAGAGTCTTCTTGTCTCTTTGTGCTGTTCTGGACTTTAATCTGTTAATCTGTGCCCAAAGCTCAGAGCTACACAAATAGTTGACGCACAGTGAGGTGGGGGAAGCCTTTTATTACAGGAGGCTGTAGTTTTCACCTGAGAGCATCACCCGCGTGGACGCAGGCTGCAGGGAGAAGGTTGGACATTGGCCTAGTGCCTCAGTGGGGGTGAGTGAGGTGTGAAACCTGCCACGTGGGCTGTGATCATACATTCAGGGATTCTCTCTGCTCATGATGTGCATGTGCCCAGCTTAACTGGAGCTCGGCTGGAGCCTGTGCTGTGCTCTTGGAGCACCTGGGACTTAGGCCTTTTGGCGGGGCAGAGTCTGGGTTGGTGCTTCATGGCAGCAGCAGCAGTTAGAGCTGAGCAATCCAGGACAGGTGGAGTGGAGGGGTGTGAGGCCATTGAAAAATTAGTCTGGATTTCAACTCATGCTTATAGTTGAACAAGTACAAACACACCCTCAGCCCAGCACAGCCAGAGGGCGACAGTCAGTTTCCTGTTGCCTATGCAGATCTCCCAGGAGCAGACTGCAGACCCTCTCTAGCATCTGTGGATGTGTCTGTGCTGACAAAAGAAAGGAGTGGTTTCTCTCAACTGTAGCCCCTACGATGGCAAGAGGGCTGCAGTGTTCACGGAAACTTCCGAGAGTGGGGGGCTGCACAGTCAGGTGAGTTTGCTGGCAGGGCAGCTTAGCGTGCAAGTGTACGAGGTACAGTCCCCACTCCTTTCTGCCAGATGAACGTCCTGCTGCTAGTTTGGAAACTCTTCATTCCAGAGAGGGCCACCTGATAGAAGCTGTAGTGCAGACACTTTTCATATCTTTCCAAAGTCAGTAACGGGGTGCTGAAATAAGCTGTCTAGAAAAGCAAGGCCAAGCTTCCGATGGTCAGATCCCAGGCACCTGTAAGCACGCAGTACAAACCTTCTGAGATGCGGCCCGCTGTTTTGCTTTTGCATTTCCATTTCACTACCTTTGGAACTGTTGGCAAACAGGACTGTGGCCAGGCAGGTGAATGAGTGACTGTCATCTTGGCAGAATTCTATCTGTACCGCTTCACGTGACCAGCAGGGGTAACACCACACCCAGGTTGCTGTGTCTATAGAGAGAGGTTACATGCCTGTTCCACACCTGGGTCCTGCTCAGACACATGGTTGTTAGAGTCTGGGGCTCAGGTGTGCTTGTGGCTGACCAAAACGAGGCTCCCTGTATGGCTTATTCATAAGAGTCCTGCTGAATTAGAATAAACACAAAACGATCAGAAGTATACAGGCTGAGGTTCCCTTGAGGAAACTCACTGGGCTGCAAGATGGGGCAGCGGCCGCATGTAGACTGGGGAGTCAGTGGTTGCTGAAATTGCACACACTTGGTAGAGATGTTTGATCATACCTGATGGTCTTCCTGAGGAGCCCCACCCTTCTCAGACCTCTCACCCAGGGGGCAGCCCCAGTGGCGTGAATCTGAAAAGCACTGGCAAAGCAGGTGTCTTGAGAGCTTTTCCTTGCCTGGCATTTTTGTCTCTGAGTGACCAAAGGCTGCCAAGGCCAGAAAATGGTACATGAGCAGGCTGGCTTGAGGAAGGGGTGTGCCCAAGAGCAGGCTTATTTTCCTTGTAACTTCTGTTTCGGGGTCAGGGCCTGTTGGACTCAGAGCACAGTCAGCCATTCGGCATTATGTGGGGGAAATGATACAGTTCGGCGAGAAAGGAAGCTCGGGCTAAGATGTGTTTTCTGGCTGAGAAATACTTGAGTGTTCTGAGCCAGGGACAGAGATTCTCAAGAGGGGAATTTCTCTGGCATTCTCCATCCTGGATAAATCACACCCTAAACAATGAGCACCTTAATTTTATTTTTGTATTTCACTTTATACTGTAGTGCAAACAGCTTTTATGTTTTCTTTGACAAAGAATCATAATAGAGTCACTCTCGGTCTCTTAGCTGGAAGTATTTCACCCCAATTGAAAAGTTAATGGATTTTTTACAAGGATTAACATGCTGGCTACAATTTGCCCTTTCTGCTAATGACAACAGAGGATTCTGAAAAGTTTGGAAAAACCTTTTTTTTTTTTCCATATATAAAGAAGAAAGCTTGTAACTGTGAAGGGTTCTGCAGAACTGCCGCGTCGGCTTACCAAGTGATGCTGTTTAAGCAGGCACCAGGTTACCTAGGGCAGCGGAATTCTGCGAGTGCCCTGCCCCTGAAAGGGGAAGCTGATTCCAACACTGTGATTTTAAGGAAATGGGGAAACTCAAGTCATGGTGATGCCAGCAAGGCACAATAACACACCAGTCCCTTAGCAGCTAAAGACAAAGTCAAATTTTTTTTTTTTTTATTGTTTGAGCAGTCCTTTTATATTGCAGAGGAGCCCTGGTGGTACAGTGGTTAAAGCGCTTGGCTGCTGACCAAAATGTCGGAGATTCGAACCCACCAGTCACTTTATGGGAGAAAGATTTGGCAGTCTGCTTCTGTGTAGAACTTACAGCCTTGGAAGCCCTATAGGGCAGTTCTATTCTGCCCTGTAGGGTTGCTATGAGTCGGAATTGACTCGAGGCAGTATGTTTGGCTTGTTTCATGTTGCAGTGACACCAGCTTTATCTCAGCTTGGTTTGGGAGCAAGGAGGTGGGAGTGGGGTTTTTAAACCTCATTTGATGCAACTGAAATCTCCATTGTCTGCACTCTTCCAGCTCTGGTTAGGGCAGAGCAGAACTCTGCAGCTTGGGGGCTGCCGATCGGCTGTCTGTCCGCGGCCCAGGCCAGCTAGCAGGGTGCTCTTCAAGGGCAGGTGTAAGTCCACTGTGTATATGTATTCTCAAGTTTAAATAGATTGTACATATTGAAATGTAAATGAACTGTAAAACAGCATTTTCTATTTTTCTTGACTATCATATAGCAGTATATATTTGTTAAACAGGCTTGTATACTCTTCATTAACAATTTTAATATTTTGTACAGATAAGTTGATTAAATATTTTATTGATAAAACTGTTCACGACTGGTCTTTGGAGAACAGTTTTTTGGCTTTTGCTATTCAGCCTTTCTGAGCTAGTCTAGGCTGGCTCTTCAACCACTGAGAACAGTAGTCGACATTTAGGCATTAGGAACGCGGCCATTAAAACGGGAAGCACAGCCCCAGATGGCAGAAAGTTACTGCACAGGAAGGAAGAAAAATCAAGTGTGGGTTTAGGGGAGAAGAGGCTAAAATGCAGTGAAAAACATTTTCTCTTTGGAAAAGCAGCGCTATGATTTGTAATGAGTGAGCGTTGGCATTTCCAACAGTTTGTGGAAAGGTTTCGTTTTAATACATACTAGGCTGCTCTAACGCCTATCTCACTCCAGAAAGCGTGGGCCCTGCCACCCTGCCTCCCAAGTCCCAGCGCATAGAGCGCAACTGTAGCATCTTCCTCTGCAAGGCCCGTTACATATCTGAGGGAAACAGACCAAGGCCCACAGCCAGTTTGACAGCCCACTTCTGCATAGTCCTGTGCTAGCCAAGTACAACACTCCGTGCTCAGTGACACTGCCTTGAATCTTTCAGTATCACGTGGGAGAGGATCAACCACACGCATCCTTCTGCTGTCTTGGCCCTCACACCTGACTTTCCTACAGATGAAGGTGAATGCTATCTCATCTGCTCAAATATTTCTAAGAAAGGATTAGTGAACAGAGCAGCAGTTGTTGGAAGATGACAGGAACCTGCCTTCAGTAACGACTGGTTATCCCTAGCCTTTGGGATGTGGGTTGTGCCAGTGGGAGCCACCCTTTGGTCAGTGACAGCAGCACAGATTCTAATCTCTAAATTCAAAGTTCCTGCCGCACGTCAGTGCAAGCTCCTGCGGTCGTGTGAGTTTGTCTGTCTAGTGAAAGCCAGATCAAGAAAGCCTGCTCCCTTTTTGCTCCTCAATTTCATTAGTACTAAAGGCAGGTGTCTTTTTCTTTGGAAGAAAAAATTGTTTTAGCTAGCTCATTTGGCAGGTACAATAAATTTATAAGCTGTAGAACCCTGTCATCAAAAGTGTAAAGTGTCTTACCACGAACTGCTTGTAAAGAATCTTGGTCACTTCATTTTCTTGTGTCTCAGTCTCCACTTGACCTGCCCCAGCATTCTGTGCTTAGAGGCTCACACATTCAGTAGAAAAGGGGTGGTTACAGAGGGCAAAGTCAGAGGGGGCATTTAAAAACATACCCTACTTCCCAAACACAGATCAGAGCAAGTCTGAAGGGCCCTGCCATGACGGATGCTAAAAGGAGGCTCAGTTTGACTTCTCTGCTCCCTCCCCTGGCCCTGGGCACCCTAGCCCTGCCCCTCATGCCTGCTCCTTTCCAGGCAGGCTGATGCAAAGATGCCTCTAACTGCTGTTGTGCTCCCGTGCCCCTTGGAACCCCATGCTCACCTGCCCGGAAGGCCCAGTGATTTGGCAAGAAACTCCTCCACTGCAGTGTCACCAGGTGCAGCCACCAACTATCAGGCTTTGGGTGTCTGCCGGCCGGAGTCCTAATCACCTGCAGGTGCACAGCCCTTCAGCAGTGGCCAGTAGGAGGAAGCCCAGATGTTCTGCAGAGCCTGAGCAGGGTGGATTTGCAGAAGTGGAATTCGAGTCCTGCTGTGAGGGAGGGAGGCCCTGCAGGCACACCTGCACCCCTGGCTGTAATGGACGCCCAGCCACAGGGTCACATTCCTATCCCAAGGAAGAGGAATTTCCCCATAGACCTTCCCAGCAAGGAAATCTGTCCCAATGTGGGGAGGTCAGCATAGGCCCCTCTTCCATAGTCTTTGAGGAGTGCAATACAAAATGAAAACTAGACTACCCCAGAGCACAGTCTTGTGCATTGTTGCTACAATTCCCACTTGGTGTGCTGCACGGGGCTAGCCCTCAATAAATAATAAACTACATATTTGGTAGTTGCTAATACCCAGACGCCAGAGGTTTTCTAATCAGAAGAGTGGAAGTAACAGATGCAGCCCTATCGGGCTAGACGAATGGGCCAGAAGGTGCAGCGGGCTTCCTTGCTTGTAGTCCTCAGTGCTGCAAGAGTCAACACCCTCAAATCTGACCCAGTGTGCACAGCTCTGCTGGGGAAACGCTTAAAGGATAAAGGAGCAAGTGTCCACTTCACACTTCCATTCAGATCATCAGTTCTGAGGGATGAGGAGTCAGTCCCTGAGATGCGACTTCCTGATAGTTGACGGAGTGACAGACTCACGTTTCTTGAGAGCCTGCCTGTTATGGATGGTAGAAACTTATTTAGATAGCAAACGTTTATTGAATATTCTGTGTGGCAGGCCTTATTCTATAGACTGTCAGAATACAGAGATGACTAAGACACAATCCCACCTTCTAGGACTCTAAAGGGCAGGGAGGAGTGTTGGGGGGACAGACTGACAGACCAGTAAAAATTTTGATGATTCCTGACATACTGGTAAGTACTTCAATAGAGAGGTGGCCAGGGACTCATGAGGGCTCCGAGGGGGGAGGGACTGCTCTTGGAGGCAGAAGCAGTTGGTATTTTGGGCCATGTCTCCAGGGGTGGGAGAGAGGCATGGGTAGGCTAAAAGCTGGAGCAGTGATTCCAAAGATTGAAGGGGGCAGAGCGGCTCTGAGGAGCGACTGAAGTGAGCAGGTCTGGGTGGAGCATCGGGTGGCTACGGGAGAATGTATGTGATGACCGCCTCATCTCTGGCCCGTCTGCTGGCTTTCCTCCTTACAATTCACTGCTTGGTGCGCGTTTTTTCCCCTGAAAATCTTTATTATATAGGGTCGCTATGAGTCGGAGCTGACTTGATGGCAGCAGGTTTGGTTTGGTTTTTCAAGCTTTAAAAAAAAACTTCCACTTTTGCTAGGCTTGCCCATTGCTGCCTCTAGGGGGCAGCATGATGCACGCAAAGGGAATGAATGGCTCCGGAGCAGAGGCCTTAATTTGAATGCCAGCTCTGCCACTTGCTAGCTTGGAGATCTTGAGCAAGCTACTTATCTCTTTGCACCTCAATGGCAATCTGTAAAATGGGCATAATCATAACCTCACAGGACTGTAAGGCCTCAATGAGACACTTAAAATGCAGGGGTGAGCCTCCTCCCCGTCTCTCCAGGAGGTTCTCTTTATAGAACTACAGTCACCCAGCGCTTTCTCAGGCCCTCACCCACCCTTCGAAGATACCACACAGAAGCTCACTTCTTATCACACTTGGTGACACGAGACTTGCTCTGGAGATGCCTTCAGCCTTGTGGGAGAGGCCAGACACGTGGCCCACAGCTGCTCCCCACCTGGGCCAATGTGATCAATTCCCCTGCATCTGTATGGGGCCCAGGCAGGAATCTCAGTCCCCTGGCAAAGTGACTGGGAGGTTAAGTCTCACGTGTTCATCAAAGCTTTTCTGTCCTCAGCACTCCAGGGGGAGAGCCCCGGCCTCAGGGCCTCAGAGATTCATCTGTTCACACAGCACGCTCAGTTCTTGCCCCCGACTTGTGGTTCAACCGCACCCCCCACTTCCCACGAGTGAAGACGGGCCCAAGCATATGCTCTTCTGTCCTGCAAGAGAAGGCCAGGAACAAAGATCGTGTCTCAGGTATTCTAAGAAATGCTTAGCTTCTTGCATCTTTTCTAAATCAACTGTAATCCATATCCTGGCTGTGTGGGGGGAGACCTGCATGGCCTGAGGCCAGAGAGCGGAGCCAGGAAAGCAAGTGCCCATACATGCCAGAAATTCTAAGACTGTGCCAGAATCAAGCTACAGCCTCGGTGAAACAACGCAGGAACTTGGGGTATCTTGGGGCCCTCCACTGCACCAAGGAGGTAGTAAGGAAAAAACAACTTTGCTGCCCTTGTCCGTTGGGTGCCATTTTATTGAGCATCTTCCATGAGTCTGGCAGGGTGCTAAATGTTATGACCTCATTTGATCCCCATTATGGAGGTCGGTCAGTCAGTAGGGTGTGTGTCCAAGGCAATCTGAGACACGGTCTTTGTTCCTGGCCTTCTCTTGCAGGACAGAAGAGCATATGCTTGGGCCCGTCTTCAGTCGTGGGAGGTGGGGGGTGCGGTTGAACCACAAGTCGGGGGCAAGAACTGAGCATGCTGTGTGAACAGATGAATCTCTGAGGCTCTGAGGCCGGGGCTCTCCCCCTGGAGTGCTGAGGACAGAACAGCTTTGATGAACACATGAGACTTAACCTCCCAGTCACTTTGCCAGGGGACTGAGATTCCTGCCTGGGCCCCATACAGATGCAGGGGAGTGATCACATTGGCCCAGGTGGGGAGCAGCTGTGGGTCATGTGTCTGGCCTCTCCCACAAGACTGAAGGCATCTCCAGAGCAAGTCTCATGTCACAAAGTGTGAAGGACCCTCTCAAAATCCAAAAAAGTAAATACAGGTATTATCCCAATTTCCTAGATGAGGCAAGGGGGGCGCACTCAGGGAGGTTATGTCTTACGCAACATGACAAACCTGGTAAATGACAGATCTGGGATTTGAACCCAGGTCTCCATTTGCTGCTTTGAAGAAATTCATTTTCTAGAAAAGAGGCCAAGAGAGATAGACACAGGAGAGACAACACGGTGTTTTGTTGTTAATTATTTTAATAAACTTTGAAACAATCTCAAACATACAAAAAAGATGCAAACAAAATACAAGAAACATTTTTACCCCCTGAACCATTTGAGAGGAAATTGCCAACATGTTTTCCCCATCACCCCGGATACTTTATTGTGTCTTCAGTACTTATGCACAATACAACCAACAAAATCAGGAAATTAACACTGGTACCTTACTTCAGACCCCATCTATCTAATCTTCAGACCCCATCTGAGTTGCACAAATTGTCCCAACAATGTCTTCATGGCAAAAACATCTAGTCCAGAATCACGTGTTTTACTTGGTTGTCGTGTCTGTTTTAATCTGGAATTGTTTGTTTTAATAAAGTGTAGCATTAAAAAAAAAAAGCCTTTGAAAGTCACTGGCTTTCCGAGAGGGCCCTGGCAGCCTCAGACATCAGGCCACAGAGCCCCAGGGGCTGACAGTGGAGATTCTTCCAATGGCCTAGAGCAGATGCGCAACCCAGGGCGCTTAATCATGGAGCCAACTTCTGCTTTCTAGTCAGCACCCGATAACCCTCTAGGAAGTGAAAATCTTTGACAAGGACCATCGCTGTGGCTGACTGGACAGGCAGAATTGCTTCTGGAAAATGGATTTCATCCCCTGTTTATCAATTTAGTCTTTTGTTTAATTCCTAATGAAATACAATGAACTTCAGTCTCCTGAAATCTGATTCTTCCCTTTCTAAAAGAAGCTGTGAGAAAGTGGCTTTCCACTTCTACGGAGAGACTCTGACCTGAGTGTAACTTAGGAGAACTGCGCAGATTTTACCTTCCCCGCTCCCAACACACAGATCAGGCCGAATGGGGACACAGGTGCCAGTAAAACATTTCTGTAATTCATTTGGTGTTCAGATGATAAACAAGAAATAGAAATAAGAACTGGTGTCTTCTACTTTAAGCTCCAAAAAAACAAAACTAAGACAACTTTGTATATCTGGGCATTTGAAATATGGAGAAGTAAAATAATGGCTAAAAGCTGAGACTGTTACTCTTCATTCCAGTAGGTACGATTTACCCAGAACCTGTTTAAATGATTCAGTTTAAAACTACTGAGCATGGCCTGTAGGCAAGGCACTTCAGAGACACAAGTTCTAGCTTCCAGCATCAGATCTGCTAAAGGCTTCCTCACGCAGATGCCAACAAGGTCTTTGTGTGTAGTCCTGTGCCTGTGGCCTCTGCGTCCACTGGCTTCTCCCTGGCCAAGAGCACTCCTTGCTGGAACTTGGCTCTTCCCCTCTGAGAAGTCATTTGCTCAGATGCAGAAGCCAGGCCAGAGGACAGTCATCAGTGCTCAGCACTGGGTTGGCAGCCTATCAGAGCCGAATCTTTCATCGGGGAGCTTTAGGTTTTGAGAGGAACAACACCATTCCATTGTCCTTAAGGAGTAATATGTCATGAGAAATTTCCTCCAGGAGAAAACCAAATGCTTCTGATCGACCGTCATCTGTCACTGCAGCCAGGGGGACTTAGCATGTGGCTCCTAAAGTACCTGAATTCAGTCAGTTTAGGGAAGACAGCAATGTTGTCGGCCCACTCTAAGGCCAGAAAAAAAGAACATGCTTATTCTTTACCAGACTTCAAGGTTTCCAGAGAAGGTGAATTCACATAATTTAAGGGCTTGCTTTTTTAGTTCCTTAGTAAAACAATTTATTTCTACCTAATAAACAAAAGCAGATGTGCAGAACTAATTTATGGTAATTCTCCACTTAGCAACTTAAAGGTGCCCTTTCAATAATTATTTACGGCAAGATTTTCAGAAACAAAAAAAACGTAGCTAAGAACTCTATTCTCAATGCCCAGCACACTACTTGGCTAATTGCTGGTCCTCAATAGAATTTTATTGAAAGAATAACAGAATGGGCAACCGCATGCTGCAGGCACAGGCTTGACTTGAGATGGCCCATGGCTCGCTGTCGTGGCTCTGGAGGAGAGGGGCCTGCAGGCCCGTGGCTCGCTGTCGTGGCTCTGGAGGAGAGGGGCCTGCAGGGAGCTCATTACCTGGCAGACACAGGCTCAGCACAGAGACTGCTGCCTGTCTTGTGGCAGGTGGAAGAGTTGGGATCCTTCAACAACTCTTATCTGGCTAGGTGACCAGATACTGTGTGGTGAACTGTATTCTGTCTAATGGAAGTATATCAGGCAGTCATACTCCTCAGGGAAGCTGCTCAGATACGGAGACAAGCAGTGCTTCCCCTAATGGTGGGCCTGTGCCACTGGTGGCTGGAAACAAGTGGACTTGGTGTTTGTGACATGCTGCAAGATAGTCCCAGGTGGGGTTGACAGGTTGCTCTGGCACTCAGTCTGATTGTGATGACCTCAGCCAAGACCTGTGCAAAGTTAGTCTGGGCTGACCTTCAGCTTCTGTCCTTCAAGGATACCCCAGTCTCCTGTCAAGATCCACTGCTCATACTTCCTGCAGCATGAGTGTACTTTCTCGTGATCTCAAACACTTCACATATCTAACCATTTATCCATACTCACTGATCTCTTCTACATTTTCTAGTAGGTATTTCATAATTTCTCCTCTAGAAGAGCCTATTCTACAGTTAGAATCAACTAAATTTGTATTTCTTTTTGTCTGCAAGCATTCTGCCTTCCAAATTAAGCCACACGGTACCACTGGGCATCCTGTACAAACACGAGACACCTTGTTTAGAAATGATTATTCCCTGAATCTTAGAAAATGCCTATGGAATGATTCATCGACTGTGCTTACTTCAGCCTATATGGGGAATTGGTATTTTTTTAAGCCAAGAGGTTCTCAATCTTTTCTTTGCTAATATCAAACAACAAAATTAACCATTTATTTACCAAGTATAGTAAATCTGCTGATCCTATATACTGGCTGTAGATTCTTGTTCCCCCGTATCAGTATTTATATTTTGGAGAGGTCATCCTTTAGCCAGGCAGCTGCCATTTCAGCCATTTCCTGGCTATGTATATGAGAGACGACAAAAGCGTGAGGCATCGTTTTCTCACAGAGTCGGATATCTCCTTCTGGAAAATCTTTCTTGATGTCTTCGTAGTACTCTTTCGGACACCAACGATCTATAGTACCGTAGTAAAATGTAAGCTAAAACACAAGACAAAAAAATTTTATTAGAAAACATCTTCCCCTCTTCACAGAGATATAGCACCAGCTGCCCCCAACGCTTTAAAAGACAATGCCTTTGCCTGGCCCTGTAAGCTAGTCCCAAGGCACCGCGCAGACTGAGGCTATCTTGAGGCCTAAGCCTTCAGGCTTTCCAGGAGTGTATTGAGAGGCACCTGATGGGAAGAAGCCCATGCAGGGAGACCCTGTGTGACAGATCACCTGTAATCCCCAAAAAGGACTTGCTAGCAAAGTTGTGTGTATTGAGGTGGGGATGGACACTGAACAGAAGGCAGGTGAAGACGAGGAAGAGAGCCACTGAGACAGTCACTGAGTGACTAGTGACCATTTATTAAACACTTAATAGTTTTCATACAGCCACCTGGTAGGCATACGGGTCATGTTTGCTGAATTCATGCAAAGATGAATCAGATAGACACTGGCTTCAAAGGGTTTCCAATGTAGTAGATGAAATGGGATCAGTGCCCTGAGAGGGGCTCCATGAAGGGGGGTATGTTCATTCAGTGGGAAGGAGCGGTCGTACTTTAGGTGACAGCAAGCAGGCGGAATGGAGACAGAGCCTCCTCTGAGGCATTGCTAAGACCCTTTTTGGATACCTCTCTACATCTGCTGTGATACCTGTGCGTGCATGTATGTACGCATATGTGAGTATGTGTGTGTGTCTAGGCTGCTGGGCTTCACTGAAAAACAGCTATGTTCTGTTCTTTACTTCTTATATAAAAAAAAAAGGCAACAAAGGTGAAATCTTATATTCAGAAAGGCACATAGTGGTAATTTCTACAAAAGTACAAACTAAATTTTATGGACTCTATGATACCTATTATCACTGAAAAAAAAAAGACTTTTGCCCAGCTCCAGCCCTTAAGTGGAGTTGCAGTCTACCTGCAATTTTCATAACTATACCAAATTCGCTCGCTCACTCACTCAAATATTTATTCATCCTTTTGTTCAGCAGACACTTACTGAGCATCTACTTTGTATTAGGAACCTGGAATACAGAGACAATAAGACTGGGTCTCTAGTGTGTGTGTGTGGGGGGGATACAAAAGACGCCATGTGCACAGATAATTAGGACTCAAAATGGCAGAGGCAGTACAGGGTGCTGAGAGCCCAGGGGAGGGGCAGCTGGTTGGAATCAGGAAAGATTCCCCAGAGAGTTGAGTCTTCAAGTAGGGGAGGATGCACACTGTGGGGAGCATTCCAAGTGAAGTAAAAGAAGTATGAAAGAGGATGACATACTTGAAGAATTGCAAGTAATTAAAAATGGGTGGATGCAGGGTGGTGAGAGACAAGACTGGAGAGACAGAGAGAGACTGGGTCATAGCCAGCCTTCTTCTGGAAGCTCACAGCAACTAACAAAAGACTTTAAATAATGAGGTGACACGATCAGGTCTGTATGTTATGAAAATTACTCTGGCTGAAATTGGAAGAGAGATTGGAGGGGATCAAGTGGTTGGGAGAGGAGGGCATGAGAAACAGTTCTTATTGCCTCTGCTTATTGGATGATTTTAAGATTTTACTATATCAACCACTAAATCTATTCTCTGAATATGGGACAGAGGGAGCTGCTCTTATAAAAACACTGGCCTTGATTACAGTAATATTATGACCTAACCAATATTTAAAAGAGATGGTTCATTAAGAAACATTTTAAAGAGAAAAATATATCATTTCACATAGTACTCTGTAGATAAACAAGTAACAACTAAATCTTGAGCCGCAGATTTATTCTGAATCATTTCACAGAGAATTTTCTCAGGTTCCAATGTTGAATGTTACAGAGAATTTGTGGCTTACAGATTTATCATTTAATTTATTCTTCACATTCTCCTGTTTTTGCTCATTCCAGCCACTTCTAGGCAATCTAAAGCCTCTAAACCAAATATCATTTTGCCATGGCTCTCACAGTTACCTTGGTGGCAGAGTGGTTAAGAGCTATGGCTGCTAACCAAAAGGTCGGCAGTTTGAATCCACCAGGCGCTCCTTGGAAACTCTATGGGGCAGTTCTACTCTGTCCTATAGGGTCACTATGAGTCGGAATTGACCACAACAAGTTTGGGTTTTTTTTTTTTTTTTTTTTTTAATGGCTCTTAGCCGAGTGAAAACTTCTTTTTGTTTCCTGGAGGATGCGAGAAACTTGCAGTTTCTGGCTTTTTCCTTCCTGGGCTCTAACACTGTCTCTGTAGCTGAAATCTCACAATTAGTGAGTGACATTTCTGGCCAGGTGTGAAAAAATAAGTTTCTCAGACTCTCTCAGCCATCACCCTGCTACAGCTTCCCTCTGAAATACTGTTAGGAGTATGTTATTTGCAGCGTTAATTATCTACCAAAAGGGCTAATAACTTTAGGTTCTCTCTAAGCCACTCCCTACTTTTACCATCGGGAATCTTTTAAATTTTGTTCAGGAAATAGCACATGGAACAGTCATTACACACATTTGTTCAGCATTTCCTTAGGGTCTGAAAAGGCTGATAGATCTGAATATTCAGATTTGGGTTTGTGTTCATCAGGTCTGTTCCTCCACTCCTGGGCACTCTCTTGTCTGAAGATATCTGGCCACTGCAAAAGCTATCTGGGAGCCCTCGGACCGGTACAAGCTACAGTGAAAAACTGTAATACACAGAGTCAACTAGAAGGAAAGCAAGGCAGGAAAGATCTCCCCTAGAAAATCTTGACAAGAATGCCACCCCTGTACACACCTGCCATTGCTTTTTACTTGACATTTCAAAGAATATTTCTATGAAGAACTTAGCATTTACTTTTCAGTGAGGCAACTACAACCTGGAACAGAACCAGAGCTTTCCATGAGAAGTCCAGCTTAATGAACCTCAGCACGAGGGAAACTCCATCCCTCCCCTCATGCATGGGGGTGTTAGACAGTTGTGCTGGGGTAAAACACATGGATTACAGGGACCCTACACCCATCTTTGGGTATCAAGACATGTCCAACTATGGTACAGTTCCAAGTAGTTATGGGGCACACACTGCCCAAGGCATATACTAAGAACCTTAAAAAAGTAGTATTAGTATTTAAAACAGCACAACAGGGAGGAGTCTAGATTTCTCCTGTGCTATGAGTTGGAATCGACTCCACGGCGCTGGGTTTTTTTTTAAATCTGATTTTGTTTCTTGAACCTCCAAGACCAGTAACCATTTAGAGTAGGCTGTGTTTTGTTAAGTCCCTAATAGATTGTGGGGCCAGGTTTTCCCTTTCTCTTAGGTTTTTTTGGCTATATTCACTGAAGGGCTCTCTATAAAAATCTTGGCTTATAAGTAAAACACGTGGTCACTCTAATGCCTGTGCACACACTGACTTGAGATACTTCCTGTTCCCTACAGATTATAAGTCACAGGCAATAGATCTGACCAGAGAACTCTGCACCTGTAACCCTAAACAGGAAACTGAAAAAGTATGGAGTGTGTGAACGGAGTAGTGGGGGCCTGGGGGAGGAAAGGTGAAGGGGAAAGAAAGAGGAAGAACTGCAAGTGTGGAGAGGACCAAAACAGAGTGGTTAAGAGCGTAAACTATTACTGTGTGGATATGCAAAACTGAATCTCTACGAATAATGCTGAGCTGAGAGTAACGTGCCAGGTTCTGTGTAAAGCACTTTCCTCGCATTATCTCGTTCAGTTCTTCCGACAACCCTCTGAGGAAGGTACTCTATCCTTGTTTTACAGAAGAGGAAACTGAGATTTAGAGAGATTAAGGAATTTGCTTAAATTCCAGCAATCAGTGAATTGTAAAGCCAGGTTACAAATCCAGAGACAACATTCTTAACCGCTACTACCTTTTACTACTATTAACGATGAAAGGAGAACTGATCATGTGATGAGAATACCAAATCTGAAGCCTGGGAGTCCTAAACTGCATAGGAAAGCTGAGTTTGATAATCTAAGACAGGAGCAAAACCAACTAAAAACCTGTTGCCATCGAGTCGATTCCGACCCATTGTGACCCTGTAGGACAGGGTAGAACTACCCTGTAGAGTTTTCAAGGAGCGCCTGGTGGATTTGAACTGCTGACCTTTTGGTTAGCAGCCATAGCACTTAACCACTATGCCACCCGGGTTTCCAGAACAAAACCAACTACTTTTATTTAAAATCTTCTCAAAGTCTACAAAATTCTTTTTTACTCTTATAATTTTTTTTAACATTTTATTGCGGTTTAGGTGAAAGTTTACAGAGCAAATTAGTTTCCCAACCAACAATTTATACATAGCTTGTTCTGTGACATTGGTGCAAACCCCCAAGTGTGTTAGCACTCTTCCGGGTTCCTCCCTGGGTTCCCTGTGTCCATTCACCCAGCTTCCTGCCCTTACCTTCCTTCTGAACGTTGCTTTGGGGCAGATGTTGCCCTTTAGGTCTGGTATAGTTGATTGTTCTGGGGTGTAAATTCCTCACTGGTGTTACTATTCATTTTATAGGCCTGTCTATTATATGGTTATAATGTGAGATCTTTGGGAGTGATCTCAGTTCCAAGTTTGAAGGATGCCTAAGGGCCACAGTCTCGGGGGTTCCACCAGTCTATGCCTTTCTTCTGGGGTTCTGTATGCCATGGGGTGAGAACTGCCTTGAAAACACTGGAGTCAGAATCTTAGGCTATCAGTAGGCTGTTTACATTCAAACGTTTATATGAAAACAAATGATTTCCCATAGTTTACTTCTCCTTGGCACTTGTTTTGATATGCATAAGAGTTGATAAGGAGCCCTGGTGGTGCAGTGGTTAAGCACTCAACTGCTAACCAATAGGTCAGCAGTTTGGACACAACAGCTGCTCCAAGGGAGAGAGATGTAGCAGTCTGCTTCTATAAAGGTTACAGCCTTGGAAATCCTGTGGGGAAGTTCTACTCTGTTCTATAGGCTCACTGTGAGTTGGAATCAACTTGATGGCAATGATTTTGGTTTTGGTTTGGTTTGACAGTTGACAAAAAGTACGTATTCTTGAGGTTGAAATCTTTGTGTTTATAAATCGTTCTCATGTTAAATAATTCACTTCTCTATTGAACAAAATTTCTATTTTCTCAGTTCTCCTAAATTCTGATTTCCTACACCTGCGTTTTTACTCGTCCTCAAGTGTTCTGCAGGAAAATGGAATTACATTCACTACAGCCTCTGTGCCCGTAGACATATTTTACTTTAATTTTTCTGAGTGCCCCTAAGAAGGCACATTCCTACTGATGTGTCCCTGAAACCACCTGCAGCTTGTCCCCACGCAGAAACCATGTTTGTCTGTTTTTATGTGCTTTTGTTTAAAATCTAAAAACAGGCACTTTTGGACAGAAACTGAAGGTGACAGATTCCAAGCAGTTCCACCAAAAATGACTGACCCTATCCTACAACTAGCACTGGGCTGAGTGGTAGAGATTTGGAAATGAGGAAGAGTGTCTGCCCTGGAGAAGCTCACAGACGAGTGAAGAATACAGGCACTTGCAGAATGGGCCTTAAAACACAACTGGCAGAGAAAGAGATGAACGAAGTACTGTGAAAACCCAGGCAGGAAAACCCTAATTCTACCCTGCGGGAGTCAACAAAGCTTTGTTTTAGTATACACTCTTAGCTATTGGCTTTTATGCTTAACTAACAGAGGATATAAGGAGCCCCACTAACCAAGACTGGCTGCCTGAATTCACCAGCTGCTCCCTGGAAACCCTATGGGGCAGTTCTACTCTGTCCTATAAAGTCACTATGGTCCAGAATCGGCTTGACGGCAACAGGTTTGGCTGGTTTGGTGGCACGATGGTTAAGTACTCAGCTGCTAACCACAATGTTGGCAGTTCAAACACACCAGCCTTGCACCAGCTGGTCTGCAGGGAAAAAGATGTGGCATTCTGCTTCCAAAAAGATTTACATCTTTGGAAACCCTATGGGGCAGTTCTAGTCTGTCCTATAGGGTTGCTATGAGTTGGAATTAACTTGGTGACAATGGGTTTGGTTTTTTTTTAAAATAATTTCTATTGTGCTTTAAGTGAAAGTTTACAAATCGAGTCAGTCTCTCACACAAAAACTTATATTCACCTTGCTATATACTCCTAGTTGCTCTCCCTCTAAGGAGACAGCACACTCCTTCCCTCCACTCTCTCTCCTCATGTCCATTTGGCCAGCTTCTGACTTCCCTCTGCCCTCTCATCTCGTCTCTAGACAGGAGCTGCCCACATAGTCTCATGTGTCTACTTGATCCAAGTAGCTCACTCCTCACCAGTATCATTTTCTATCCCATAGTCCAGTCTAATCCCTGTCTGAAAAGTTAGCTTTGGGAATGGTTCCTGTCTTGGGCTAACAGAAGGTCTGGGGACCATGACCTCTGGGGTCCTTCAAGTCTCAGTCACATCATTAAGTCTGGTCTTTTTACGAGAAAGGAGCCATCTTTTGACCCAAATTTATATATCTGATTCAGCTAATAACTAATGAAAATCACTTTCAGTGATATAACAACATTGTTAAATGTTCACAATTTTAAAAGTCACAAAGATTTTGATCTGAATTTCTTCTCTCTATTCAGTAGTTCAGCAGGGCTACATGCATCATGGGAATGGCAGGGGTAATAAAATGAAAGTTTTTCACCGCTTTAGAAACGTGTATTTTTTTGGTTAATGTATGGATAAACTGAATTGTAGAAGATCCTCAGAACATTATTCACTATGTGATTTTCCCAGGACTTAAATTGAAGGACTTCATGCCTTCAGGTGGTCTTTGAGCAGTGTGTTTCCTGATACAGTATCAACCCGAGCACAGTGGTAAACGGCCTCTGGGGGTATCATGCTCCGAGTGAAACAGCTTCTCATAAAGGCTTTATATTACAGTAAAATAATTTGTGAAACTACTCAAGCTCCACAGTCAGTACAGGGAGGCAGCGTGGAGCAGTGTTGGGTCCCGAGCCCTATCTACCCAGACTGAAATTTGGGTTCTTCCATTTACTAGCTTTGTGACCTTGGACGAGCTATGTAGCTTGTGCTATGTGCTTGCTCCTCATCTGTAAAGTGGGAATAGAAATACCTACTTTGTGAGTTTGTGGTGAGGACTTGAAAATAAAGTATATAAAGTACCTGACACACAGTATGTACTCTGAAAGGGTAGTGGCTATGATGAGGATGATGATGATGATGATGACGACAATGACAAAGGCACTTCCTAGACCTAGACTGTGTAATGTTGGGGAAAAATCTGTCTAGATTCTTCCCCACAGTGGGAGTTGTGCCTAGGTCAGAGGGAAGAGAAGCCACAGGACCTTAAAATATCTTTTCCTCTGATGAGCTGCTTTTGACATAAGCCAGGCTCAGAGAATATGTAGTAAATTTTTTTAAACGTAAGGCAAAGGTATTTTATTCTGTACATTATCCATTATTATGCACACACATGTATGTGTGGGTGTGTATATTCCCCTAAAATGATCCTGGAGAAAGACAGATCAGATGGAAGGTAAGAATCAAACAGTGAAGCACACCCCCTTATCAAGCTAACACTAACACCTAGCTCACTGAGTAAAGTGGATTCTCGCCCACTCTTACTTGTAAGTAGACTTGGTGCCTAGGCTATACTGCCATTTTGTCAAGTATCTTCCAAAACGAAAGGAGGCCCCAGCATTCTGGGACTGGTGCTTCTCATCCTGTTAGGCACCACAGGGTGAGTGAGCTTCTGGGTTTTCGAAGCAGCAAAGATAATGCTCACTGCTTTCCAGGGCTGTGTGTGCATTTCATAGAGAGCTGTAGTTCCCTGGGAACTAAACAGGCTCCCCAGCTACGTTTTTGCACTATTATGTTTAGAAAGAGTGTCCTGAGCTATCATGCAGTATGGAAGGGAAACAGTCAGCCGGCACTCAAACCATAACCAAAAGGAATGATGCAGATGCTCAGGGAAGACAGACATTTTCTCTGCCCTATAAAATCATGTCATTCTTGCTTTCTCCACTCTTTCTTTCCTTCTCTGAAATAACTCCCACCTGGCAAGTTTTTTTTTTTTTTTCTTCAAGTTGAAGAAACAAAAGGCTAGCTACAAAGCAGCCAGTTGCTTACCAAAACCCCCCAAAAACCCATTGCCATTGAGTCAATTCCAACTCACAGCAACCCTATAGGGCAGAGGAGAACTGCTCCACAGAGTTGCCAAGGAGTGCTTGGTGGATTCAAACTGCTGATGTGTTTTGGTTAGCAGCCGTAGCACTTAACCACTACTCCCCCAGGGTTTCCTTGCTTACCAAGGGAGAGCAAATTAGTAGCCACACATCTAGGTCCCCTGCCTCCCAGCTAGAGTTCCCTGTCCTGGCTTTAATTCCCAGCTCTCCTGGGCTCCAGGTATAAACTGTTAGGTCCTGCAGTGCATCTCCACCTCTCGGGAGAATCCAGAACGAGCTGGACTACACCAACTGCCTTCTGTTTTTCCCCATCCTTCCAAGTTAAAGGCACTTAAGCCTCTACCCTGCAACTCTGAAGGCAACCTATTCTATACGCATCTTCTTTCAGTTATTTAATAATCATATCCCTCTTGGGAACATAAGAAACCACAAAACATTAAAATATCACTGAGGCCTTTCTAAGCAACTCTTTTTAGGACCTGAGGACTTGCTAAAGAAATAGGAAATTTAATTTCCCATTTACCTTGCTTCCTTTCATCCCCATCTGGCTCTATAACCATTCTTGAGAAAATAAGGAGAATTAAAATCATCAAATAAATAAAATTAAAAAAAAAAAGGTAGCTGAGGGTGGAGGTGAAAACCTAATACTTCATGCCCACTGAATCCTACTTCCCCTCTGCAGGTATCCAGGGGAACAAGCAGTGGGAATTGAAACTCCCAAGGAGGAGAAGTAGGTCCAACCAGGTTACTGACTGGACCAGTCGCCACTGGTTGGTCACTGTGCATCAAAAGGTTTGCAAAGTGTGGCCATTCTTCTCCTTTCTGTGTGCCTAAATCATAAAGGGTCAGAACCTACTTAGTCCCACATGGAAGTCACTTGGCTATCTAGTGACTAGCTTTGTCTCTGTCTTCCATGAGGCTGGAGTGAGAAGTGGGACCAGGACCTCTGTTTTTCTCTGGTGAGGCAGCTGAGTACCAGGCACTGGGGGCACATTTATCCTTGCTTAAACCTTTCTGTCTCTATCTACGAAAAAGCAAACTGGCAGGTGGGATGAAATGGTTTTGCTTAACTAACTCAGGGAAATGGCCCAGTTCCGCTCATCAGAATTCTTTGCACTTGGGTATTATGCCCAAATCCTGGTAAACATTAAGTACAGCTCTGTTTTCCTTCATCACCGTTCCTATGCAACATCTCCCCTAGGCATCTTCGGGGAGCAAAGGCTACGATCTAGGATGGATAGGGGCATTCCAGAGTCTCTTGGCCACACACCTTAGTATCACCAAAATCTTTTATTACAGAATGAAATTTGCTGGGAAAGGGTGTGGGTGGGGAGGAAAAGTTAGGCAAATAGTCTTTTTAAAGTACTCAGAGACATATCTAGGATACAACTAACTTCAAAATGGTAATAACCAACACTTACTGAGTGCTCACTACATACTAGGCATAGTACATACCATAATGCTGCAAGGTCTTGAAATGAATTATGGCATCATTTTTTGCAACAACTGTATCCAAAGAGATAGTATCTTTAAACCATTTTACTGATGAAAAAGGATGCACAGTGAAGTCAAGTAACTTAACCAAAGTCACATAACTCTTCAAGGGGTGGGGCTGGGGTTTGAACTAGGTCTGTGACTCTGAAGAGTCTGCACTCCAGCACACTACCTCCTTTCCATCATGCTCTACTAGACAACTCCAGGGTATATTAGCACCATTGCCAAGATGAAGCTTTCAAGGTCACAATGATTGAGATGAAAACAAACCTATCTATTTCCAGGATGATTATGACATTCTAAACAGGCTTCAAATTAAACAGCCAGAACTAACACAATCAGTTTCAGACCGAGGCTTGGCAGAAAGGCAGCCCTGGTCGGCTGGTCTGGGCAGCACTTGCTATGCTCCACCAAGAAGGACGTGTGCATGTCAGAAGGATTTGCATGCTCAAATCTGCAAAAACTGCACAGGTTTGTTCCCAAAGGCAACATGCACCTCTGGGCTAAGGTAGGCTGAGGAAGATGGGGAGACAGAAGAGGGTTCCTATTCTTGAGGATATTTTGCTCCTTTCCCAAACCACACTGTAGCCCTGGCCTGACCTCTGGGGGCAGGGGCAGCACCGTCTTACAGGCAGCCCCTCCACCCATAGCTACCTTCATCAGAAAGCTGCGCCCGTGTGTTCCCTCTGGGAACAATTTCAGACTCCTATGGACTGACGGTGATGTTCAGATTCAGTCTGGCAGTAGCACACACCAGCTGTTTCCATAAGCCTGCGCCAAAGATGGTCACGGCAGTTTAGAATTTCCCTCCTAAGTGAGTTTTAAATGGAAACTTCAAGTTTATAAACCAAACGCTAATTTACTTTTCTATGAATGAGACATGCATCCCCTTATAGTTTAGAACAATGACAGAACAAGGGAATACTGACCTCCTATTTGCCTCAAACACGCCAGGTGCCTCATAAAGCAGAGCATACCCCAGAGGCTCCTGGATGAATACTGGGATTCGGGTGGTGAAAATGTACAGCTGATTCTCTTCCCTTGGTTTATTCCATCCTTCCTCCTAACCCTTAAGCTTTGCTCCCCAAGGATCAATCCTTAGATGTTTTCTCTCCTTATTCCACATACTCCCTTAGGTTAATATTATCCGTACTCATGGCTTCAACTATATCCTCATGACTCCCAAATAAAAATTCAGCCCAGGCTACTCTTCTGTGCTTCATACCCACATATCCAGCTACCTACCGTCATGTTTCCCCTTGGAAGACCCACAGGCATTGCAAACGCAAGTACCAAAATGAATTATTCTCAACCATCACTCGCAACTTGCTGCTGCTTCTCTTTCTTATTCCCTATCTTATTACCAGATCCAGATACAGAGAAATAATCTCAGAAACCTCCATCTCCCATTATCTCATATCCTATTAGTACTAAGTGCCTTTGATTTGGCCTCCTAAATATCTCCAGATTCTTCCCCTCTTCATCTCCAATCCCCCTGCCTTGATTATTGTAAAAATCTTCTAGTCTAGTTGCCTCAAATTTCATTCTTTTCCAATATTCCTCCACACATTTCTCTCTAAATAATCCCCTCTCATTTGTTAATCTGACCACATTCCTAGGGCTATTGATATAAAGGAGTTGCTCATATCAGCTGGAATATCTTCTGACTGGTCAGTGGCCATGTCATATGATGGTTAAAAGTCTCCCCAACAACTCAAACCTGCCTAGTCTCTTTAGTGTGGCATACCACGGTGTACCATACCGTGGTTTCTCGATCTCAAGAGAGTGCCCAAGCCATAACATCATGCTGCCTGACCTCTTCTAGTTTCTCCAATGCAAGGCTTCTTCACCTGGGGCCAACAGATTCATGCAGGTCCATGGATAGAAGCGGGAGAATGTAAATTTGGGTGAGGAAAAAATTATATCTTTATTTTTGCTAATCTCTAACTATAGTGTTTCCTTCAATTATGAATACAGGCAACAAACCATAGTATTATCAGTAATCCCTATACTTCGTCATCTATGATTATAAAGTAGTCCCCCTTATACGTGGGGAATATGTTCCAAGACCCCCATGGATGCCTGAAACCCTATATATACTATGTTTTGGCCTATACATACATACCTATGATAAAGCTTAATTTATAAATTAGGCACAGCAAGAGATGAACAACAACAATAATAAAATAGAACAATTATAACAGTATACTGAAATAAAATTATGTGAACGGTGGAGCAGGACGGTGTGCGATTTTATCACCCAGTACTCATTTAACATTTTCGGACCGTGGCTGATGGTGGGTAACTGAAACCGTGGAAAGCAAAACTGTGGATTAAGGGGAATTACTGTAGATATTTTCAAATCACAGTAAACTTGTTGGAGATAACAAAAATTATTAATGCTCATCACTATGAATTTACAGTAAACTATGACTGATAGTACATCCTATTATTTAATATGTAAATAAGATGCCCTTATTACCGTATTATAAATTTATTTTTAAAATATTTTGATAACTGTATTTTGAATATAATTGGTTCTTTTACAACCCTGCACTCAAAAATATTAATCTGAGAAAAGTCCACACATTTTATGAGAAAGCCAAACTCTCCGGTACTACAAAGGTTTGGAATCTATACTCTAATGGTTTGTTCATCCATCTGTCTCTCTATCCACCCATCTAACATACATTTATGGATTACTTACCATGTAGTATGCACTGTGCTAGACTCTAGGGGATGTGGAGATGAGAAAAACACAGCTCTTTCCCTCAAGGTGGGAGACAGTGAGGCTGATCCTTTAAATGCTGTGTGTTAACTGCAGTATCATTAGTCTACACAAGGAGCACGGGAGTCCAGGGAAGGACACTCAACCAGAACCAGGAGCTGAGGAACCAAAACCTGGAGCTGAGGAACCAGAACCAGCAGCTGAGGAAGGTAAAGGCCTCCTGGAGATGACACTGGAGCCAAGCAGGTTTCGTCAGGTGAAGAAATAACACAACCCATGGTGCCATAAACCATGGTATACTCTTTGGAAACACCTATTAGTCTGACATATTTGCCCCAGGAAAGGGAAATAACTTTATCCAGTGTTGAAGCATGGCAAATATACACAACTGTGCAATACTGTGTATAAAGTCTCTAGACTTCGGGGGTAGATTATCAGCCCACTAGATTTCCCATAGAGTTAAAAAGACACAGTTTCCTCAAGAAGATAAAAAGCTCTCTTCATGTGGATAAAAGAAATCCAGTGATAGAAAATTTCAATTTAGAACCAAAGCTGCTGATTATGAAATGATAGTTTTCCAGAAGAAGAAAAACAATCAGAAGGTCATCTGCAAGGCACAGTGCTGTCGAGTTGATTTTGACTCACAGCTACCCGTAAGACAGGTAGAGTTCCTTCACAGGGTTTTCTAGGCTGTAACTTTTACGGAAGCAGGTTGCCAGGTCTTTCTCCTGCGGAGACGCTGGATGGGTTGGAACTGCCAACCTTTTGGTTAGCAGCCGAGTGCTTAACTGTTGTGCTACCAGGGCTCCTTCAGGATACAGCAGAGAAGCTATTTTTACATTAACTCCTTGTGGATTCCTAACTAGATGGTGCACATGTTTGTTTGTTTTTTCTATTGTGCTTTAAGTGAAAGTTTACAAATCAAGTCAGTCTCTCATACAAAAATTTACATACACCTTGCTGTATACTCCTAGTTGCTGTCCCCCTAATGAGACAGCATACTCCTTCTCTCAACTCTCTATTTTTGTGTCCATTCGGCCAGCTTCTGACCCCCTCTGCCCTCTCATCTCCTCTCCAGACAGGAGCTGCCGACATAGTCTCATGTGTCTCCTTGATCCAAGAAGATCACTCCTCACCAGTATCATTTTCTATTCCATAGTCCAGTCCAATCTCTGTCTGAAAGTTGGCTTTGGGAATGGTTCCTGTCCTGTGCTAACAGAAGGTCTGGGGACCATGACCTCTGGGGGTCCTTCTAGTCTCAGTCAGACCATTAAGTCTGGTCTTTTTATGAGAATTTGAGGTCTGCATCCCACTGCTCTCCTGCTCCCTCAGGGGTTCTCTGTTGTGTTCCCTATCAGGGTAGTCATCGGTTGTGGCCAGGCACCATCTAGTTCTGGTCTCAGACTGATGTAGTCTCTGGTTTATGTAACCCTTTCTGTCTCATGGGTTCATAATTACCTTGTGTCTTTGGTGTTCTTCATTCTCCTTTGTTCCAGGTGGGTTGAGACCAGTTGATGCATCTTAGATTGCCGCTTGCTAGTGTTTAAGACCCCAGATACCGCTCTCCAAAGTGGGATGCAGAATGTTTTCCTACTAGATTTTATTATGCCAATTGACCTAGTTATCCTCTGATACCATGGTCCCCAAACCCCTACCCCTGCTACACTGGCCTTTAAAGCATTCAGTTTATTCAGGAAACTTCTTTGCTTTTGGTTTAGTCCAGTTGTGCTGATCTCTCCTGTATTGGTGCACATGTTTTAAATTGAATAATTCAGGTATATTGAATGATTTTTACACCAATATTTGTGGCTCAAAATCTCTTCACATTGGATAGTTCGGCTAGGTAGGTATGAAGTCTCTGAATGCCTGTGTTTGGGCTGAAATGGGCAGAGTATCCTTGACTAGAATATATAAAATAGGGACATTTCTAGTTTTGGGAACTAGTCTTCAAGTCTGACTAATTATCATGGTGTTGGAAGGTAGGAGGTAATGGCCAACTATTCTTCTGCAACTATTCACTCTTTGAAGTTTCCTTGTTTTCCTGAGCCAACTGGGACACACTATGTTGATTCAAATTTTACCAATATTAAATTACAGCATGCTTCCTCTTTTTCACTACAGAAAAAAAGTTGCAATAAACTTCCTGTCTCTCTAGTTTCATTTAGGAATTGGATTTGTATTATTCTAGAGGAGAGCTCAAATTTAGCTGATAGAAGGGATAATCAATTAACCGCACTGACCTATTTTGGCAAGGCAGCTTTGCATCATTAAATTAAACAATGCCTTGCTTCCCGAAATTTCACAAGTACATTTAATGCTGTCTTAAAAATAAAACAAAGCTATTCCCCATAGTTGAAAACGTTTATTCCTCTGAATGTACGTTAACACTAACCTTGAAACGTCTGCCATCTACCATAATACACTCATATTTCTCCCACAAAAATCACAGTAAACCTTACAGCCCTGACATAGTTAGCAAAACAGACCCCTATCTGGGAATGATTACACTTGCATATGGATTTAACTTAGGACTGGAATAAGTTAGCACCTTTCTTTGACCTCCTTCTGAGCACAACATACACACAGAATCCAGAAATGATGAGTATTTTACAGCAGTTGGCTCCTACAGGTGGTAAGACCGGCTTTGACACAAGATGGGTCTAGACATTCAGCAAGTGTGAATTTTGGAAGTGAGTATCTGTCAGTCTTATTATTAACTGGGGGTTGAGTTTTCATAAACTTCCCAGCTTAAGAACTTAAAATGCATTTTTGATACACTTATAAGAGTCACTATAATTTAACTGAAAAATAAAATACTGTTTTTCTTGTATTTTCATGTCCCCAAAGGGCAGGTCCCTCCTGGGGTCCCACTTAGTAAGGACTTCCTTTTGGCTTCAAAATTACAATCTCTGACCAACTGTCATTTAGAAATACAATGAACACAATGGCCTAAGATGCAAATTAGCATTTTAAAAAGTCCTTAATGGGCGAAGCTACTACAGGATCAATATTCTGAACAACAACAAAAAAAATTTTAAGGACATATACATTTCTTGTTTTAAGACAATTTTACTGGGAGATTATAGAAATATGAATTAACATTATAGGCAGGTTTAAGTTTATAAAGTTCCTGAAGGAATCCTAAACCCAGTAGGGTATCTAGGATTTCATTTGCAGATTGTGGGTGCCTGGTCCTGTAAGAGTTGGCCACACTCAGTAGGGATCATTTCATTGTACCCAGCAGACATCATACTCAGCACTAAACACAAAGCTCTAGGCTACGGCTGTTTCCAAAGGAAATATGATGTGTGCCACAGACGGAGTTTTAAAATTTCTGGTAACTATATTTTTAAAAAGTATAAAGAAATGGATGAATTTACTTTTTTTTTTTTTAATATATTTTATTTATATCATGAATATATTAAAAAACCATCAGTTGCCATCAAGTTGATTCCTACTCATGGCAACCCCATGTTTGTCAGAGCAGAACTGTGTTCTAAAGGGTTTCAATGGCTGATTTTTTGAAAGTAGATCACCAAACCTTTCTTCCAAGGCACCTCTGGGTGGACTTGAACATCCAAACTTTTGGTTAGCAGCTGAGCATGTTAACCATCTGCACTACCCAGGGACTCCTTTATTTAAAATATTATCATTTCTACATGTAATCAATATAAAAATATTAATAAAGTACTTAACATTTTTTATAGCAAATTTTCGAGAACAAATGTGCATTTTACACTTGCGGCACATCTCAATTCAGACTAGCCACAGACAACCACACGTTGCATACTGGATTAGCACACCTCTACTCTGGAAACCCTGGTGGCGTAGTGGTTAAGTGCCACAGCTGTTAACCAAGAGGTTGGCAGTTCAAATCTGCCAGGTGCTCCTTGGAAACTCTATGCGGCAGTTTTATCCTGTCCTATAGGGTCGCTATGAGTCGGAATCGACTGGACGGCAGTGGGTTAGTGGGTTCTATTCTGTTCAGGATGGACAGACAGATAAATGATGCCACAGAAGTACCAAAGCTGCTCAAATTCTAGGGTGCTCAGACATACTCCGAACCATGGTTCTCTTCAAGTTTCAGAGACCGGTGCTTCCCAATGAGTTTGTGCAAGATTCTAGCATTTGCAGCAGGAACTCACAAATGCTGAACATTTCAATCTTTGCCTTTCTGCACCTGCTTGTATAGACAATTGGTCTTGATGTAAGAGCTAGACATTCCTACTCTAATGGGTTAGAGAATAAGACAGACAGGCTCACTAGTCATCTGGTCATATGTAATATTGGTTCTTTTCCAATGTTTTATTTATATTTTAATGTAACTCATTCATTTATCCTATTCATATTATTGAGAATCTTCTTAGTTCAAGGTCCTAAAGAATTTGAAATGCATTGATAAAACAGAAAAGTATTGATTCTGAAAATAAATTCAGTAAGAATAGGTGGTAAAATTAAATAACCATAATGAGTTTTACTCTCCATGCAACTTTCAAGGATTATATTAATTTTAACTAGATGTAGAGCTCTATCTGAATCTCCAGACCCTTGAGGTCTTACATATTCTAACAATTCTAGTCTTTGATTCTCAGTTAATACTTCTGCCCATCTCCTTGCTTTCTTACTCCCTCATAGCAATAAAGCGATTACCTTAGATAAATGTTTCCTTATGGTTTCATTGTCTCTCTCCACAATTTGCACCATTTCTTGGCTCCCAAGGTAGGCAGCATTTGCTACATTTAATAAATAAAGAACCAAACAGTTAGAATATACAAATACAAATGTCAGATTATTTTTAATAAATTCATATTCCTCCATTTCTTGAGGCAAGTGATATCTGATGTACAATATCTGTGAGGCAAAGAGAGGCATGCAAGTCAGGCAACATGCTTAGCCTCTGGAAACCAGAGTGTGTCCTACGAAAAAAAACTTTCAGCCTTATTTGGCTTTCTTAGCAGGATAGTTTAGCAGTATGACAACATATTGTCAGAAAATACAGGAGATAACATGTATGTATAATTGTACCTGATAAGTATCTGTTGTTATAACGATTTACGGATTAGAAGCATAAATTGTTTCAGATAAATCATGTACACCAGGGAAACTGCGTGAACAGTTACTAAAAGGAAGCTATGTTCACACTTTTAAAAAAAGGAAACAACTAAATAATGTTTATTTTAAAGCATGTTGAAAGATCTCTAAGATTTTTCAATGAGGGTTAGTCCCATTATGCTGAATGCAAAATGAGCAAAGTGACTCTCACTTCCAAGATAGCAAGTACCTGGAAAGAAAAAGAAAGCCAGAGATAACACAAACTTACGTCGCTTTCTTCTACTGGCAAGAAAATTTTCCTTTAGTACTTTGCCTTAAATTCCATTCTGACTAGTGTAATTATCGCTACTTTGCTTTCTTTTTTGTCAGTATTTACCTGATATATCTGTCTTTCCCTTTATTTTTCCATTGTTTGTCATTTTGTTTTAAGTATGTCTTTTGCAATCAGAATATAAAAGTGGCTTCTTGAAAAATGCCATTTGAAAGCCTCTGTCTTTAAATAAGGGGAGTCAACATATATATTCACACATACTGAGATGAAAGATATTGGACCATCTTGCTGTGTATGCTATGCTTTCTTGTTATTTGTGACCTTCTTCCCACCCCTTTTAACACGAAGAGTTTCCATACCTCACTTGCTTTTTTTTTTAAATTTCCTTTTGTTAAGAGTTTCAAAGCATAAATTGCGTTTTGATTTACCTAGTAGTTAGCCTCGCCTAAACCCATGTGAAAGCTTCTATTTATCTGTTGCTGTCTGATATTAATCGGTGTCTATAACGTCTCCATCCAAACAAGGCAGGCCCTCAGCAAATCTGCACTTTCTCTTCTTGTCTTCCCTTTTCCCTAATTTATCTTGAATTTTGTTATTAGTTGCTGTTGAGTTGATTCCGACTCACGGCAACCCTACGTGTGTCGGAGCAGAGCTGTTCCACAGGGTTTTCAAAGCTATGACCTTGCAGAAGCAGATCAACAGGGCTTTTTTCCAAGGTGCCTTTGGGTGGGTTTGAACCGCCAACCTTTTGGTTAGTAGCACTTAACCATTTGTGCCACATAGGGACATCTGGAATTTTAGTTCTAGATCATTATTTTTTATATTTTGCCTCTCCTTTCCTTGTTTAAAGTTTTATCAAATACATACACTGTATATAATTTACATATCAAATGATACAGAAAGGCTTATAGTGAAAAACAATAGTCCCCTGTTACACTGTTTCTCACCCCTAGGAGAAACCTCTCTTAACTGTTCTTCCGCTAGTTATCTCTGTATGGGTTGAGTCTAACCATTTAAAACTCTGTAAATGGTGTTATTTTGCCCATCTAAACACTGCTACTGTTGAGCCAAGTTGTGTATGGTGCCATATTTCCATTCTTATAATTACCCAATCTCCCAGCCCCCAGCTCCCAGCAGTGTATATAACTTTCTTCCTCCTCTGATAGTCTCTTTGTTATAGCCACACTATTTTTTTTTGAAACTCTCTCCCCTTGGAGATGTCCATTCCAGGACCCCCAGGCCTTCTGTTCTAATCTGGACTGCTGGCCTCTAGGCCTACTACACAGCTGTCATTCTGGGATTCCCTTTCACTACCTTCTTGGGTTGTCCCTACAGTTTCCTTGAATCAAAGTTAATTAACTAATTCATTCAAAGATTACGGAACACCAGTGATGTGCCAGACATTATTCTAGGCACTGGAAATAGAGCAATGAACACAGAAAAAAAAAAAAAAAAAAAAAGAACTGCCTGCTATTATGAAGCTTGTATTTTAATGTGGGACGGGGAAAGGGGGAAACAGACAAACATATATGTAATAGTCACATGGTGACAAGCACTATGGGAAAAATAAAACAAGGTAAGGAGGCAGACAGTGCAAAGATGGCAGTTGCCTATTTTATGCGAAGTGCATGAGAAAGGCCGCTCTGATAACGTTTGAACAAAGGCCTGAGTGAGGTGAGGACGTGTGCCATGCAGCTATCGGGGGAACAAACTCCAGACAGAGAGAACAGGGTGGGAGGTGGCTCGCTGTCTATGAGGAACAGCAACGACAGCAAGTGGCTGCCAAGGACTAAGTGGGTGGGGAAGGGGTAGGAGATGAGGTAGGAGAAGAGCTAGGGAACGAGGGCCTATCTATGTTCTTATTCATGATTTCCTGTTGTTTTTGGAGGGATTTATCTTTAGGTGACTTTGTATGGAAAAGTATACTAGAGGAAAAATTTCTGTAGTCTTTGCATATCTGCAAAAGTCATTTTTCTACTTTATACTTGGCTGATACTTGGCTAAAGAATCGTAAGCTGAAAATATTTTTTCCTCAAAACTTGGAAGACACTGCTCCACTATCTTTAAGAGTCTACTGTTGTTGATGGTTGATGAGAAGTTTGATACAGTTTGATTCTTACTCCTTTGAAGGCTTTTTTTTTTTTTTTAATTTAAATTCTGGAACCTTTTAAGGTTTTGTCTATATTACTAATGATTCTGATACCACATGATGATATGCCTTGATGTGGGTATTTTTCAATTCACTGTGTTGTTCAGTTCTAGGAAATTTTCTTATATTGTTGACAATATCTTCCTCTTGGTTTTCACTGTTCTCACTTACTGGCTGTCATCGATTGAACTGTGTCCCCCCAAAATATCTGTCAACTTGGCTAGGTCATGATTCCCAGTACTGTATGATTGTCTTCCATTTTATCATCTGATGTGATTTCCTTATGTGTTGTAAATCCTATTACTATGATGTAATAAAATGGATTAGCAGCAGTAACACTGATGAGGTCTACAAGATTACATAGTGTGTTAAGCCAATCTCTTTTGGGATATACAACAGAGAAGCCAGCAGAAAGACATAGGGACCTCATACTACCAAGAAAGCAATGCCAGGAGCAGAGCACCACCTTTGGACCTAAGGTTCCTGAGCTGAGATGCTTCCAGATCAAGGGAAGACTGATGACAAAGACCTTCCTCCAGAGCTGACAGAGACAGAAAGCTTTCCCCTGGAGCTGGCACCCTGAATTTGGATTTGTAGCCTACTGGACTGTGAGAGAATAAATTTCTCTTTGTTAAAGCCATCCTCTTCTGGTATTTCTGCTATAGCAGAACTAGATGGCTTAGACACTGGCTCTTATCATTTCTATTTTAATTTCTATCTCCTTTTTTGGTTGTTCTGCTTTTTGGTTCTTAATCTCAACTTTACCTTCTAAACTTTTAATTTTGACAATTTTATTTTTAATTTGCATGGAGTCTGTCTTGGTCTCTAATTATTCCTCCCTCAAAACATCCTACTGATTTCACCAACATATTTTCTCTGATCTTGGGGGAAAATATGTAGCTTTTTAAATTTTTCTGTTTCTCAGATTATCTCCATTTACTCTAGGGTCATTTATTTGATTCTGTACTTTTTTCCTGTTGGAGGCTTTTCTAGTGATCCTCAGCACAATCTTGTGAGGAAACTACCAGAGGCTAGGGAAGGGGCCATCTGAAAGGATTAGGAGAATAATCCCCAGACTGAAAATAGCTGCTACTTCTACCAACCACAGTAGAAAATCTCATAGTTAAGGGGGCATGAACAAAATGTGGAATAGCCACACAATGAAATATTATTTGGTAATAAAAGGGAATGAAGTATTGATACGTGCTACAACAGGGATAAACCCTGAGAGAATTATGCTAAGTGAAAGAAGGTAGTCACAAAAGGCTATACTTGTATATTTGAAGAAATAACAGTGAAAAACTCTCCAATTTTCTGTAACTATAAACTCATAAATCCAAGGAGCTCAAAGAACCCCAAAGCACAAAAACCTGAAGAAAACTATGCCAAAGTACATCATAATCAAATTGCTTAAAACTAGTGGTAAAGAGAAAATCTTAAAAGTAACCAGAGGAAAAGGAAAGATGTATACAGAGGAGTCAAGATTAAAAATGACAGCAGATTTATTCTTGGAGACAATGTAAATCAGAAAACAACATCTTTAAAAGTAATAAAAATTTTACTGTCTACCTAGAATCCTATAGCCAGCGGAAATAGCTTTCAAAAATGAAGGTAAAATAAAGGCGTTTTTAGACTAAATATAAAGACTGAGGGAATTAATCACCAGTAGAACTGTACTACAAGAAATGATAAGAGAAATCCTTCAAGCAGAAAGATAATAATTCCAGCTGGAAATTTGATCTGCATAAAGGAATAAAGAGCATCAGAAACGGCAAATATGTGGTTAAATTTAAAATACATTTTCTCCTATTATTTACATATCTTTAAAAGATAATTGTTGAATAAAAAAACAGAGGTAAATTGAATGACAACAGTATCACAAGTGCTGAGAGGGACAAAAGGCAGTATACTGCTCTAAGGTTCTTACAGTATATGTCAAGTGGTAGATAGTATCATTTGAAGGTAGACTGTGAAAGTTAATGGTATATATTATAAGCCCTAAAGCAACAATTAAAAAGACAAAACAAATAATTATGTCTAATAAGCCACATAGAAATAGGACAGAAAAAGAGCAAAAAAGGAACAAAGACAGAGGAGACAAATAGAAATTATGTATCAAGATGGAAGAAGGTTGGTTCCTTGTGGAGTGTCTGAAAGGAATCTGGTTCATGCCTCTCTCTCAGCTTCTGGTGGTGGTGTTGTTGTTAGGTTCCATCGAGTTGGTTCCGACTCATGGCGACCCTATGTACTACAGAACGAAACACTGCCCGGTCCTGCACCATGCTCACAATCATTGTTATGCTTGAGCCCATTGGTGCAGCCACTGTGTCAATCCATCTCATTGAGGGTCTTCCTCTTCTTCGCTGACCCTATACTTTACCAAGCATGATGTCCTTCTCCAGGGACTGATCCCTCCTGATAACATGTCCAAAATATGTAAGACATAGTCTCATCATCCTTGCTTCTAAGAAGCATTCTGGTTGTACTCCTTCCAAGACAGATTTATTCATTCTTTTGGCAGTCCATGGTATAGTCAATATTCTTCACCAACACCACAATTCAAAGGAGTCAATTCTTCTTCAGTCTTCCTTATTCATCGTCTAGCTTTCATGTGCATATAACTGAAAATACCACGGCTTGGGTCATGTGCACCTTAGTCTTCAAGGTGACATCTTTGCTTTTTAACACTTTAAAGAAGTCTTTCACAGCAGACTTGCCTAGCACAATGCGTCCTTTGATTTCTTGACTGCTGCTTCCATGGGTGTTGATTGTGGATCCATGTAAAATGAAATCCTTAACAACTTCAATCTTCTCTCCATTTACCATGATGTTGCTTATTGGCCAAGCTGTGAGGATTTTTTTTATGTTCAGGTGTAATCCATACTGAAGGCTGTGGTCTTTGATCTTCATTAGTAAGTGCTTCAAGTCCTCTTCACTTTCAGCAAGCAAGGTTGTATCATTTGCATAATGCAGGTTGTTAATGAGTCTTCCTCCAATCCTGAAGCTCTGTTCTTCTTGTAGTCCAGCTTCTTGGATTATTTGCTTAGCATACAGACTAAATAGGTATGGTGAAAGGATACAACCCTGACACACGCTTTTCTTGACTTTAAACCACACAATATCCCCTTGTTCTGTCTGAATGACTGCCTCTTGATCTATGTACAGGTTCCTCATGAGCACAATTAAGTGCTCTGGAATTCCCATTCTTCGCAATGTTATCCATAATTTGTTGTGATCCACACAGTCGAATGCCTTTGCATAGTCAATAAAACACAGGTAAACATCCTTCCGGTACTCTCTGCTTTCAGCCAGGATCCATCTGACATCAGCAATGATATTCCTGGCTCCACGTCCTCTTCTGAATCCAGCTTGAATTTCTGGCAGTTCCCTGTGGATATACTGCTGCAGCCACTTTTGAATGATCTTCAGCAGAATTTTACTTGCGTGTGGTATTAATGATATTGTTCTATAATTTCCGCATGTGGTTGGATCACCTTTCTTGGGAACAGGCATAAATATGGATCTAAAAAAAAAAAAAAATTTTTTTTTTCCAGTTGGTTGGCCAGGTAGCTGTCTTCCAAATTTCTTGGCATAGACAAGCGAGTGCTCCCAGCGCTGCATCCATTTGTTGAAACACTTCAATTGATATTCTGTCAATTCTTGGAGCCTTGTTTTTCGACAATGCCTTCAGAGCATCTTGGACTTCTTCCCTCCGTACCATCGGTTCCTGATCATATGCTACCTTTTGAAATGGTTGAACACTGATCAATTCTTTTTGATATAATGACTCTATGTATTCCTTCCATCTTCTGGTAGCTTCTGGTACCCAGAAAAACTGCCAGCAATTCTTGGCTTTTCTTTGCTTGTAGACGCATCACTCCAATTCCTGCCTTTGTTGTCACGTGGCATTCTCCTTGTGTGCCTCCTCTGTGTCTTCACGTGGCCTTCTTGTAGGGACAACTGTACTTGGACTTTGGCCCATCATAACCCAGTATGACCTCATCTTAACTAATTGCATCTGTAAAGACCCTATTTCCAAACAAGGTCATGTTCTGAGGCTCCCAGTGGGCATGAACTTTGGGGGACAGTATTCAATCCAGTACAAAGCTGAACACCCAAATCAAAATGTAGTGTGGATAAAAAACAAGATCCATCTATTTTCTGCCTACAAGAAATGCACTTTAAATAGAAAAACATAAGTAGGTTAAAAGTAAAAGGATGGAAGAAGAAACACTATGCTAACATTAGTCAAAAGAAAGGTAGAGTGACTATATTATTATCAGACAAAATGGATTTCAATGCAAAGGATACTAACTAGAGACAAGGAGGTGATTTCTTAGTAATAAAGGGGTCAAGTCATCAGGAGGACATAAAAATCCTAAATGTCTACATATAGAATAACCAAAACAAACAAACTCATTGCTGTTAATAGATCCAGACTCACAGCGACCCTATAAAATAGAGTAGAAATGCCCAGGTTTCCAAGGAGCACCTGGTGGATTGAAACTGCCAAACTTTTGGTTAGCAGCCTAATTCTTAACCACTACACCACCAGGGATTCCACCTAATAACAGACCTTGAAAATATATGAAGAACTAACAAAACTATAAGGAAAAATACAGACACTTACAATTATGCTGGAGATCTCGACTCTCTTCAATGATTGACACAGCAAAAGTAGAAAGAAAATCAGTAAGTATACAGGAGACTTGAACAATACTATCAACCAATTAGACCTAATTAACATTATGGAACAATCTACCCAGGAAGTACAGAATACATACTCTTTTCAAGTGCCCACAGAATATTACCAAGATAAGCCATATCCATAAAACAAGTCTCAGTCAATTCAAGAGGATTCACACCATACAAAATATATTCTCTGGCTATAATAGAATTATATTAGAAATCAATAACAGAAAGACAACTGGAAAACCCCCAAGTATGTGAAAACTAAATAACATGCTTCAAAATAACCCCTGGGTCAAAGAAGTAATCTAAAAGGAAATAAGAAATTATTTCCAACTGAATGAAAACACAACTTATCAAGATCTGTGGATGCTGAAAGGCAATATTTGGAGAAAAATTATAGCAATAAAAAAAAAGAGAAAAGGTCTCAAATCAAAGACCTCAGTTTTCACTTAAGAAACTAGATATATTAAATAGGTAAGTATATCTAACTAGATAGATATATTTACAACTATGACAAAAAAAAAAAAAAAAGGGTAGCTGCTGAGGCTGCTTATGTACAACCAAACACCTGAAGGGATATGGTTCCTTGGATTGGAGGTTTTGGATCATGGTTTCATGGGACATCCCAGTTCACTGGCCTAATAATGTGTTTAGTGGTTCTGTTCTACCTCCTACCTCACTGCGTAGTGTCTGGGGTCTTAAAAGCTTGCAAACACCCTTCCAAAGCGCAAAAATTATTTTCTATCCACCTGGAACAACACAGGAAGAAGGAGAGTCAGGAATAGAAGGAGGATATCGATTGTGTGGCTAATTGCCTCCATGAACAATTGCCTTCTTTGCCATGACACCAGAAGAACTGGATGGTGCCTGGCTACCATTGCTTAACATTTTGATCAAAGATTCCATAGAAGAATCCTGATCAAAAGTGAGAACATGTAGAAAAGAATTTAAAATTCTCATGGAATCTAGATTTTATGGCACCATGGAGGGTAGATGAACCCTTGCAACTATTTCCCTGAGACTATCTTTGAGAGCCTTGAATGAAAAATACCCCCTGAAGTCTTCTTAAAACTGAACAATAGTGTAGCTTAATTAGTACAGAAGGTTTCCCTTGAGCATTATGCTCTTTGAAGAACCATCTATATGGGATCAAATAGACAACAGCAACTCGGAAGATTGGATGGGAACCTTAGGGGGCAGTAAGTTTATGTTAATGAGGGAGGAACAACTCAGAAAAGGAGGGTGAGAACGGTTCACAACTCTAGGAATGTAATCAAGGTCACCAAACTGTACATGTAGAAAGTGGTGAACTGATACATGTTTTGCTGTATATATTCTCAACAAAGTAATAATAAAAAAAAAAAAATTAAAGAAAAAAAAAAGGAGCAAATTAACCCCACAGTAAGCAGAATAAAAAAAAACCCCAAAACCAAATCCATTGCCGCTGAGTAGATTCCAATTCATAGTGACCCTCTAGGACAGAGGTTTCCAAGGAGTGGCTTTGGATTGGAACTGCCAATCTTTTGGTTAGCAGCTGAGCTCTTAACCACTGTGCCACCAGGGCTCCAAGCAGAGTAAAGGAAATAATAAAGTTTAGAGTAGAAATCAATGAAACACAAAACAGAAAAATAATTGAGGAAATAAATGAAACCATAAACTAGTTCTTTGATAAGATCAATAAATTGATGAGCAAGAATGATCCGGAAAAAAATATGAGAAGACATAAATTACCAGTATTAGGAAAGAGGGAGGTGATATCCCTGTAGTGTCTACAGACAGCAAAAAGATAATCAGGCATTTTGTTGACTTTATGCCAACAAATTCTACAATTTAGGGGAAATGGACAGAGTCCTCAAAAGATACAAATTTTAAGCTCACCAAGAACTATATAGCCTGATTAGTCCTATATTTATTAAAGAAATTGAATATGTAGTTAAAAACCTTCCCATGAAGAAAATTCTAGGCCAAGAGAGCTTCACTGGTAAATTTTACCAAATATTCAAAGAAGAAATAGTACTTACCCAAACCCAAACCCAGTGCCGTCGTGTTGATTCCGACTCATAGCGATCCTATAGGACAGAGTAGAACTGCCCCATAGAGGTTCCAAGGAGCGCCTGAGGGATTCAAACTGCTGACCTTTTGGTTAGCAGCCATAGCACTTAACTACTACGCAACCAGGGTTTCCAAAAAGTACTTATTTTACATTAAACTCACAACACTGTGAGTGTCAAATGGACTCACAAATTGTTTGCCACAAGAAATGGTCACATTTTTATTCAAATGCTTTTCCACCTTTATAAGGTAAATAACATTATCAAATTGAAAAGAACTGAACTCTTTTATCTGCTTAAGAACAAACTATCTCTAAAATACCTTTAAACACACATACATTTACATCATGAGATATCACTATACACCTAGTAGACTGGCCAACTACATTTAAAAAAAAAACAGATAATGCCAAGTATTGGCGAGTAAATGGAGCAACATAAACTCATATACTGCTTGTGAGAGTGTAAATTGGTACAATCACTTTGGAAAATCATTTGGCATTTATCTACTAAAGCTGAACATACACATGCCATAAAACTCACCATCTCCTCTCCTAGATAAATACCAACAGAAATATGTGCACAAGTTCAGAAAGGCATGTATAAAAATGTTCTTGGGAGCAGTCCCAAATTGGAGACAACCCAAACATCCATCAACATGGATGTTGTTGTTGTTATTAAGTGCCGATGAACTGGTTCTGACTCATAGTGACCCCATGTACAACAGAATGAAAGAATGCCTGGTCCTGTGCCATCCTCACAGTCGTTGCTATGTTTGAGCCCATTGTTGCAGTCACTGTGTCAATTCATCTTGTCCAGAGTCTTCCTCTTTTTCGCTGACCCTTTACCTTATCAAGCATGATGTTCTTTTCCAGGGACTGGTCCCTCCTGATAACATGCCCAAAGTACGAGACAAAGTCTTGCCATCCTCACTTTCATGGGTGCTCTGGCTGTATTTCTTCCAAGGCAGACTTGTTTGCTTTTCTGGCAGTCCATGGTATATTTAAGATTCTTGCCACCACTGCAATTCAAAGACATCAATTCTTTTTTGGTCTTCCTTATTCATTGTCCAGCTTTTGCATGTACATGAGGCAATTGAAAATATCATGCCTTGAATCAGGTGCACCTTAGTCCTCAAAGTGCATCTCTGCTTTTCAACACTTTACAGAGATCTTTCACAGCAGATTTGCCCAATGCAATAACATCATTTGATTTCTTGGCTGCTTCTTTCGTGGACGTTGATTATGGATTCAGGTAAAATGAAATCCTTAACAACTTCAATATTTTCTCTATTTACCATGTTGTTTATTGGCCTACTTGTGAGGATTTCTGTTTTCTTTATGTTGAGGTGCAATCCATACTGAAGGCTGTAGTCTTTGATCTTCATCAGTAAGTGCTTCAAGTCCTCTTTGCTTTCAGCAAGCAAGATTGTGTCATCTGTGTATTGCAGCTCGTTAATGAGTCTTCCACCAATCCAGATACCACATTCTTCCTCATATAGTCTAGTTTCTCAGATTATTTGCTCAGCATACAGACTGAATAAGTATGGTGAAAGGATACAACACTAATGCACATCTTTCCTGATTTTAAGCTCTTGTTCAGTTCGAACGACTGCCTCTTGGTCTGTGTATAGGTTTTGCATAAGCACAATTGTTTTGGAATTCCCATTCTTTGCAATGTTATTCATACTTTGTTATGATCCACACAGTTGAACGCCTTTGCATAGTCAGTAAAACACAGGTAAACATCTTTCTGGTATTCTTTGCTTTCAGCCAAGATCCATCTGACATCAGCAATGATATATCTCCTTTATCCATGTCCTCTTCTGAATGCAGCTTGAATTTCTGGCAGTACCCTGTCGATGTACTGCTGCAACCATTTTTGAATTACCTTTAGCAAAATTTTACTTAGGTGTGACATTAATGATATTGTTTGATAAGAACTGTAGTACATTCATCCAATATACAACAATGAAAATGAAAGAACTAAAACTGTATGCAACAACATTGATGAACACTACAAAACAATGTTGTGTGAAAGAGGCCATGTATAAAAGAATATACACTATAATTTCGGTTGTGTAAAGTTCAAGAACAGGCAAAATTAAATAACGTTTGTAGAATTTCAGATGGTAGTCACATTTGGGAGGATGGAATAGGCAGAGATTGGCAGGGGACGAAGGAAGCTTCTGAGACCAGGCAATGTTCTATTTCTTCAGCTGAGTGGCAATTATGTGGGAATTTGCTTTTTAATAATTTGTGGAGGCATTCATTTATGTTTTAAGGACTTTTCTCCGTGTATCATTCTTGAATTAGAACAAACTTAAAAACTGAAATAAATTCAAATAATTTAATAATTCAATTAAAAATTTAAATAATGGAGTCTTAAATTTCTGAAAGTAAATTTTTCTTTATGGAATTTACCTCACCCTACCTTTATTACTACTCTCTTTTCTTCCTCTTGATAATTTCCCATCTAAGTACACTTTTTTTTTTTAAAGAAAGTATCATACCAGTTTCCTTTCCAGTTAATTCTTTGCTTCAAGGAAGCCGTCTCTGTCATTCCTCAGAAATGCTCATAACACAACACAGTGATCAGAAATAATAATACCAAAGAGAAGTGTAATTTCCTAAGGGGAAAACACATTTCTCTTGGCAATGCCTGTCAATAGCATTCTTGGAAAGCCAGCAGAATTCGGAGTTCACAGTAAAGGAAATGTTTAATAGCAGAAACAATGGAAACAAAAACATGAAGGAATGAAAATTATTTAGAAGAATGTTAATTGTTTACTTTTGCCTCATTACAAATTTAAATACAGGTGTAAATTTCAAAATGACTCACTGAGGAATCTAATATTCTATATTTTATGTGCCTGAAATTTTCATAATGTTCAAATACTACTACAGGACTTCAACTTATGGAAGGGTAGCTGAAGGGTTTTGAACACCTAAAAGAGGGCTAAAGTTGGAAGACCAACAGGGCATCCATTTCACATGTCAAATGGTATCGCTAAATCCTCCCAGTACACATAATCTACAACAGAAGACTCAACTCAGCCTATCCTGATACCTGGAAAGCCCTTTGCCATTTTGTCTGTCTAGAAAAATCTCATCTTTAAATCTAAATTCATCTATCTTTGGCTCCCTTACCCATCCAGCATACTCTATGTATCTGTTTTTATGACAGCTCTTATGGTGATACATTAAGATTCTTCACATTTGTCTCCCTCAACATGCTGTAAGTTAACTTAAGGGTAGCAGTTATATTTCATTCATCTCTCTCTCTCTAGTGCCTATCTGAGAGAGTGCTTTGGCTGATGGAAGGTTATCAGTTAAGAGTTGTTAAGTGAAATAAATGGGAAGGGCCTGAGGGTTGAAGTAGCTGGGCTGGTGTTTTTATTTATTCTTTCTGGGGGGTGGTGGTGGTCAGGAGGAAAAGCCGTCTTTGAAGTGGTCCAAGAGCTGACATCGCAATGGAAGGCAGAACAGGAGGATGAAGCACAGTGACACTGGTAAGCCAAGTTGGTAGGTACTGGTTTATAACTGGGATGAATAATTACAGGCAAGAAGAGCAGTCCAAGAGCCTCTGGAGAGGCTGCCCAGGAAGCAAGCCACATGAACACTGGCTAGAGCAGTGAGGGACAATGGACAGGGAGGTAAAACCACAACTAATTATAAAATAGGTTTTGGAAAGATACATGAATGGCTTTTCTCAAGTAGAGCTTGGTGGTGGGAAGCCAAGTTGTCCTAGCTGTTTTGGTGGTAGGTGGCCTAGTGCCACTAGTAAGATTCCGCCATAGAATCCTTTACCTTTGTTTGGTTTTGTCATCATGCTAGGAACAGAGAATTGTTGGTTACTGAAGCAAAGGGATGGGCATGGTTTAATCAGAATAGGTGAATTCTGGAAGTAGAAAGTCTACCGTATGTGTAAAATGTGATGGAAACTGCTGGTCTAATCTGATCAAGATACTACCTCTAGTCACTTTGATTTTCTTTACAAGGGCTGAAAGATTCTGTAGATCCAAAATATATCTACTCCTCACTCATTGACTATCTCGTTATCTGACATTTCAAATTTAAGACAACAGTAAAAAAAATCTACTATTGGACTATTTTGTGTATTAATGACAAACAGCTGGCATTAATTCATGACCAATGGAACATATGGTGTCCACCAACATTTTCCGCTTCTCGAGATTATTGACAAGCTACTGGCCCACTGACAGTACATGCTGCTGGTAGGCAGGGACCTGTATGACTGTTTAAAATGGAAGAAATGGGTGTGTGCCACGAATTACTGTTTTTACAAGGTATTGTATGAGCGGGTGCATACTGGAGGTATGGTTGTGCAAAACTTTTGCCTCTTTTGGCTTTTGTACAATGAGATAAGCCTTGTAAGTCTATTTCTGGGTTCCTGTGTGTTATTTGGAAGTTGCATTTCTCATGATGATTCCATGTTCATGGGAATAGCTCACTTTCAGGTGCTAGCACAAGTTACAGCATACCTGATGTACTACCAACCCTACCCCCAGAGCCCAGAGGGTCATATGCATCCCACATAATATTCTGTGATCTGATGCTGTCATCCTCCACTTTTGCATAATACCAATTTTCGCATAACGATCTGGTCTTTGGAACCTAACCATGTTGATAAGTGAGAAGTGGGTGTATACCCTGTTTACAAGGAAAAACCAATTTCTATAAAAAAAGTGTTCATTATAAAATTTTCTGGATTAGAAAAAAGGTTTTGGTATATTCCCCTCCATGACGGGAGGATGGGCTGGGGAAAAGCAGCCTCTAGTAAGCACACAAAAAAGGCAAAATAGCACAGTTTTATTTTAAGCTCCTTTTAACATAAAAATATAACAATACTAATCATGGGAACTGAGGTGGGCTCCACTGTAAACAGGTGCATCAACACATGCTTTGAAGAAGGTCTTCCATAATTAAGAAGTAAACTGTAGACCTCATTCTGAGGTTCTCTTGGCAGGACTTGTGAAGTCCGAAGACATTCTGGAGGGACATGGCTATGGTGGGTTTTAGTTATGGTGGGCAGGGTTGGAGTTAACTGCCTTAGTTAGGTGTTTGGTGAGTAGGGTGTTCTATGATTAAGTCCATGGATGATCCAAGACCCTCTTGGCATAGAGATGTGGTCGATACTATGTGATTACCCAAAAGCCAATATAAAAAAAATTCATTTTCCTTGATTTCCTCTACTAGAGACATGGGAAAGCCACAGTACTTGACTTCGTCATATCCTTTACAGGTAGGGTGTGACACAGTTCTGGCTTTTAATCTATAGCAAAAGTTCCCATGGAGGACTTCTCTTTCTAAATAAAAAGTCAAAGCCTCAACAGGAATAAGTCCTTTGCTTCTTTTCCTTTTGCCTAAATGTCATACATGAGGTCTAGAGTTGTAGGAGCCATCTTGTGACCGTGAGATTACAAGCAAGAAGAGAAAGGTCTATGTGTGAAGGATAACAGAATAGAAATGTGTAAAGAACCCAAGTCCAAGATGGTACTACTGAATTGCTATTTACCTCTGGATTGCCTACTCCTTGATTTCTTGGTGCATTAGGAAAACAGATGCCTATCTGTTTAATTTTAGGCCACTGTAATTTAGTTTGCTGTTATCTATAGCAAAACTCTGGGAGCCCTCGTGCCACAATGGTTAAGAGCTCGGCTGCTAATCAAAAGGTCAGCAGTTTGAATCTACCAGTCACTCCTTGGAAAACCTATGGGGCAGTTCTACTCTAAACTATAGGGTCACAATGAGCTGGAATTGACTCGACGGCAACAGGTATTTTTTTTTTTTTTTGGTATAGCCAAACTCCATCCTAGCTGATGCAAAAGAATAAAGAAAGGGCCTTTGAATTTTCTCAGTGTTTTAGATCATAGACAGGCATTAACACTATACTTAAACTCCTGTCAGATTCTGGTACTTATATATATTAGGACTTCTCTGACAGGAGACAGAGGTGGGAGCTAACTGAAAGAGCCCTTCCAAGGATAACTTCTCCTAGCACATCCATCTTCTAACTAGTCTTGAGGATAGCAAGATGTTGCTGAACACGGGGTGGGGAAGCAAAGTGGGGGGCATGCCACTAGTTAGGGGGCTATGTACTAAGCAGGGCTGCCTGGCTGTGCAGTCCTTGGGGTTGAGGACAGACTGTGAGATCTGACGATCTGGAGGACGTGAGTATCCCACACTGCAGCAGAGCTCCATCGAGACAGAGCTGCTGAGGCAGATTAAGGGCTAGGCACTCAGAGAGGCATAAATCAGGAGGGTGCTCAAAAGATTAAGCACAACTTAATCACACTGACCTTACCACAGTCACAGAAACCCAGGCGCAGGGTCTTCTTACGAGGGGAAATATTTTAGCAGTTCCTTAATTTTTGTCTAGGTTGTTTCTCATCTTTCTTAAATGGGGACTAACATGACTTTTAACAATTTGAAAAGCAGAGCTAAAAAAGTAATTCCCTCATTCTAAAGTTTCTAAAGGTGTTTCTCCATAAGCCAGAACCCTGGTTATCATGACCATACATCTAGAGTCTGTAACTAGAGAATCTTGCTTACGTGACACTAAGTTCACCAAAGTAAAATACATAGATCAAGGTGTTGTATAATTAAAAAAAAGATAATACAACTTTTCAGACTGACATAATTTTAAAAGATATGTAAAAATTTCTCTTAAAAAAAAAAGAAGACAACTTTTGCTGGACCATTTAATTTTAGACCACAGATGGCATACTAGTACCATACCAAATCCTTTTTTCCCCTAAATCCTAATATTATCCTCTCCAAAAATTTTTTCCTTCATTGTTGAATTTTAGGCTAAACTTCCATGAATTATTAAAGGCTGCAGTTGGGTTTTATAAACAGATTTTCACAGCTGATCACGTAAATAGAATAGCCACCATGAGAGTCTGGTTTTGTCTTATTCAAAAATTATTCTGGGATTGAGTTAGAAATATTCTGGAAGAAATCTGTGATTCTTTAATGGAGCTTATGTATCAGCTCATTAAATAGTTCAGTTAATTTTATATCATTGTAAAAGTTTTAAAAAGTTATTTTCATATTGATTAAGGAAAGTTTATGAAAGTTTCTTTTACAAGAACATATTCAACAAAGTAACATAACCTACCAGAAAGTCCCTATGTTTCTGCACTGTATTTTTTTAGTGGGGTAACTGAAAGCGATGATGACACATCAATTTGGTCTAACTAACGAAAAGACCCTAGGATATTTTAAAAAGTTAATTATCTTGACCTGTGGCACTGCTGAGCTAAAATATATTTGCTTTTAGCTTTGATCAGAAAATCCAATTTAGCTGTCTCTGTGAACAGCACACTTCTCATGAAATGGAAGAACATCTACTTAAAGAAAATATGTAGTTGCAAACATTCCAGAATTAAAATCAAAGAATAAAATTTCACATATTTTTTTTAAAATAACATTTAAAACAATTATTTACATAAACTGTACTAACAAGCACCGTGGTAAAACTTATAAAGTATACTAAATTAGGACTACTCTTCTCTGAATGGTGGATAGTAAATCAGGTTTCACTCGCACTGGGAGAAGAATGCTAATGCCACGGAATCCCAGCCTACACAAAGGGACATGTCATTTAACAAAAAAATCAGCATTTGAAATATTTTGGTTCTTTGAATTTTTCAGAATTTGCTAGAACAAAAAATCTGTGTATAAGCTAAAGGATACAGAAAACCAGTTTTGATCTAGATGGGGCAGGATTTATTATCCATTATTTGGACTGGCAAACTTCCTCCATTTGTTTCCGCAAGATTTCTATTGAAGCACAGACATTACATAATGGGTAAACACCACAAGGCCTCCTAGGACTCAAGCCGGCGAGTCAAAGGTCATCGTCTGGATGACAGTCATGCTACAGAGAAGCAGGTCTGCAGAAGGAATACCAGATGGCCTAGATGTACTCATGAGAATGAGTTCTAGCCTGGGCTGCTTTTTCCTCAAAAACCCCTCTTTTCATGTAATCTGATAATCATGCCACCAACTCAAGTAGCTGGTATGAATACTGGCTACCTTCACCATTCATAAGGCATAAGCTCTGGAGGATACCACTTATCATCTGCAAGGACTAGGGTATTACATTATAAGCATTGTTTTCTCAGGAAGCTTGGACCTTCTTCCATTTGTAATAGAGAAACAGTGACATCATCTAGTAAGCAAGGTCATAGCAATTGTCTGAAGAATGGCCAAGACAAGCTTAGGCAAAGGCAGCTACTGGGAGGGTTATTGCAAGAGCAAGCACGGGTGGCAGCGGGGATCCCAAGGGGGAAGGTGGGAGAAGGCTAGTTAGGATATTTGGAATGCTTGGTTAAGACCAGCCTAGTGTAACTACTAGGAGACTGATCTAAGCAAGCAGAGAATGAACTAAGAACCCGAAGAGAAAGAAGAAAGGTAATTCCCATCTCTTTTCCCTTTACCCAAGGTTATTCAGCTGTGTGAGTCATGGGAAAAAAGGAGAGACCACTGAGGTAGGTAATGGTTACGTGAATATCAGAGAGCCAGATCTAGAACCAAGAAGAGACTACAGGATCAGAGAGAAGGAAGGGAAGTCAGAACCAAACAAGCTGTTCTCCAAAGGTTTTTTGCAAGTTGGTTGTTTGGAACAAAGATGAAGGATTGTAACTGAGAGTTCGATCTGATTCAGAGAGTCTGTTTTGCATCTAATATAACTCTACTATGGTTGTGAGAGTAAGGAAGCTCAGGATTCCTCAAGGAACATTGTAGCTGGAAGGCTCCAGCTAACGTGAGTCAGAGAGGGGGATGTGTCCTGTACCCACACTGTCTTGTTTGCTCAGTTTCTTGAAATCTGTAGGTTTATGTCTTTTGTCAAATTTGGGAAGTTTTTAGTCATTATTTTTTTGAGTACCTTTTCAGCTCTGCCCTCTACTTCTGAGACTCTGATGACACAAATGTTAGATCTTTTTTTTTTTTTTAATAGTCCTACAGGTTCCTAAGGCTCTGTTCCCGTTATTTGGTTTATTTTCTCTGTGTTGGGTAATTGCTGCTCTATCTTCAAGGTCATCAAATTTTTCCTCTGTCCCTTCTACTTTGGTGGTGAACCCATCGAGTTTTTTTTTTTTTTTTATTTCACTTATTATACTTTTTTAGTTCTAAAATTTCCACTTGGTTTTTCTTCCAAATTTTCAATTTCTTTGCTGAGACTTTCTATTTTTTCAGTTGTTTCAAATGTGTTCATAAAAGCTTAGCATAACATTTTTGTAATGGCTGCATTAAAATCTTTGTCAGATAATTCTAACATCTGTCATTTTGGTGTTGACATTTATTGATCATCTTTTTTTCATTCAAGTTGAGATTTTCTTGGTTCTTGGTATGACAAGTGATTTTTAATTGAAACTCAAACATTTTGGGTATTATGATGTTATGGGACTCTGGATCTTATTTAAACCGTCCGTTGTAGCTGGGTTTTTCTGACACCACTCCAGCAGGGGAAGGGGCAAGGTAACTGTAACTCTTCATTTGATCGACAACTGAGAATCAGAGAGAGGAAGGGACTAAACTGAGGTCACAGAGTGAGTCTAGGAAAAAAAAAAGGAGTCTAGGGGAGAATCAAAATGAGAATTGAGGGCGTCTTACTTCCAGTCAGTGCTATTTTCACTTACCAGGCCATCTCTTTCTTATCTGCAATATGAGGGGTGGATGAGAAGTTGGGCCAGATGGTCTTTAAGAGACATGTCCAACTTCAACCTTTGCCAATTTCTATGACTGTCCTTAATCCTGCTACTGCTCTATTTCACCTTCTTCCACCACTATGCTAAGGTTCTAATAAAGAATAAGGGTAGGGAAGAGTATGGAGGAGAAAAAAACCCCACAAATACAGAAGATATTTTGTGCCTTATATTTGTGATGACCAATTCTTGCTACATATTTGAAAAAATACCTCCCATACAATCAGTAGCTGTGTATAACACTGCAGGCAGTTCTGACTTGTGTTTGGACTCACAATCTACATGATCTTAATATCTCAATACAATATCTCAGTACAGGTGAGCATGGGAAATTTTATTCAGATGTCTTGCCTTTATCATTAACTGGGGCAAAAAGACAGAAGCAGCAGCTTATGGTGAAAAAAAGCTCAGCATAGTGGCAGACTGCCTGGGTTTGAACACCACTTACTAGCTGTGTGACTTTGGACAAATCATACAACTTCTCTGTACCTCATGTGTGAAATGGGGATAGTAATAAACCTAAACCACATTAGTTCTTCAGAGCACCACAGGTAAAAGCTTAGAACAGTGCCTGGTTTGTACTGAGCATCATTAAATACTACTGCTACAACAAGTGTCGTTATTCTTTATCGGAGGCTTGTTATAAATTAAATGCATGTATCATTGCATCTAATCATCAGAACAACATTTTGAAGTGTGGGTTATTATTATCCTCATTTTGTAGATCAAGAAACTAGGATTATCTTATTATGAAAATCATTTATAAATATAGTATAAAGTAGTATCATCTAAAAAGATAAATTCCATTTTAAAATGATGTTTGATGCCAAAAAGTAAAGTAGTAAGAACATTCTTGGCACATTCAGAAAACATAATCAACAAAGCACCCCTTATTATAATACTGTATTACCATGATGGTTATTTATTACTTTTGTAATTTAAACCCCCCAAAGACATTTAAAGGAGGAAAATAAAAGCATAACTGTTCACTCTATGGGAATATTGGGCCTGGTTTTCTTGGGCTGTCTTTTGCAAAGTTCTTTCACTGAACTATCAGGACACATCCTGGCTTCCTGTAAAGGCCCCAGTGAAGAAATATGCTAAATGTACACAGTATATATAAATATACTATGTACACAGGAGAATTATTTCTCACAATCCTATGGCTAGAGTAGAGAATCAGAAGCATAAGGTAAAAGTAAAGCTTGATGGGGATAATCTATTTGTCATATAAAACTCCCCTGACTGTATTTTTCATTTTATTCATTCCTAGTTTTAAACTTTTTTTGGGGGGGGGGGAACAAAAAATACTTCCTTGCTTGATATTCCTTCACTTTCTAAGGTTATTCTCAAAAACACTTTCTTATATAAGAAAAAACATACATTTTAAAATATGCTTACCAAGGCAGAATGGATTCAATAAATTCATGCACAAATACTCATTCGGTATGTTTTTCACTTTGAAGACCACTCTAGTTAGCAAGTACTTGATTTTCTCAGGCAACGGTTTCAATAATAAGTAGCTAAGAGCATAGAGAGCATATCGAAACCAGCACAGTAATGGGGTTGCAATCCTGCCGTTGGGTGACTGTGACATTCGCTCAATTGTTGGAAAGAGCATCATGCAGCGGATTACCTACAATAAAGAAATATACTTTGATGAGAGGCTTTCTTAAGGGGTAGCCCATGGCTTGATGGTTTCTTCCACGTACTACTGACACACGGTTGGGTTTCAGAACAAGACTAGAGATCTATTCAGACAGAGCAACATCACCTACTACACTCTCAGCCCATAGTCAATCTGGTTAGGATATAAGGATGATCCAGACTTGCTGAGTTGTGGGGGTTAACTTTCAAGGTGAGGAGGAATCAGATTCTAGGTAATTCCTAGCCATCTGTGATAACAATTCACAATCCCTTTTAAAGACTGCTGAAAGTAGGAACTAATGTAGCGTATTTAGTCAAGCAATTATACCAACCTGAGTGATTAATGACACCACAAGACAGCAGAGCCACATAAGAATAATCAGTTGCTGTCAATTCCAATTTATGAAGACCGAAAATGTGTCAGAGTAGAAGTGTGCTCCACAGGGTTCTCAAAAGCCCATTTTTCAGAAATAGATCACCAGGCTTTTCTTTTGAAGCACCTCTGGGTGGATTCGAACATTCAACCTTTCAGTTAGCAGCTAAGTGTGTTAAGCACTTGCACCACATAAGTGATTCCATTTTCATTCAGCATTTCGTTAATTACATTTGAAGTATTTAACTTTTTAAAAGTTCTTCTATTCTTTAATCTTACCAGCCAACAATGATCTTTAACAAGACCAAATAAATTTCTAACACTCAGTATGTGACATTAATAAAATGCAGCTCAGGGAAAAGAGAAGCTGGAAATCTGTACGTAACTGGGCAAATGTTTAAAGACAAAAATATTATTTCAACTCAATTTATCAGATTATTATTAAATATATTTTAATATTAGTTCAGGAAAATGGGAATCACTAACATCATTTTAAACTTATTATTCACCATATTAGTATTTCTAAAATTAACATATAAAAATAATTTCTGTGGGGATCAGAAAAGGCAAACGTTAGGCACAATCTCTATTAATAACAGAATAACATGAATGGAATATATTCAATGTCAATAGATTGTAAAACAGGAAATGAAAACGGACCCAATGACTTCCTTTTTTTTTTAAACCCTCTTTTAAATGAAGTATAACATATATACAAAAAAGCACATAAAACAGAAATGTACAATTTAACAAATCATTATAAAATGAATAGCAATGTGGGTCAAGAAACAAAGCAGTGCCAGAAGCCCTGCATGTATGTCTTCCCAACAACTTCTGTTCACATCTTAGGTAACCTCTATCCTGACTTATTTTGCTTTACATTAACAGTTAACATCCCTTAAAACTATATTTATTTTTTGCCTGTTAATGAACTAGATCTGAATGGAATTACACAGTATGCTTTTTTCTTTCTCTCAACTTTATATGATTCATCTGTGTTGATACATGTAGCAATAGCTTATTATCATCTTTGCTATATAGCTTTCCATTGCATGAACATTCCACAGTTTCTCCATTTTACTGGTATCTGGGCTGTTTTCAGCTCAGGGATATTACATATATGCTGCTTATGAACATTTTTGTACATGTCTCTTGGTGTACGTGTGTATGTGTTTCTGATGGATACATCACCTCAAAGTGGAAATACTAGGTGGCAGGTTAGTGTCATGGATTTTTGTACCACTAAAATATGTGCTGGAATCCTAACCTTTATACTTGTGGGTATAAAATCCCATTTGGGAATAGGGTTTTCTTTGTTATGTTAATAAGGGCATTATCAGCATGGGTGTGTTTCTTAAACCTAATCATTTTGAGTTATAAAAACAGCAAATTATACAAAGAAGTGAGCACAAATGGCAGAAAGATAGATGCTATATGGAGATTGCCAAGGAACTGAGAAATGTGGCAGCCACAAAAGCCGAGACAAGGATTCTTCCCCAGAGTGGACAGACAGAGAGCCTTCCTCTGTAGTTGGTGCCCTGAATATGGACTTCTTAGCCTCCTAAACTGTGAGAAAACAAATTTCTGCTCTTTAAAACCACCTACGTGCAGTATTTCTGTTACAGCAGCACTAGATGACTAAGACAGACAGACATATGTTCAGCTTTAGCAGACAATGCCGTATCGTTTTCCAAAGTAGTTGTACCAATTTATACTCGGACCAATCAGCAACACATGCTAGTTCACGTTATTACATATCCTCATGACACTTGATACTGGCAAATTGTTAAATTTTGGACAATCTTGTGTATAGTGAGTGGTGTCTCTGAGGCTTTAATTTGTGTTCACTGATGGATGTCTAATGAGTTTGATTCTTTTATATGCTTATTGGATATTTTCTGTATTCTCTAAGTGCTTATTCAAGTCTCTTGCACATTTTTCTATTAGGTTGCCTGTCTTTTTTCGTGCTGATTTGTTGGAGTTGTTATATATTCTAGATATCAATTTTTGGTCATGTTGCATTCTGTGGCTTGCCTGTTCATCTCTTATTCTTACTATATTTTTCTTAATGAAGGCAAGTTCTTTAAGTTTGATGCAGTCAGATTTGTCTTTTCCTTTAAGATTACTGTTCTTTTTTTGTGTGTGTGTGTCTTGCTTAAGAAATTCCTCTGTAGCCCCAAATCATGAAGATATTTTTCATTCAAAATGTTTCTTTATAAACATACCTCTTTATCTGCTCTATGATGTGGACTTATGTCTCCAGTTGTGTTTAACTTCAGTTATGAATCTGTTCCTTTGATTTCGGAGATCACTGATTTGCTTTACCTTTTACCTTATGTATTCATCCTCCTCCTTCTGGATGAACTGAGTGCACTTTTGCTGGTAGACCCTGAGACTAAAGGTGGGTTTTTGTGGACTCAGACTCTTCCATTTTCTGCTATTGATACTACCCATTAAAAAAAAAAAAGAAAAAGAAAGAAACCATTGCTGGCGAGTTGATTTCAATTCATCGTGACGCCATAAGACAGAGTAAAACTGCCCCAATGGGTTTCCAAGAAGTGGCTGCTGGATTCAAACTGGCAGCTTTTTGGTTAGCAGCTGGACACTCAGCCACTGCACCACCAGGGCTCTGCTGTTGATGCTAGTTTTTCATAAAAACCCGTATGATGGTATTGCCCAAATGTTGAATTGATCAGTAATCAGCTGTAGTTTTGTCTTCATGCTGCTTTCACTATTAGGAAGAACAGGGGTTTGTGAATGAAAACTGTGAAGGACATTTCTCATTTTAGTCATGATATCTTCTTGTTTTTCCTTGGTCATATCTGTCAGCTAAGTGCTCAGCCATTTCCGTAGACTTTTCCTTTTCTCCCAACAATAGGTGAGATATTTTAGCTATTTCTTTTTTGGTCACAGGATAGTTTGACCTCCATTGTTTCTTCTTTGCCACGTAAAAGTGAGAATGTATTGCTACCTAAACACCTGTTTAGCTGATGAGTTAAAGACACTTTTTGGAAGCAGGTAGCCACATCCATGCAAATGATTTTAAAACTGCTAGATGGCAACGTTACTTTTCAATTGAATCCAGGATTTCTGGCAGAATGCAGAAGGGAGATTCCAACACTGGCATCTTCTCAGGTACAAAGCAGAAGAGGACATGCCGGATGGACTGTGCTAAAGGCCTTATGTATGAGGCATTCACAGGTTTTTCTGCTGCAGGTTACTGCGGGCCCCAGAATGTCAGGGATGATCCGGAATCTTCAAATCGAAGCCAGCTGCCTGTGTGGCAATGGGTTTGTCCAAAGGTTATGCACAAAGATTCACAGAAAGGTTATGGAATCTCTGTGAAGTCTGGCTGGAAAAGTAAAGACAATAAAACAATCATCCTCTCCAGATGCCACTTTGAGAGTGAGATCCAACCCAACACATTCAAATACAGAGAGGGAATGAGATCAGCTCTGGAATCCCAGGACTTTTCTGATATTTGGTCATCTTCCTTTTCCCCTTCTAGCATAGCACAAGGATCCAGCATTCCTCATGCACTAGTAATCACTATGAGGTGGGGAAAGGTTAAGCAGAGTATACAGCACTAGCATCATAACTACAGTTATCTTCAGCTGCAGACAGCACTGGCAATGAACCTAATAGCTTTCTGATGTCTCCAGGGCTTTGTAATAGAAGCCTCCCCACTCTCACAGTCAATGTACAGTAGGTATGCCACTACTTCATTTTTGCCTTTTTGTCCAAAGACTTTCTTCAGAACTGCTGCCAATGGTTCAAAGTCAAATGTGACTCCTGTTTCTCTTAGCAATGTGACATGTGTCTTTCAGATTGGCAAAAATTAAGAAGTCTGAGAATACTGAGGGTTAAAGAAGATGTGGCTCAAAAGGAACTCTTAAACAACACTGCATCTATTAAGTATTGAATTTTTCTCTTCTGTTTTTGAAAGGAAAACTACCTTCCTGGGTGTCTGGGGCTCACAGAGCTAGTAAATTTTATGACACTGTCTAATGTTAACTGTGCAATATAGGGGTCTGGCATTTCACTTGGATACTAAGCAGCGTGCCTGCAGAGTCTGAGAGGAGAAACTGATGAAAAACCTCTCAGTGATGGAGTGGTGCTACAATTAACCCTTGATTTTTCACCTTCAAATTCAGAACTCTTCCCTTATCTTGTAGGTAATTCTAACATCACAAGTCTTCTTGTTGCTTTAAGTGCTACATGATGTTCTGTTGGACTTAACAAGACTAAACAGATTTCAAACAGGGGTGGATTATTTCTGCTGTGTGTTATACTCGAAGTTTTGGCCACCTCAATATGGTAAGGAAAAGAAATAAAAGATACAGGATCTAAAACGAAGAAACAACACTGTCATTATCTGTGGACAAATGTGTACTTAGAAAATCCAAAAGAATATACAGACAAGTTTTAGAACGAACAAGAGAGTTTAACAAGTTTGCTGGACAGAAAATCAACATGTAAACATTATTTGTATTTGTAAAGATCAGCAATAATCATTTAGAAAATGAAATTTTAAAAATATCCTATTTACAACTGCATAAAAAATAAGAAGGTAATAATCAGACAAAAGTTGTACAGAATGACTATAGGTAGAATGTATAAAACTTTTTTAAAGACCATAAAGAAGATTTACAATAAATGGAGAACTATACCATGTTCAAGGAACCCTGGTGTCACAGCGGTTAAGTGTTTGGCTACTAACCCAAAGGTGAGCAGTTGAAAACCACCAGCTGCTCCGTGGGAGAAAGGTATGGCAATCTGCTTCCATAAAGATTACAGCCTTTGAAACCCTATGGGACAGTTCTCTATAACTTGGAATTGACTCAATCACAATGGGTTTATTTTATCCCAAGTTGACGGAATAGAAAACACAACATTGTAAAGACATTATTTCTCCCCAAATTAATTTATAAATTTAGTAAAACCAGAATCAGAATCTCAACAAGTTGTTCGTGAACTTTACAAGCAAATTCAAAATGTACATGGAAATGCAGAAAGCCAAAAATACCTAAGGCATTCTTGAAGAACAAAAAGAAGGGATTTAACTTGTTCTACCAATATCATAAAAAAAATAGCATACTATAGTATAAACCTTTAATAAATAAGACATACGTGCTTTTGGTGCAGAGTTAGAAAAGCAGGCCAATAGAACAGATTAGAGAGCCCTGACAGGAACTAGAAGCCTTTGTATAATGTTAGAATTATTTATTCTCTGAATGTTTAGTAGAATTCACCAATGAAGCCATCTATGCCTGGAGCTTTAGAATGACTTTTGACTATTGGTTGACTCAACTTTTTAATGGCTATAGGACCATTCATGCTTTCTATTTCTTTTGAATCTGTCTTGATATCTTTTTCTAGGGATTTATCCATCTCATTTGAAATTTTCAAAGTTACTGGCATAAAATTATTTATAATACCCTGCTATTATAGTTCAATTTCTAAACCACCAGTAGTAATGTTACCTCTTTCATCCCTGATACTATTAATCTTTTTGTAATTAAGTAACTCTCTTTACACCTCTAGTAATGCTTAAAACAAAAGATGATTCTTATTTTGAAATTTGACAAATTATATTAATGTTCATGTGGACAAATAAGAAGGATAACCAAGGAATTCTGAAAAAGGAAGAGAAACGAGGGAAATGAGCTCTGCTAAATATTACACGTATTATGAAGCTACACTAATTAAAACTGCTTGGTGCCAGAAAAGGATCACGCAGCTCAATGGAACAAAAACAAAAGAACAGAAACAGGCCTTAACACTCATGGGAATGAAATTTATGATAAAGGTATCAATGGAAGAAAAAGGCTGCCTAATAAATGGAGTTGGGAAAACTAGAAAACAGAATTATTCCAAATAGCAAACAACTGGAAATGAGCGCCCATAATTAAGGCTGGTTACGAAAGTTATGCTATATCCATATGATGGAACACTTGGCCGTGACAAAACATTGGCCAGATTTGTATGTGCTGACAGGAAGGGTGTACAAATTTTGATTCTCCTTTGAAATCTGCTTCTTGGAATTGTGAATCAAAAGGAGTTAGCAAGCTGCAAGTAAGACGCTCTATAGGCTCATATGTTCTTTGGGCTTTTAATTCTGAAAGCACAGAGGTATTTTGCTTATTTTCAAGCTCTTCAACTATGTCCCATAAATGATCCCTGGTAAATTAGATGTCACCAAATAATACAATCTCTACTAAATGAAATTCAATTGTTCAACTCTCAATCATATTTTCTCCTCCAGGCAACTTTTAGAAAATATTAGCAAAGAGCCAAACCAGGGATTTATTTAAAAATATTTCCAGGGAATAATGTGAGGTCAGTACATTTAATCCTGGTCTTCTACACCTTCGGCATTTATAATACTGTTGTAGGTAAGAGAAAATATTCAGGACTAGGACTGTTAGGTGCTATGAACAACAAGATTCTTCTTTAGGAAAATAAGCTAAATTATGTTTTACTGTACTCTTTACGAATGCAGAAGAGTATGCTAAAACACATCAGAAACATTTAAATGGCAAAGTTGGAAATAAGTGTGCTCCCTCCCTAGCCTCGCCCCGGCTAATCTACAGTTAGCCAAAATAATTAATGACTAACAAAACAATCTCATTTCCAAGAGGTCTGATAATTTAGGCCTTTATGGTAACTCTTTGCTCATTTTAGCTTCAAGTTTACTCACTTCAAAAAGCATCATGGGCTTGCTTGTGCTTATTAACATGTCCTCAAAGATTTAGGGAATATAAACGGTTAACACAGCTACTGTCAAACCAAAAAACATACCACACAGATTCCATACTCGTTATGTAACCCACAGTACACAAGGAACTTCAGACTGATCAAATCAGTTGGCAGAAACAGGAAACAATCCATTATTTTTATAAATGATCCATTACTGTGACCCACGTTAAACAAAATTGCATGCAAAGGAAACTCTAAAAATACATGAGCAACCACATAGTTACATTTGGTTGATCTATATCAGTAACAAATTCAGAATTAAAGTGCACTCTGAAATCACGGGAATGGACCGAAACAATAAGGAAGTTCTATCATGTGCTCTGAATGCATCATTGCCTCGCAAAAATATGAGAAGACCAGAGACCATTTTTCACAACTCATACTTCGTTGATGGGACTGATTTTTCTCTCTTACTTTTGGAGAACAATAGTTATTGCCTGTGAGTGAAGCTTCTAAGTTTCCTATATATCATAATGATAATTTCAGTAAAATAAACAACCCACATGTGACAGCCTAAGTCACAATAATAAAAATTTCTTTTCTTCTTCATGTAGAAACCTACTGGTAAAAAACAAAACAAAAAAACCACCGAGTTCAAGAAAGTATACCCCATTTTATAAACACAGCTGTGCAGAGAAAGCTTCCAAATCTGTGTACACAATAAAACATTTTCTTATGTTACTATCTCATTATAGAAAGAACTTCCAGGCTAGCCAAGTTATTCTACTCTAAGGGAACATTTTCACATAGCTCACATCCTCATTTGAAGTCTATCAGACTCAACTTTTGATAATGAAACACAACCAGGCTTTCTTGAAGAGTGCAGGAAAATAAATACACACACTGGGACTGTTTATGGTGGATACATTTTGGGGTTTACACATAGTATTTTGACAATTATTTTGCCTGAACTTATTAGTAGTCATTTTTTAGGAAGGAAGTTAAGAGGCAATTTGGGGTGTGGCTGTAAGGTAAGGAATATGATGTTCAAGTGTGGTCTGTATGCAATCTGTTTTGTTAGATGCTTTAAAAAAAAAAAAATTTAAAAAATAATACAAAAATGAACTTCCCCATTCAGGTAACTTATTACAGATGCATCTGTTTTTCTGGATGCAGCAATGGTACCTACACATTATGACAAAATAATGAAAAATGATATCTGTTATGTTTACAAAACCTTCAAAAAACCAGCATCGCTGCTATCTTCCACATTAATTTACTAGTTGAGCCCACTTGTTGCTGCATGGCAGGTGATACCTAACCACACAAGTTGAAAACAAGAACATTTAGCACACAGTTTATTTCTTTATCAGATTACCAGTATTGTTAAGACGTATCTTAGTGAACATGCAATATAGACCAGATAGCCTTCAAAGATAAAGTTGCTAGTAGTCACAGCATAGATCTAGAAATGATCCTAGTTTAACTCTTCTCCCACTAAGACCATGTTTTCCTCCCTTAGGATCAGACTGGAAACACAAAGTCTATTTAGCTTATTTAGCCAGAAGTATGCATAGTTTATAAACTGAAAATGCCCTGTGATGGTTAAGATTGTGTGCCAACTTCGCTGGGACATAATTCTCAGTGGTTTGGCAGTTACATAGTGATGTAGTTTGGCAGTTATGTAATGATGTAATTTGGCAGTTATCTAATGATGTAGTCATCCTCCATGATGTGATCTGATGTGATAAGCCAATCAGTTGTAGGAATGCATCACACTGGGAGCTAGAGTACTATATGTAGGGCAGGAGGCAAAAAACAACCGAAAAACCCCCAGTGTTTTAGCACTGGTGTCGGGACTGTTGTAAGTTAGAAATCCCAGTGTTTCAAATTTTGGGCCTAGAGTGACTGAGAGGAAAGAGTCATTCATTAGGTCTACTGGCTGCTCATTAGTTTGTTCATTCATTCACTTTCATCAAATATATATTGACCACCTACAACATGTCAGATGCTGGGCTGAGTGCTGGAGAAATGGATGCACAAGACAGACACAGTGCCTGCCCTCAGAACATTTAAAGTTTAGTGTTAGAGAAGTTTATAATAATGCATGATAGGTACCACGATATGGGAAATAAAGAGTACAGTAGAAAAATATAAAACAGACACTAGAAATCTCTTGTTCATCATGACCTAGGAACTGTTGAAAAAGACTTTGGAAAGAGACCAAAAACCAAAGCAAATCCATTGCCGTAGAGTCAATTCCAACTCTTGGAGACCCTACAGGACAGAGGAGGACTGCCTCATAGGGTTTCCAAGGAGCGTCTGGTGGATCTGAACTGCAGCTGTAACTCTTAACCACTGCGCCACCAGGGCTCCAGAGAAGTAGACAAATACTCACTGAGTACCTACCACTGTCAAGGTGCTGAGGATAGAGCACAGGGCTACTCAGGGAAATCAGTAAAACAAAGATTCTTCCACATTTAACTTTGCTGAAAGACACTGTGAAACATTTATACTTCAGTTCAACATACTAAAATACCATTTTTATACCTTTCCTAAGATGAGGTAAAGTGTCCTTCACAGGTTTTCTGAATTTAAGGGAGAATGATACAGAGGAAGGAGCCCTGGTAGCACAGCGGTTAAGTGCTTGGCTGCTAATCAAAAGGTTGGCAGTTAGAATCCTTCAGCCACTCTGTGGGAGAAAGATGTGGCAGTATGCTTCCATAAAGATGACAGCCTTGGAAACCCTGTGAGACAGTTCTACTCAGTCCTATAAGAATTAACTCCAGGCAAGAGGTTTGGTTTTAGATACAATGGAAAGGCCAGTAGTCAGAGGCACATGCTGGATGCACGCCAAAGTACCAGAGAACACGGGATTTCCACCACAGAAGCTGTCCCTGTAAACATTCTCATCTTCTCAGAAGTCAACTGGAAGGCACAAAGTGTGGCTTTCTTGTTCCATTTTGCCTGGCAAAATGCAAATGTATCAGTTAAGGTGACTAAGACCCCGTGAGACAGAGGCTAAATCTTTGAAAAACAAGAAGTTAACTCACAAGCAAAAGGTTAGTTCCAACCGACTAAAGAACTGCATTAGGCCCAGTGCCAGCCTTGATAACAGGCAAGGATCTGTCTTGCTCAGTTCAATAAAGATGTTTCAAAGATGCATCTTATGCTTATCTTTTCCTTACGATTCTCTGAAGGGAGTGGTCCTCCTCCCACTGACTTCAGGCATGCCAGCTTCAAGAGGGTAGCATCGTCTGGTGACATCACAAGCCTGTTGTTGTTAGATGCCCTCAAGTCGATTTCGACTCATAGCAACCCTGTGTACAACAGAACAAAATGCTGCTTGGTCCTGCGTCACCCTCACAATCTTGCTGTATTTCAGACCATTGTTGCAGCCACCATGTTAATGAATCTCATTGAGGGTCTTCCTCTTTTTAGCTGATCCTCCACTTTACCAAGCACGATGTCCTTCTTTGGGGACTGGTCCTTCTTGATAACATGTCCAAAGTATATGACATGAAGTCTCGCCATCCTTGCCTTTTAGGAGTATTCTGGCTGTACTTCTTCCAAGACAGGCTAAGCAATAACCCTGGTTAGCTGCTAAGTCCTACCACTGCCTCACTGAACTAAGGCATCGGCTTCTACAGAGTTTAGAGAGGGGACAGCATCCTCAGGAAGACTCTGTACCCTCCCCAACAGGACAGGGCTGTATTTCTGATAGCCTAATGACATCTCTGCCAAATCTCAAGAGTACTGGGCATATAAATAAGACAATAATTCATCCAATTTAACCAAAAACACTCCATGGTATCTGGATATATAATGAACTAGGTATTATACTCTATTACCAGTTCATATTTTAGTCTGCAACTCAAACATTCATTCACCTTAATGGTCCTTGAAAGTTGTTCAATAAATAAAGGTAACATTTTCAACTGACAGAATTAATTCATGCTTTTCAAATGCATACAGCGAAAGTTTACATTAAGTTAAAAGCAAGACACTGAGCTTATGTTAGGGATGATGGAAAAATCTGGAAATGGATAATGGTAATGGCTGAATAACATAATATATGCCTGATAAACATAATTAATGCCACTGAAGTGTGTATGTAAAGAACGCTGAAATGGCAAATGTTTTCTTACATATATGACTACCACAGTAAAAAAATATAATTCAAAGTTTGGTTCTAATATTTATAACATAAATAATAACTATTTCTAAAAAAGTACATTTGTCACCATTATATCAAAGCAAATTGATTTTAAAACAATACCATGCGATCCTCAATGAAATTTCACCTATCTTTTTGAAAAGAAAAGCCTCTTTTTAAAAATTGTACTTTAGATGAAGGTTTATAGAACAGACCAGTTTCTCATTAAACAGTAGTACAGATATTATTTTATGACATTGGTTAACAACCCCACGACACGTCAACACTCACCTTTCTCAGCCCTGAGTTCCCTATTGCCAGCTTTCCTGTCCCCTCCTGCTTTCTAGTCCTTGCTCCTGGGCTGGTGTGCCCCTTTAGTCTCATTTTGTTTTATGGGCCTGTCCAATCAGGAGTGACTTCATTACTGAGCTGAAAGGGTGTCCGGGGGCCATACACTCCAGGTGTCTTCAGTCTCTGTCATGTCGCCAAGTCTGGTCTTTCTTTTTGAGTTAGAATTTTGTTCCACATTTTTCTCCAGCTCTGTCTGGGACCCTCTATTGTGATCCCTGTCAGAGCAGTCAGTGGTGGTAGCTAGGCACCATCTAGTTGTACTGGACTCAGCCTAGTGGAAGCCATGGCAGATGTGGCCTATTAGTCCTTTGGACTAACCTTTCCCTTGTATCTTTAGTTTTCTTCATTGTTCCTTGCTCCCTAAGGGGTGATATACCTATAGAATATCCCAGATGGCCCACTCATAGAAAAGCCTTTTCTTTATTTTCAATTTTGTACAACTTTTATGCAATAGTTTCCTGGAATATAGTTTATACAGGTAGAATACAATCACTGCATGCAAGATGTACATTCTGTTAGGGAAAGTATCCTGTGAGTGCTTCTAGTAAGTCTTCCTACAGATCACTACAAATACGTGGTTTCAGACTTTTATTGTGAGGTAAAGATGCTTCGTTTTCTCTCTGAAAAATTACTTCAAAATAAGATGATCATGAAAGAGAACCATAATCTGCCATCTTCAATAAATCTAAGAGAGATCTTTTAGAGCAAAGCATAATATAGTCTTCCTCAGTCTAATGAGGGTCAATACCCCAGGATAAGACCTCTCACAGGGCAAAATGTAATTATCATTTATTTCAGGAGGGGAAACTGCACGTTTTCTGGAGCCCTCCAATTGATACATACATATATTCCCCAAAATAACAAATCCCACTAAAACAGACATAATTACTTCATGGGTTAACAATCTTCATAGCTGGAATGCAGCCTTTTGTATGAGTGGCTTGAGGGATCATGGCAACACCTCAGCATGAAGGAATTCACCGCTACTGTAAATGGAATTTCTAGCTGTGCCAGAGTTAAACATCTTCATAATCTTCTTCCTAGACAAGCCTGACCATAGCCTACCACACTGACATTTGGGTTCCTTGACAAAAAAGCTGACTTGCAGCTATTTAATCTACAGTGAAGGCAGAAGTCCACATGTTGTCAAGTCTAGCACACACAAAGAGAGGTTCCGAATTGCAAATATAATGTACGACTTTAAATATAGATAAGAAACAACAGATTGTCACACATTTGAGTAAAGGCTCTAACATGGAAGACAGAGGGCAAAACAAATATAAAAATTAAACTCAGAGGAAAACACAATGGAAAAACCAGAAGAAATTATAAGAAAATTTGCTTAGAAATGTAAGAAAATGTTATGTTAATAAAGAATGGGATATAAAAAGAACACAGTAAACAGGATACAATTCTTAAAAAATAAAAATATAATTTCTTAAATTAAAAAAAAATCAGTAAAAATAGTAGAAATAAGAGTGGGGAAAATTCAACTGTAATCACAAAGATGAGCAGGAGGACAGAAAATTAGAGAACCAATACAAGAAAATGAATATCCTACTAAACGAGTTCCAGAATGAGGAAACTGAAAAAGGAGGGACGGGAACCTAACAGAAATAATTGATGGAAGTTTCCACAAAATGAAGAACACAGATATACAGGTCTTCATATTGAAACAGCCTCAAGTGTCAAGGACAATGTATTAGTTTCCTGTGGCTGCTGTAACAAACTACCACAAACTGGGTTGCTTAAAATAACTGAGATACATTCTCCCACAGTTCTGGAGGAAGACTAACTATCTGCAATATGCAGATGACACAATCTTGCTTGCTGAAAGCTAAAAGGCCATGAAGCACTATGTAATGAAGATCACAGACTACAGCCTTCTATGGATTACATCTCAATATAAAGAAAACAAAAACCTTCACGACTGGACCAATAAGCAACATCATGATATACAGAAAAAAGACTGAAGTTGCCACAGATTTCATTTTACTTGGATCCATAATCGGCACCCATGGAAGGAGCAGTCAAGAAATCAAAGAATGTATTGTATTGCATTGGATAAATACACTGTAAAAGATCTCTTTAAAGTGTTAAAAAACAAAGATGTCACTTTGAGGACTAAGGTGCACCTGACCCAAGCCATGGTAGTTTCAATTGCCTCATACACATGTGAAAGCTGGCCAATGAATAAGGAAGACTGAAGAAGAAGAACTGATGCATCTGAATTATGGAGTTGGGGAAGAATACTGAATATACCATAGACTGCCAGAAGAATGAACAAATCTGTCTTGGAAGAAGTATAGCCAGAATGCTCCTTAGAAGCAAGGATGGTAAGACTTCATTTCACTTACTTTGGACATGTTATTAGAAGGGACCAATCCCTGGAGAACATTATGCTTGGTAAAGTGGAGGGTCAGCAAAAAAGAGCTCAGTAAGATGAATGGACACAGTGGCCACAACAATGGGCTCAAACACAGCAATGATGGTGTGGATGGCACAGAACTGGCCAATGTTTCATTCAGATATGCAGTGGGGTCCCTATGAGCTGGAACCAACTCGATGGCACCTAAAAACAAGTCTTTTTTAACTTAGCTGATGGTAACTCCATCTTCTCCTATTGTTCAGGCCAAAACTTTAGAGTCATCCTTAAGTTCCTCCTTGTCTCTCACGTTCCACATCTAATCAGGAAATTCTGTTGCCTTCCCCTTCAACATATATCCAGAATCTGACCCCTTCTCACTACTTCCACTGATTCACCTTTCTGTTCTGATCCACATCCACCATCATCTCTCACCTAGATTACTGAATTAGCCTTATAGCTGGACTTCTTGCTTCTTGTTCCCTTACGGTCTATTCCAAACACAGCAGCCAGGAAATTCCTTTTAAAACCTGAGTCACATCATATCACTCCTCTGCTTATTTAGAGCAAAAGCCAAATTCTTTTTTTTTTTTATTTTTACTGTGCTTTAAGTGAAAGTTTACAAATCAAGTCAGTCTCTCATACAAAAATTTATATACACCTTGCTATATACTCCTAGTTGCTCTTCCCCTAATGAGACAACACACTCCTTCTCTCTACCCTGTATTTCCGTGTCCATTCAGCCAGCTTCTGTTCCCCTCTGCCTTCTCATCTCCCCTCCAGACAGGAGCTGCCCACATAGTCTCATGTGTCTACTTGAAAAAGCCAAATTCTTTATAATGGCTTTCAGGCAACTCTCTTTTTACTCTCCATTTTATTCACTATGCTCCAGCCACACAGGCCTCCTTGCTGTTCCTCAAACATAATGCGCAAGCTTCTGGTCTTAAGGCCTTTGCATTAACTATTTCTAATGCCTGGAACCTTTGTTCCCTGGATATCAACAAGGCTATCTCCTTCATCTCCTGTAAGTGTCTGATCACTAGTCGCAGTCCACAACATAAGCCAGCTTGAAAGGTCTCCACTGGCCAAAACTGGAACAGTTTTATTACCAAAATAATTAAGTACTGTAATGAATCACAAGACTTTAAAAAAAGAGAAAATTCATAAACCATGCCAATAATTGATGAATACATGAGCGAGAGAGAAAGATAAGTCAGATCTCTTGCTTACAGTAGAATACTGAGTATCAGTCAGAAATATGGAGGGAATGTTAAGAGTTGGGAAATCACCATCATGGTAAGGTTAGGGTCAGGAAAGGGTCATCGATGGATGCTGAATATAGGAGAAATTTTTGATGAAGGGTAGGCTATTGGCATGATCTTAAAAAGTGTCTGTCTACAGACTATTCATTAATTGCTAAGAAAAAAATAGCAATTATACAGTGAGGATAACATTTTGATCAGGTGATCAAAATTCACATCACCAAGGAGAAGCCTAGAGATATGACACCCTGAGAAGGACACAGCATCACTGACGCAGTATTCTAGTCGAGAATGCATAGCCTCAATCTAGTCACGAGGAAACATCAGACAAACAAAACACAAAATTAGGAATATTCTTTTTTAAGAAAAGAAACCATATCCTTTCAAAAAATGTCAACTTTATGAAAAGACAAAAAAAAAAAAAAAATGTTCTGGATTAGAAGAGAACAAAGAGGCGCTGACAGTTAAATGTAGTATCTGATCCTAGACTGGATCTTGTCCTGGAAGGGAAAAATGCTACAAAAGACATTATTAGGTCAAATGACAAAACTGGAATATGGGAGGTAGTTTAAAGTATTCATCAATGTTAAATTTACTGAAGTTGATAATTGCACTGTGATTATGTAAGACAATATCCCTGTTCTTAAGTACTATACACTTTAGGATATATTTAGAGTTAGAGGGCTATGTATACTCAACTTATCTCAAATGGTTCAAGAAGAAATAGTATGTGTACATACAAAGGGAGAGCAAATGAAAAAGAAAATGAGGTAAAATATTAACAATAGGTAACCCAGATCTGGGTAAAGGGCATATGGGTATTCTTTGCATTCTTCCTATTCTCGCAAATTTTCTGTTAAGTTTGAAATTACTTCCAAATAAAATGTTAAAAAATAAATTGCAGTCCACCACTGCCCTCTATCCCCCAGCCCTGGCATTTCCAGTCCTCTTTACCTGACTCCAGTCTTTTTAAGAAGGCAGTATTGTCTTTCAATATACTAATTTACTTCTATTTTTTCTTTGTTTATTATCAACTCCCCTTAGTAGACTATAAGCTTTGTGAGGGCAGAGATCTCTTTCTGTTTTTTTCACAGATGCATCCAAGTCCATAATGTTGCTGTTAGGTGTCATCAAGTTGGCTCCATCTCATAGCAACTCTATGTACAACAAAATGAAACAATGCCCAGTTGTGCACCATTCTCACAATCATTGCTATGTTTGAGCCCATTTTTTGCAGCCACTGTGTCAATTCATCTCATTGAGGGTCTTCCTCTTTTTCAATGACCCTCTACTTTACCATGCATGACGTCCTTTTCTAGGGACCAGTCCCTCCTGATAACAGGTCCATAGTAGGTGAGACAAAGTCCTGACATCCCCACATCTAAGGAGTAGTCTGGCTATACTTCTTCCAAGACAGGTATGTTCATTCTTCTGGCCGTCCATGGTATATTCAATATTCTTTGCCAACATCGTAATTCAAATGCATCAATTCTTCTTCAGTTTTCCTTATTCATTGTCTAGCTTTAGTGTGCGTATGAGTGAGGCGACTGAAAATACCATGGCTTGGGTCAGAGGCACCTTAGTCCTTAGTCCTGACAGCATAGCTTTTTAACACTTTAAAGGGGTCTTTTGCAGCAGATTTGCCCAATGCAATACGCCGTTTGATTTCTTCCCTGATGTCCAAGTAAAATAAAACCTTTGACAACTTTAATCTTTCTCCATTTATCATAATGTTGTTTATTGGTTCATTTGTTAGGATTTTTGTTTTATTTTGAGGTATAATCTATAGGGAAGGCTACAGTCTTTGATCTTCATCATCAGTAAATGCTTCAAATTCTCTTCGCTTTCAGCAAGTAAGGTTGTGTCATCTGTATATCACAGGTTTTTAATGACTCTTCCTCTAATCCTGATGCCATATTCTTCTTCACAGAGTCCAGCTTCTGGGGTTATTGGCTCAGTGGTTAACAGCTTGACTGCTAACCAAAAGGTCAGCGGTTTGAATCCATTCAGCCACTACTTGGAAACTCTATGGGGCAGTTCTCCTCTGTTCTATACCGTTGCTATGAGTCAGAGTCAACTAGCTGGTAACAGTTTTCTGGGATTATTTGCTTAGCATACAGATTTCTTTTCCTAAATTTTATTTATTTTGTTGTTGTTGAGAAAATACATGGTGAAACATACACCAATTCAACAGTTTCTACATGTATAATTTAGTGACAATGATTATATTCTTCGAGTTGTACAACCATTCTCACTCTCCTTTTCTGTGTTGTTTCAACCTCATCAGCATGAACTCACTGCCCCCTAATATTCCTATCTAATCTTTCGAGTTGTTGTTGTCAATCTGACCCCATATAGTTTTTGCAAATAGCATAATACTAAAGGCAAGCCTTTTTTTACTAGTTAATCTAAATTACTGTTCGGTTTTAAGAAGACTTCATGGGATATTTTTGGTTTAAAGTTTAAAGATTATCTCAGGTAAATAGTTTCAGAAGTTCATCCACCCTCTCCAGAAAACCCTGTTCTGCATTTTCCTTCCTTTGATCAGGATTCTTCTATGGATTCTTTGATCAAAATGTTAAGTAATGGTAGCCAGGCACCATCCAGTTCTGGTCACATGGCAAAGGAGGCAGCTGTTCATGGAAGCTATTAGTCACACATTCCATATCCTCCTCCTATTCCTGAATCTCCTTTCTCTGTTGCTCCAGGTGAAAAGAGACCAATTGTGCCTGGGATGGCCACTTATAAACTTTTAAGACCCCAGGCACTACGCAATGAACTAGGAGGTAGAAGAGAAGCGCTGAACACGTTATTAGGTCAATTAACTGGGATGTCCCACGAAACCATGAACCTAAACCTCCAAACCAAGAAAACAAATCCCATGAGGTGTGTGGTTGTACATAAGCAGCCTCAGCAGCTACTCTTTTTTGGTTGTTGCTGTAAATATATCTATCACACAATCTTTGCAAATTAAACTTTTTACAGGTATACAACTTATTGGCAGCAATTACAACAATCGGCTGTGTAATACCCTTAATTCAATTTTTCTATCACCATTAACCCCTCTTTTCCCCTCCCGCCTGACCCTGGTAATCACTAATAAACTTTAGACTCTATAGATGAGGTCATACAATATTAGTCCTTTTGTGATTAGCTTATTTCACTCAGCATAATGTCTTCAAGTTCCATCCATACCATAGCATACATCAAGACTTCATTTCTCCTACTGGTTGAGTACTATTCCATTGTGTGTATGTACCATATTCTGTTTATCCATCAATCTGTTGATGGGTATTTACTTTGTTTCCACCTTTTGGCTATTGCGACTAGTACTGCAATGAACACTGGTGTACAAGTCTTTTTGAGTCTCTGCTTTTAAGTCTTTTGAGTATATACCTAGGAGTGGAATTGCTGGGTCTTATATGGTAGTTCTAGTTTTAGTTTTTTGAGGAACTGCCACACTGTTTTCCACAACAGCTGTACTATTTTGTACTTCCACCAGCAATGGATAAGAGTTTTAATTCACCCACATCCTCGTTAACATTTATTATTATTATTTTTTAAATCATAGTCATCCCAGTGGGAGTGAAATGGTATCTCATTGTGATTCTGATTTGCATCTCAAAAAAAAAATCTTTTTTTTTTTTTGATGGCTAGTAACATTGAGCATCTTTTCATATTTCTGGTATTCTCTGCTTTCAGTCAAGATCCATCTGACATCAGCAATGTTATCCCTTGTTCCACATCCTCTTCTGAATCTGGCTTGAATTTCTGGCAGTTCCATGTCATTGTACTGCTGCAACCGTTTATGAATTCAGCAAAATTTTACTCCCATATGATATTAATGATATTGTTTGATAATTTCTGCATTCTGTTGGATCACCTTTCTTTAGAATGGACACAAATATGGATCTCTTTCAGTTGGTTGACCAGGCAGCTGTCTTCCAAATTTCTTGGCATAGATGAGTGAGCACTTCCAGCACTGCGTCCATTTGTTGAAACATTTCAACTGGTATTCCGTCAATTCCTCAAGTCTTGTTTTTCGCCAATGCCTTCAGTGCAGCTTGGACTTCTTCCTTCAATATCATCAGTTCTTGACCATATGCTCCCTCCTGCAATGCCTGAATGCTGACAAATTCTTTTTGGTACCATGACTCTGTATATTCCTTTCATCTTCTTTTGATACTTCCTGTGTTCAATATTTTGCCCATAGAATCCTTCAATATTGCAACTTGAGGCTTGAATTTTTTCTTTACTTTTTTCAGCCTGAGAAATGTTGAGTGTGTTCTTTCCTTTTGGTTTTCTAACTCTAACTTTGCTCGCTTCATGATAATAATTTGTTTTTTCAAGCTGCCCTTTGAAATATTCTATTCAGCTCTGTTATTTCAACATTCTCCCATTCACTTTAGCTACTCTACGTTCAACAGCAATTTTCAGAGTCTCTTGTGATATCCACTTTGCTCTATTCTTTCTTTCCTGTCTTTTTAATGACCTTTTGTTTTCTTCATGTATGATGTCCTCAGTATCATCCCATAACTCATCTGGTCTTCGGTTATTAGTGTTCTATGAGTCAAATCTATTCTTGAGACGGTCTCTAAATTCAGATGGGATATACTCAAGGTAGTACTTTGGCTCTCGTGGACTAATTTTAATCCTCTTCACCTTCAAGTTGAACTTGCATACGAGCAACTGATGGTCTGTTCTGCAGTCGGCCCCGGCCTTGTTCTGATCGGTACTGAGCTTTTCCATTGTTTCTTTCTGATTCCTGTGTATTCCATCTGGCGAGGTCCACATATATAGTCACATTCATTGTCAAAAAGAACATTTCAAGATCTATTCTGAAGTACAACACTGTCAGTGATAATATCTATAGGCTTACAAGAAAGACCACTTAATATGACTATTATTCAAATTTACGCACCAACCACTAATGCCAAAGATGAAGAAATTGAAGATTTTTACCAACTCCTGCAGTCTGAAATTGATCAAACATGCAATCAAGATGCACTGATAATTACTGGTGATTGGAATATGAAAGTTGGAAGCAAAGAAGAAGGGTCAGTAGTTAGAAAACATGGTCTTGGTGACAGAAACAATGCTAGAGATTGCATGACAGATTCTTACAAGACCAATGACCTATTCATTGGAAATACTATTTTTCAACAAGTCTCTAATAGGCCCTCAGTAACAGCGCACAGCACATAATAGACTGAACAAATGAAGGTTTGGGAGAGGGACAGTTAGTCTCCCAGGCCACCTGCCTCATCCTCTGCCACCAGGCAACTTCTCCTGGCCAACCGCAACACAGGCCTGGAGGCTTATTCTGTATAGCAAGTGAAGGAAAGAGATCCCAGAGGTGGGTACATCTAGTATAGAGAAAGGCAGGGGGAAAGGACTGTAATAAAAAGGGGATTAGGTGAAAGTCAAAACACTAAATGCTGGGACGCCCCACTTACAAGTATCAGCCCCTTGTACTGTTTTGGCTTCAAAGATGCTGCTCTTAGGCAGGAGATTTTAAGATTTTTTTTCCTGGACAAACTGAATGGCTCCAGAGAAAATATATACAGATAGTGACATATGGAAATATCAAAATAAAAAAATCAGGGCACCTGTCCAATTGTCCCGTACTGAAGTTCATCAGTTCACAAACCCCACTCCATACAAAACTTTCTATCATTTTTACTACGTCATTCTTAAATATGAATAGATAACAAAGGAATACCAGCCAGTTGAAGAAAGCTTCAATCGTAACAGATAAACATAAACGAACATGAAAAACCTTTAACAGCTTGTGCTCCTAAGAGAGCAATCTACAAAATAAAAAGGATATTACAAAAAGGAAACAAAGAACAACAAATAACTCTTAGGAACAATTTATATGAAAGCTGAAATCAAAACTTCAATTAGATGAACTGGAAGATAAAATTAAGGAAATTTTTCCTATTTCCCTTTGTACAGAACTAAAAAACAAAAGAGATGGACAATAGAAAAGAAAACATATCAAGAGAATAACTTCTGGAGATGTGAATAATGATGAGAACAAGAAGAAAGAAAAAAAAATACAAGAAAATTTCTCGGCACATAAGGATGTCAGTTTCCAGATTAAAAAAGGATAAATAATCTAAGCAACAATACCACAGAATAACATAATATTGGGGTAAAATGAAGATTCTAAAACTGTCTAAAGAAAACAGGTCACACAAGGTATCAAAAAATCAAAATGAGATGGAACATTTTGATAATAAAATACTTAAAGAACCTGAAGCTAGGCAATAACTGGTAATGGTGGTGACGATGGGTGGAGATGGCAAACTAACTTTTTGCAGAGCAATCTTCCTGCCAAGAACAATTAGAAAGGCTGGAAAAATATTTTTAAAAAGTCCTCCTGAAAGCAGCAGAAGCAGCAGGGATTTCAAGCACCAAGACCCTGGACAGAAAGGAAACTCAGAGAGGTACACTGCCATAGCTTTTCTTAGTATTAGCTGTGTAGGCAGTAGCAAACAGGCCAAGAAGCTGAACACGGCTTAAGGGAATCTTATGGTGATCATGAGACAAAACTTGATGCCCATTAACAAAAAGGCAGCCTAGATTTTCAGTGGGAACTACTATGGAAATACACCTTGGAAGTAGTGATAAACTGGGAATAGCCCAGCTCTCACAGAGAATGGAGCACACAGCTTTGATTCAGCTCAACTCCTGTTGGGATTAAAGTGATCTGTCCTTCTTATGACTGCTAGTTAAAAGCGAAAGTAAATCCTCCCTGGAGAAAGATAAGAGCCCCATATTATCAAAAGGATTTTTTCATATATAATTTCATGTATTCAAAACAAAACTCAACAAGCATACTGAAAGACAAAATGCTTGAACAAAAACAAAGAAGAAAAAAAGCAGAAATAGAAATGGAACTACATGAGATTTGGATATTGGCATCAGCAGACACAATCTTTCTACTTATTTCAAATATGTCATCTCCAAATTTTTATTTTTTAAGAATAAATTAACCGTGCTTTTAAATTGTTTTGAACAGTTAAAAGCAGAATAAAGTCAGACATGCGCCTCAAACTAGCTGTGACTAAAATGATCAAGAAATTAAATACAATGGAGAACCTTAGTCAAGAATTGGTAACTATAAAAATAAAGAGAATGGAAATATTATAACAAAAACCAGAATTAAGAACTGGAATTAAGAACTCAACAGATAGATTTAAAAGAGTTCATACACAGCTAAAGTGAGGATTAGTAGCCTAGAAAATAAATCAGAAAATGTATCTAGATTAAATGTATCTAGATTAAAGCATAGAGAGAAAAAAGGAGTTATTGTATATAAATTACACCTTGGCCAAAAAAAAAAAAAAAAAAAGGCTAAAAAAAAAAATAGGAAAAATCAAATAAATATGCAATGCTTATAAGATTAGGTGGAACCCTGGTGGCATACTGGTTAAGAGCTCAGCTGCTAACCAAAAGTCGCTAGTTTGAATCCACCAGCAGCTCCCTGAAAACCTTATGGGGCAGTTCTACTCTGTCCTATAGGGTCGCTATGAGTCAGAACCAAGTTGACGGCACCTGAACAACAACAACAACAATAATATAAGGTAGAACATATAAATATCATGAGAAAAGGGGTTACAATGGAGGGAGGGAGTAAAAATGGTTGGGAAAAATCAGGAAAAGTTCATTTGGAGCTGGCATCTGAGATGGATTTTTGAAAGATGGACAGAAGGCATCTGTTAGGTGGTGTTGAGACAAAGCAGAAAGGAAGTGGTTCACACAAAGGCACGCTGACAGGAAATTCCTTGTTGGACATCATAATAGGATAGAGCACTGGGCATGTATATGGGAGGAGCCAGGAATATGACTGGAAGGACCAAGCTAAAGCCATGCTGCCCTCAGTGGTCCTTAAGGAGAATTCTCCTGGCGCTCAGATAATCAGAATCCATCCCTAGGTTTTTATGAAAATCTCTTCTGAATCAGTGTCCATTAATATTAACACAACATTACTGAAGCCTTCAAAGACTTTCTCCTCTATGATAGGGCACAAGAAGGTTTTCAGCATTTTCCTGAGGGCAGTATGCTATGAAAGAGGAAAAGGCTGAATTTGTAACATCCAATTTGGCTTACTACAGAAGCTCCCATAACTGTACTGGTAGGAAAATAATTTGTTGAAATGAAGTTTCTAGACCGTCTAGGCTTCACTCATGTGTGCTCCTTCTGATCTTTTCGACTGATAGTGGAAAATGATTTACTGTTTTCCTAGGGACAGGTTGCCAGGTGATCCTGGTTTTAGTCTTTAATCCACGCGTCAGTGTACCTTCCTCATACACGATGTTGTTGTTATTGTTAGGTGGTGTCAAGTCCATTCTGATTCATAGTAACACTATGCACAACTGAAAGAAACAGTGCCCGGTCCTGTCATCCTCACAATCCTTGCTATGTTTGACCCCACTGTTGCAGCCATGGTGATGTTGCTTCTTCCCAGCTAAATACAACTAGTCTGAACTGAGTTGGAATGTGAGATCTCAAAGCAACCACATTTTATTCTTGTGAAGTATCCTTCATTTAATGCCTGCTAGGCTTTTTCCACTTCAGGGAATTTTTGTGTGGACTTCGTTGCCATATTGTTCACAGATTTTCCATATAAGCAAGAAGGAAATGTAAAATAATCTCATAACTACTATACTAGAGAGCCTTTTCCTTAAAGATCACATTCACATTTCTCATTTGCAAACAGACAGACCTAGAATGAATCTTCTGGCTGGGATAAACAACAGCCACAAAAGGCAATTTCACATAATTCTGTCCATCTGTTTCCAATCTCCTCCTTACTACCTCTTCTCTAATTGCTATGTTCTATCCAATGAATTTGTTCCTCTATGAACACATTAGCCCACCAAGGCTTAAGTGTGGCAAGGTACAACAAGGTCCATTTCTCAGGCCCGTAGCCATCCCCTTAGCACAGGCCTTAGCACAGGCGCTCACTCATACTCCAGAGCCACAGTGAACTTCATGATCAGATGAGATCTGAATATGGCTGTGCTTTCAAGTAAGGCCTGCTTCTTCCTAAGAGTAGGATAAACAATGCTTATCCCAACCTGTGATTTTCTTCTCACATTCAAAAAACAATCATGAGACAGGTCATCCAAAAGGCATACTTATCAACAACACAAATTAATTTGGAGAAAAAAAAAAAATAGGGTTAATGAAAAACTGCAAGGAAGGCCAAAAGCCTAGTTAATTCAGTGGAGCAGGAAAAGTTCTTGGGTTAAGAGGCCAGGATAAGCGCTACCGCTAAAGATGCTGCTACTGACTTACTAGCCCGTAACCTGTTGCTGTCGAGTTGATTCTGACTCACAGTGACCCTATAGGAGTGAGCAGAACTGCCCCATAGGGTTCCCAAGGCTGGAATCTTTACGGAAGCAGACTGTCACATCTTCCTCCCTTGGAGTGGCTTTTAGGTTCAAACCGCCAACCTTTTGGTTCGTAGCAGAGCACTTAACCACTGTGCCACTTAGTACCACTAAGTAACATTAATATTTCATAAATGCTGTCTTGACCTAGTTTTGAGACCCTGGTTAGAGGCTGGTCAGTTTCCCCTGAGTAGGTAGTTAAGTCCACTATCCAACCACCCCCCTTATCGAGTTCTCCCACTCCTGGACCACTATATGCCTGCTCTAATTGTGTCAGGGCCAGGTATGGCTCGAAGCCTGCTGCAGAATTATTCATAGTACCCAATCTCCAAGAAGCCTACTAAACCTGGGTCATCCCATTCTGTTTACCATACATAAACCCTCTCGTACAACTCTAGCTTGTTGCTACCCTGTCCCAGGTGCAATCCCAAGTGGCCCTGAGTTGTGGGGTGCTGTGAACACCAGGGACTGGGAATGTAACAAATATTTAAATGTTTCCGGCCTCCTTCTCTTGGTTCACATTCAATCTTACCACACCTCAAACATTACTATTGTATCAAGTTGAAACCCACACTAAGGGTGGGTTTTCCTAAAGCTGACATTACTTTCCCCTTGCATTCCATATCTACTGTTGTACAACAACTTACCAAAAACTTAGTGGCTTAAAACAACACACACTTTCATCTCAGTTTCTGTGGGTCAGGAGTCCAGGCATGGCTTAGCTAGGTCCTTTGTGTGGGATCTCATGAGGCTACAATCAAGGTGCCAGCTGAGGCTGTGGCCTTGTCTGAGGCATAACTGGGGAAAGATCCACTTCCAAGCTCACTCAGGTTGTGGCCAGAATTCAGTTCCTTGCAGTTATATGTCTGAGGGTTTTGGTTTTCTATTGGCTGTTGGCCGAAGCTACTTTCAGCTTCATGCAGTTCCTTGCCTCGTAAGCCTCCCAACATACGCAGCCAACAACACTGCAGCTTGCTTTCTCAGAGTCTTCATTATCTAATGCTGCTAAAACAGAAATACCACAAGTGAATGGTTTTAGCAAACAGAAATCTATTCTCTCACAGTTTAGGAGACTATAAGTCCAAGATCATCAAGGCACTGGCTCTAAGGGGAAAGCTTTCTCTCTCTGCCGGCTCTGCGGGGAAAGGTCCTTATCTCTTTTCAACAACTGTGGGTCCAGCTTTCCTTGGAAATCTCCATGTGTCTGGGCATCCATCTTCCCCTAGGAACAGGAGGTTTGCATCACAGGGACCTGGAGTCCAAAGAACACGCTCCACTCCTGGCTCTTCTCTCTTGGTGGGAGAACCAAATGTCTTAGGCTGGGTCCTCTAGAGAAGCAAAACCAGTGGAGCACATATATATATATCAAGGAAATGGCTCACGCAGTTGTAGAGGCTGTCAAGTTCCAAGTCTGTGGATCAGGCATCAGGTCGGAGGCTTCTCCTGACTCATGTAGCTGCAGGGGCTGATGAACCCAAGATTGGCAGGTGCAACAGTATGCTGCTGGCTCACAGGCTGCAGAGGTTGAAGAATCCAAGATCAGAAAGTAAGACAGCAGGCTACTGGCTCACAGGCTGTGGATGCTGATGAATTCCAAGATCAGCAGGCAATATGGCAGGTCACTGGCTCAAGCCCCGAGAACCAGAGGTCAGATGATAATGAGCTGGATGCAGTATCCAGGGCAAGATACTTCAGTTAAGATAAACCCTTGAATCTGATGTACGTAATTGCATACATGTAATCTTGTGCATCCTGTCCGTTACCTTTGGGACAGTCTATTGCTTAGATGCAAGTCAAAGGTCACACGAACACATGGGAAGGAAACTATGGAAATGTGAATATCAGGAGGCAAGGATTATTGGGGGCCACCTAGAGTCTGCCTGCCTTATCTCTTTCTTCTAACATACGGTGATATTTTGTAGGTGAGCATGTGCTGTCCAGTTTAAGAAATGTGTACCCGCTCCAAGGCCATGAAAATATTCTCCTATGGTATCTTCTAGATCCTGAAAGAGTAGTATCCCCTCCAATGCACAGAGCTGTCATCTCCTGCTGCTGATCTGTGCCCTCGTTCATTGTCAATGCAGATGATTAATTTATATGAACAGAAAGAGAAAGATATCATGTTTGGTAAAGTAGAAGGTCAGTAAAAACGAGAGAAACCTTCAGTGAGGTGGACTGACATGATAGCCACGACAATGGACTAAGGCATACCAACAACTATGAAGAGGACACAGGCCTGGGCAGTGGTTCATTCTGTTATACATGTGGTTACCATGAGCAGGAGCCGACTCGATGGCAGCTAACAACAACAACATACGAACAAAACAGTCAGTGGCACTTATGAACCAAGTAAGAGGGTTGTTACCCAGTAGCAGCTGCTGAAGTTGTAACTGCAATAAAGTTTAATTTAATTAAACAAAAAAAAGTTATATATCCCTTTTTGGGATGTATAAGACCCCATTCTTCAAGCTACAAAGCTGCAAAGCAAAAAAAAAAAAAGAGCCAGCTCCTGTTCTTGTGGCTGTATGACTTAATCTACAAGCTACAAGAGAAAAGCTAATAGAAGACAATATGATCAGTTCAAAAGTGGCAGAAATTATGCTCCATCAGAGCAATCAGGAAAGTGGCATTCGGCTTATTACCTGTTTGTTGGTAAAAAAACAACAACAACAACAACAACAAAAAACCCAATGCCGTCGAGTCTATTCCGACTCTAGCGTATTTGTTGGTATGCTTTTGTAAATTCTGTCTTATGCCCAAAAGGATTTAAGAAGGTTGGCATTTCATATGGGCTTTAAGAGGGACTGTGCTAAACTTCACAACTTACAAAGTGGACCAACATTTTGTCAAGAAACAATATAATCAAATTGCTTTCAAAAAAAAAAAAAGAAATGTCTGGCCATTAAATGATTATAATAGTGAAGAAATATATGCCATTAAAGGAAATTTGAAAAGCAGAAAATAAACAGAAAAAAATCACCCCAAACCACCATGATTATGTTCACCTTGGAATAATTTACATATCAATGCAAATACAGGAATTAGAAGTCATTAGCTAACAAGGGGGAGAAACTATGCAAACTCTCTAAATAGAGACCTATTTTAGAAAAACTCTTTTTTTTTTAATAACAAACCCAGGAAGGAGCCCTGCCAAGAAGACTGAAAGACTCAAAGGTCAAAAATTCAATCCTTGACCACTGATTCCTATCTAGAAATACTTTAACATGTAGGTTCAAAATTGTAAATCTTGTCAGCCAAAACCTGGAAGGCCTATACTATGAGGACTGTTCAGAAGACGATTTCTTTCTTATCAAATTCCTTAACAGCTGCATCTAGTTCTATTCCCATGAGATTATAATTGCAGGCCTCACTGAATTTCAGTAGAACATGCATACTCAACTCATAACCTGTATTGCTTTTCACTACTCAGTAAAACGCAAGGGGAGATCCATACGTTACAGTAGGTATGTATCCCGTCCCACCTCCTTGAGAGAATGTGATCGCTCCAGAGATATTTGAATTATGCTATTACTCATCATAGGAAGCTCTGGTGGCGTGATGGTTAAGCGCTCACTCAGCTGGTAGCCAAAAAGTTGGTGGTTTGAACCCACCCAGCGGCTCTGCAGGAGAAAAGACCTGGAAATCAGGGCCCGTAAAGATTATAGCCTAGGAAATCCTGTGGGGCAGCTCTACTCTGTCACATGGAGTCGCTATGAGTCAGAAGCAACTCAACTGCACTTAACATTACTCATCATGAGACTCCACAGCCACTCTTACATTTGGCTTCCTTTTACAAGACAGTTATAAATATGATGCTAACATCAAACCACTGGAAACTTTACTATTAGTTCTAAAAAAAAATTCGCCTCATACACAAGTATCTATAAGGGAGTTAGGGACCTTACAGAAATTTTTACATCCTAAAAATAATAATGGAACAAGTCAAATTTTCATTTTTTTTTCTTATTAAATAAAAAAATGGGGAGAAGGTGCTATTTATCTCTATCCGGTCTAGGCATGAAACTTCAGGGATAAGTTAATTAGCTTTAAAATGACCTATATAAAACCATGAACTCTTACCACTAGCTCTCTCTATAACTAGCTATAATCAGATCTATCTATACCTTTTCTTTAAGCCAACTTCACATGCTGTTTTAAAAGCCACTTATTGCAGCAGAAAAGCAATCTGGGGTACATTTAGCACATCAGGTCTCTCTGGACACTACTTTTTTTACGAAACTTCAAAGGGACATTTTTCTTCCGTTTACTTTTCTGAAATTCACAAATATATTAACTTTTATAATTAGAAAAGCAATCTTTAAATTAAAGAAGGATCTTGCAACTGCAAACAGACATTTTGGGGACAAAGGAAATGTGAATACAGACTGTATTAAATGATATCCAAGAATGACTATTAATCTTGTTAGGGATGATAATATGATAATTATATAAGAAAACGTCCTTTTTTCCAAGATAATGCACAATAAAGTATTTAGGGATAAAATATTATAAGGTCTATAATTTACTTGAAAATATTTAAAAGCAAAAAATGGGGTAAGTTGACAAAATATTAGTAGTTATATCTATCTGTGTAATGGGTATCTAGAGATTGATTATATAATTTTTTTCTCCTGTTTGACATTTTTAATAGAACACTTAAATTATCATAGAGATGCCTTTTTTTTTTCCTTTACCTCAATATTAGCTTATACATCCATATTCAGGCTTCACTGAAATGGGTTACAGCTCAATATACTTTTTTAAAACTTCTTAAATTCCCTCTCCTGGGTGATCTCAGGCTACGCCTAAATTTCCCATCCTTACAACAAGCTGGGGCACAGAGATTCACTAAAGGCCCACATACAAGAGACTCTGACTCCCATCAAAAAGAGAGTATTCTCAGAGTTTGTTAAAATGCCACACAACACAACTATTTGAGCACCTGAAGACACAAAAATATGGACATCAGGGCTGGCTGGAATGCACAGGGCCACAGCAAAGCATAAGATACAGAACCTGCACACAGAAGAGCATGGCTTCAATCAACCTCTGCTGACAGACCTCTGCTACACTGCTGCTTAAATCTTGAAACTTAAGACTTCAAAGAAATGAGAATGAAATACATGCTCCCATCCCAGGTTTCACCCTGCTAATTCAGGCAAATGAGAAAATATATCTTGCTTGTTTCCCTGAACAAGGTGGATATCAGCACCTCTACCCAAGGGGGTCTCAGTGCTTCTGGACAAAGTTATAAGTGGAAAGAATGAGAATATATGAACACAGAAAAGGAGATCTTTTCTTTATAGACCCTGATTAGTATTCTTCCTGCCTCCAAGAGATAACATGAGAAGACAGAGCTAAGGAAAAGAGGTCTTACATTTGGACATGCTAGAGAAATACCAATGACAGATTTAATTGTCCAGAGCATCTCAGTACATTCTATGTCCCAAGCTTTGGGAAAACTTAGGTCAGAGGTTTTCAAACTTGAGCATGCATCAGAATCACCTGCAGGGCTTGTTTAAAACATGGATTGCTAGGCCATAGGTCTAGAGTTTCTGATTCAGCAGGTCTGGGCAGGGCCTGAGAATGTGCATTTCTAACAAGAGCCCAGGTGATGGGGATGCTGCTTTGGGAACCACTGGCTTAGATACAGCAGTGGTTAGATGCTACAATGGAAACCCTGATGGTGTAGTGGTTAAGTGCTATGGCTGCTAACCAAAGGGTCGGCAGTTCGAATCTGCCAGGTGCTTCTTGGAAACTCTATGGGGCAGTTCTGCCCTGTCCTATAGGGTCGTTATGAGTCGGAAATCGAGTCGACAGCACTGGGTTTTGGGTTTTTTAAGTGCTACAGCTGCTAACCAAAAGGCCAGCAGTTCGAATCTACCAGCCGCTCCTTGGAAACTCTATGGGGCAGTTCTACTCTGTCCTATAAGGTCACTGTGAGTCAGAATCAACTCAACGGCGACGGTTTTGTTTGGTCATCTATTATATTCTACTCACAACAACTCTTGGGCCAGAAAGAGGTGCTAAACAAATGCATTTAGAGGGTAAATGTAAGGCTTCCTCTAGCTAGTGGCTACCTCATTTCCCCTATCTGTCCCTTGAAATACTTCTCACTCCCTCCTAAGATACTGTACCTTTGAGGGGATGGGGGAATTTTCCATAACTTACAGTACAGCATGGATACACAAATATTAAAATGGTCCAACATTTAAGCGTTCAGAATTTCTCAGATGAAATGCATTAGATGAACTACTAAGTATTAATGTGCATGAAGAATGCTCTATTATAAACCCCTGTTTTCACTTTCTTGCAGCTTTCCAAAAAAAAATTAGCTCTTTGTGGTGAAATTTTCCATGCTTGGTTTCAGCCCAAAGGTGTTTTTTTTTTTCTTTTTTTGCAAAGTTGAGAAAAATATATTAGTTTTTGAGTTATGAGAAGACGAAAAAGCCCACACAATTTTTCCACTTTGAAAGCAATTTCAGGATTTTTCTTTTTATATACAGATAACTAAAAAAGGACTGAAGCTGAAAAGTTGAGACTCTCCATGCACCTAGTTCTCAGCAAGGTAGCTTCCTGGTTATCGAGAGATGAAAATAAATGTGCGTGTGTGTGTGTGTGTGTGTATATATATATATATAAACAGATATGTATGTGTACATATATATATCTAAGTAAATGCATAAGTGAATGAAAAAACTTGCATTTCTTCATACAAAACAGAAACGTTTCTCAGTGTAGGGAACTCACTGTTTTCTAAAAGGAAGAAGAGTCTTTCACAAATCAGAGCAGTCAGTTGTGACTGCCTGACCCCCGTGGTTCTCATACATCAGAGTCCACAATGGGTCACATGGAGATAACTGGGGAACTATTATGCACTATGCTGGCGAAGGTCCTCTAATTCCTTTCACACTCTAATCTTCCTTTCTGTTCCCAGCTTAATTCTAGAATTCAGATTCACTGTCTTGTGAGTTCAATTTGGCCACTCTTTCTGCCCTTGGTTCATGACCCAACACCAACTCTCTTTATCTTCTGTCTCACATATACAGTCCTCCTGGTTCTCTCCTAACTCCACCAAAAGCATTCATCTGCTTCCTTGAGTATCTGAAGAGCTCTATTATTAAAGAAAAAGCAGTAGAAACTTTAAGGTTAAGCAACCAGGTCAAATAAGTTTTGGTGTTAACTTACTCCCACTGTCTGCAACCACCTGGAAAGCAGACGATGAATGGGAAAGTTAGGCAACAGAATAGAGTATAAACTCTGCCACTTGCTAGGCAACTGACATATGGGCTAGAAGCATAAGTCCTTGGCATTTCAGGTTCCTTGTCTGAAAAACTGGAAAAATCAGGTTTCTATATGACCTTGGTACTTCTGAATATGTGCTGTAAATTTCAAATGAATATTTAATATCATTCATGTTAACGATGACAATAACATCAATTAAGAAAAAAAAAACTGATTCAGGATTTTAGACTGTAAGTAAAAGTCACATATATCCTAATGAGAATAAGCATCTTTTATAAGGACATGGGCAAAGATGAAGACAAATTCAATTTCCCTAGTTTTTAGCTGAACAGGCAAAAGAGGGAATGTGCTCCAACAATTACCCTGTTTCTCTTTCATTTTCAACACCTCTGTCTGCATGGGGCCACTCCCCTCAGCATACAAATATGTTACATTCTCTCCCACTTTCAGGAAAAATACATCCCTCGAGCAGATTCTTAAGTTATCATCTTGTCTTCTCCTTTTTACCAGCCAATTCCTGGATCACTATCCATGTATCATGTAACTTCCTGTAACCTCCTTTTCCCATTATTTCACTACAAATGTTTGCTTCAAGGACACCAGTGTCTTTCCAATTACTAACACTGAAAACACCCGAAACCCGTTGCCATCAAGTTCATTCTGACTCATAGTGACCCTATAGGACAGAGCAGAACTGCCCTCTAGGGTTTCCAAGGAGCAGCTGGTGGATTCAAATTGCCGATCTTTTTGGTTAGCAGACAAGCTCATAACTATTACACCACCGGGGCTCCAGTCCTTACCCTCCTCAATCTTCATTACCACTCAACTCTGTTACCTTATTTCAGTTATCCAGTGCCGCATAACATAGCATCTCCAAATATATGGCTTAAAACAATGATTATTCTTTTGATTCTGTGGGTCAGGAATTCAAACAGGGCTCAGTTAGACAGTCCTCCTGCTCCATGTGGCACCAACTGGGGTCACCTATACTCAGGTGCATTCAGCGGATGAAGGGCAGGCTGAAAGTTCCAAGTAGGTTTCACCCTAATGTCCAGCACCTCATGACTCTCCTAGTGGCTAGCCTGGACTTTTCTCGCAGCATGGCAATTTCAGGGTAGTTTGACTTCTAACACGGCAGCTGGCTTCTAAGAGGGAGGAAACTAGCTGCCAGTCTGCGCCTGGGGCTGGAAGTACCACTTCTAACACGGCAGCTGGCTTCTAAGAGGGAGGAAACTAGCTGCCAGTCTGCGCCTGGGGCTGGAAGTACCAGAAAGGCACTTCTGCTGCATCTATTCTTTAAAGCAAGTCACATGCCCAGCCCAGATTCAAGTGGGGAGGGAAACAGACTTCGCCTCTTCCAAGAGGAATGGTAAAACAAACAAACAAACAGACAAAACCCTCGGCCATCTTTAATCTACCAGTACGTCTACTGTTCTTGACACTCTCCTTTGTCTTCCCTTAGGTTCTACAGCGTACTCTAGCCTAGGTTACTACTGGCTTTTAAACCTTTTTCTACCTTGACTCACAGTAAGATATACATGGTAATCTAGGGCATCCACACACACATAAGTGAAAGTGTTTCACTGTACCTTCACTACATCACATTAAACTCTAATAGTTTCTATTTTACTCTATTCCATTATTTTGCTACATTTAAAAATGCTGCTCCACTGTTCACAAACACCTTACGGTGTCATTGATGGCAGCCTTGGCCATGTGACTTGCTCTGTCCAATGAAATGTGCAAAGTGACAAGTGGCACTTCCAGGCAGAGGTTTTACAAGGCAGTGCATGTCCACTATTTTCTTTTTATCCTGTCACAAGATCGGAGTATTCCAGATAAGGGTTATTCCATCGACCTCGACTTTGGAGTGAAGACTGCACGGAGAGAACTACATGGAGGCAGCCTGTCCTCAAAGGACTTGTATTGTGAGCAAGAAAAGGACTTTTGTTGTTATAAAGCCACTGAAGCTGTTACTACAGCACAGGCTACTCTATTTAGACTTTCCACTGGTTGTAACTCACTGAAGTGATTCACAATCTGCTAATAGGTTGCAGTCAATAGTTTGGAAAACTAATATATCTTCTGCTTCTTTCTCTGCTTCCTCCCCTCCATCCTCCTTTCCCTCAATGAAGTCATTCCCTAAGTATACATCTACGACCTCTTTCTTTTCTCTCTTGGTCTTCTTCATGATTTCTCACTTGGACTACTAGATTTGCCCATCAGCTGGTTGTTTGCTTTGTATTCTACATTCTTTCTCTCTGCAATTCACTGTCCTTTTCGCTGAGAGATTAACTTACCTGACACATAACTATTATCATCGCAGATCCTTCAGTGGCTCCTTGATGTCCAGAAAACAGAGGTCAAACCCCCAGCCCAGCTTTCTTGGCCCTCCACCTCTATCAGCCTGAGTTCTTGTATCACACTGCCCCCTCCATGCACACTAGACTGCAGCCAAATCAAACCACCTACTGCACTCTTCATGTTCCCAGGGTTAAAAACCACTTCTTTTTTAATTCTGTTCCCACTGCTTAGAAGGCATACCAATCCCTGCCAACACAAAGCCAACTCTCATACTTCTACATACATGTCCTTCAAACACTAGCTCTTCCATGAAACTTTCTCTGATTTTCCTAGCTAGAGATCACCTCTCCCCTCACAACATTCAGAGCCTTACAGTACTTTCTCATCTTGCCTTCTATTTCCTATCACTTAATCTAGGGACAAGAACTCTGATGACATTGATGTGGATAAATGAACTATCTCCTATTTTGCACCCTCCCTCCAGATTATTTCTTCTGTTGAACACAACTTAGTCATGTTATGTGAGTGTTTCTCACTAACATGTCTGATACCAGACATGAAGGCTCAGCAGAATAGTGTAAGTGCACCACAGTCTCAACAATTGCACTGTTGACAGAATATTTGAATTTATTTTTTTCTCTAAAGTGGATGAGGAGGAGCCCTGGTGGCACAGTGGTTAAAGCATGCTCGGCTGCTAACCAAAAAAGGTCAATGGTTCAAACCCACCAGCTGCTCCTCAGTAGAAAGGCGTTGCAGTCTGCTTCCATAAGATTTACAGCCTTGGAAACCCTATGGGACTTGACGCAGGGTTTTCTTTTTGGTGGATGAGATGTAATTCTGAATAAACATACGCATGATCTAACATGATATTCTAACTCTTAGGAAAGCTTTTCAAGCTTCTCAGCTGTAGCCGTAGTGTGAGTCACTAAAACTTTGAGTATCTAAAGCACCATGGGGGATTCCAAAGGAAACAAAAGAGAAAAACAGCTGTGAATGACAATTAAACTCTTGCACTTAATATAGTTAATTTTACTCTACTCTTCATTTAGGAATCCCTGGCCGGTACAAATAGTTCAGCACTCAGCTACTAACACAAAGGCTGGCAGTTCAACCCTACCCAGAGGTGCCTTGGAAGAAAGGCCTGGTGAGCTGCTTCATAAAGGTCACAGCCTTGAATACCCTATGGAGTGCAGTTCTACTTTGTGTACACGGGATGTCACGAGTTGGAATAGACTCAACAGCAACTAGGTTTTTGTTTTTTTTAAATCTTCATATAGCGCTGCTATGTGTCTGAATGGATTCAACGGCAAAGGGTTTGGTTTATCTTCATTTAGGACCTGTTTATTCTTACTTGAGACAGAATTGTAAAATGGTTATGTTTTTCCTACCCACAGCTAATTCGTAGCAATGAATCAGAATTAGAAAAGAGAAGTAAAGTAGCACCTAATATTGGGGGAGGACACAGAGAAGGTATAAAAAAGACATAAGGAATTTAAAAATGAAAAGCACTATTACCCAAGAAATTTAGACACAGGCAAAATTCCTTTGACTACATTTTAACATAATAAGACTATCAAAATGATGTCCTCGAATCATTCAGAAAAAGATTCCTTTATAATCAATACGTATTGGTGAAGAAGACAGATAAGTCAATAATATATTTTAGACAAGTTTTTATCCAACTGGATAAAAATAGTCTATAAAAATAGACTACTTCAACTAATCTGGAAATTTCACTTAAAAAAAGAAGGTATCTCTGCCAACCAGAACAGAGAAAGGAAACTATTATTGTGCATTTTCCCCAAGGAAAGCCAAATAATATAAAAAATTGAGTTTTAAAAGATCTAATACCCATGGAAAGGGGGTAAGTGTTATCATATGCTACAGAAATTCTTAGAGGAAAGTAAGTCTAATTACTTGACGTTCACCCCATGACTCACTGCCGAGCCCTGCTAGGAGTCAAGGGTTCCCAAGTCTCAAATCTTGAGCTTTATGCAAAAGACTTCTTGGCAAAACCCGATAACACATTTTAAACATATAGAGCATGGATGACGAGAAAAAGAAGATTCTGGATACTAGGAATAAGACTACTACTTTTTTGCTCCCATTCTCCTCCACCCTCTAAATAGCTAAGCATTCACGGGGTCTCTCATTTTTTTAAACGGCAACATAATGAGTCACATGAATCTAGATGTGTATGCTGCAGGGAAATATACTATCTGTAGCCTCTGCTATCATCCAAGGTTGAAACAATCATCAGATACCTTCTTTTTATACCCACAGCTGATATAACTGTACCCCACCCTGGATTCATGCTGAGCTGAGGCTAAATCCTGGCAAGGTACCTTCCTCTTAGCTTCTACCTATGACATGAAAGATGGGACCAGGCTGTCTCCAGAGAGCATCTCTGTTCTAAGTTTCTATAAGTCAAAAAATAAATTGTATTTATTATTATAAGTCATGACAGCTCCTATTTAACAGACTTCCAAATACCTATTTTCTGAAGCTTCTTTTTAAAATTTCTCTTCTGGAAACTACTGTCAAAATATCCGAAGCATTTCCAAAGTATAGGTACCTAATTTGCTTAAAGATACAAACATTTTTAAATGCCAGATTTTTTAAAGAGGCAATTAATTTTCCAGTATCTTAAAACATAGGCCAGACGATGTATTTGACATATGAAATAAATGCCTCTTAAAACAATTTTAAGACAAAGGTTCTTACACTTAGTAACAAAAATATTGCAAAGAACCAAACCAAAATAAAAAACAAATAAACCAGCTACTAAACTACACATATGTGCTAAAAATCTTATGGGAGTCAAAAATTCCAGTAAAAATAACAGAAGAGGCAGAAACACAAGTTTCTTATTATCACACTTCATATGTTATAAAACATAACAGCTAACTTATTTTTGGCAAAATGATTATAGATTGCAACACCCTGCCTTATACAAACTTATTTGATTGTTAAATGCATCTTAAATGGAGCGTGTCAAGCGAACTTCAGGCGTGCAGGCACTGTGCCATCTTAGACTAGCCCAGAGACACTGAAATTTCAACACTTCAGCAGGGATCACACCACCAATATTAACTGGCCCCAGTGTGGGAGACAGAGAGAGAGAGATTCAACAATATAGAGTTTATTGAAACCAGATAAAGCTTTTGAATAATAAAAATCACACAGATGTTCACCCTTCTCCCCACCCCCAGAAAAAAAAAACAAAAAATCTTTATGGACAATTTACAGCACTTGTTATTTTCTAGAACACACCCTTTCTAAGAAGATAAAACGTGGTTTCCCACGTCTCTCTGAAAACTATAATCACAACATGAGTTATGTCTCCACAAACACACTAGGTTAAGCTCATGTTTCATCTTCTTTTTCCTTTTCATCGCTACTCCTACAAGAGCAGACACACCTGAAAGTCGAGCACTACAGTAATTAGAAAGTTATAAAGCTGGAGAAGCTGTAAGAAACAGCGCTGTCCTTAGGATGCATTGTACCTTCTCAGCAGGCACTGTGAGTGCAAGCCAGAATGGAGAGGGATTCAAAGCAAATGTACTGAACAATTGTTTTCCAATATACACAAGAGAAACCATACATTACATGCAGAATGGATCTGAAACAAAAACCAAAAGGACAGATCTGTGATTAAGTTAATAGATGGTGAAAAACCCAGAAATGAGTATTTTCCTCCTTATTTTTATAAAATAGTAATGCTATTATTATTTTTAATATGCAAGCACCGCTTTCGATGTAGTTTTTAAAGTTTTAAACACCTGGAACAAATAATAACCAAAAAGTCACTTCTATACTAGGAAACAGATTAAGTATTTTAATTTGTATGTCTCTGTATCTGCATGCTTGCCTGTAGACCATACAAGTGAAATCCTGACTTCAATAGTGGCGGGCTATGCAGCTTTTGACATGGCAACCAGGGACCCCCACCTCTTGCTGTTCACACTCTTGTGCCATCCTCTCCCCTTCAGGGTGGACTGGACCTAGTAACTTGCTTCTAACAAATGGAATAGAGCAAAAGTGATGGGATGTCATTTCCATAATTAAGTTACAGATTGTGACCTCCATCTTGCCAGATGACTCTCTGGCTCTTCCTCTGTGTTTGCTCTGATAAATCAAGAAGGAGAGGACCACAGGGCAAGGAACTGAGGCTGATCTCTGTCCAACTGCCAGCAACGAACTAAGGTTCTCAGTCCAACAACCCTTAGTTCCCTCAAGGGGAGCTGAGTCCATCAACAACCATGTTAAGTGAGGCTGGAAGCAAATCCTTCTCAATTCAAGCCTTCAGATGAAGCCACAGCCCTGGCAGACACCTTAAATGCAGTTTTGTGAGAGACTCTGAAGCAAAGAACCCAGCTAAGATGCCTGATCCTCAGAAACTGTGAGATATTAAATGTGTATTGTTCAGTGTTGCTGTGTTTGGGGTAATTTGTTACACAGCAATGGATAAATAATATAGTAGTTTAACCTAATGTCTGAGACAATGATTCCACTGTCTTTTCTCACTTCCATAATAACAATAGCTAATACTTACATGGAACTTTTATGTTCCAGGCACCATTCTAAGTACCTTACATAATTCCTCACAAAAGTCCTTTCAGGAACCTATTACTAAAAAAAAAAAAAAAAAATATTACTAGCATCCTTATTTTACAGGTGAGGAAACTGAGATACAGAGAAATTTGATAGCTTGTCCAAAGTCATAGAGACAAAAAAGTGACAGCAATTATTTGAACCTAGGTGTCCTAGCTCCAGAGTCAGAGCTCACAGCTGTGTGAACAGACGGCATGCTAGGCTGGGCACTATAGAGATGGTAACCACAAGACATGACAGTACTAGAGGAGACTTAGAAGGCATAAAAGGGATTCGAAGCTAAAAACAAAAACAAAGCATGTTTTCTGATTAAGACGCTGGTGGGAGGGTTTGCAGAGTAGAAGCAGTAAATACAGTGAATGGAGTGCAATCTTGAATTTATTGAATTTACACTTGGAAATAAAATACTTATTTTTTTAATACTCAATAAGAGAAAATTAAAAACCTCCATTGGGCATAAAAACCACAGCCAGGGAAGCTATAGTCGTACTTTTCCCAAGGGCAATTACGAGTAAAAAGTAAGGGTGTCAAGCTGGTGGGAAAAGGAACAAATTCCAAACGAGTAATGAGAACCCACTGGAGGTAATTTATCACACGGAGGGAGAAGAATCACAATTCTAGGACAGAGAGGTTGATGAAGGGATCATTTTCTATCTTGTGTTCGGGTGACTAGGTTAAGTGCTTCTCCTCTGTGTTCCCACACATACAGCACTTGCATAACGCAGATTATCACATGTATTGCCTAGTCTGTCTCCTCCATTAGACTTCGGTCTCTTACCTCAAAGACCATCTTAGTCACTGAAATGTCCTCAATACACAGCACAGTGCCTGACACATGACAAGTGCTTAATATATGTTTGCTCAATAAAATGACCTTGTGAATGGCATTGATTCAATGGGTCATATCAATGGTATATGTTAGTAAGAGTTTTGTTCTTTTTTTTTGAAGCCTCTGGTATCTGCTAGTTCACTAGCTTTTCTGCGCACTTTAAATAGTACATCTTTGTGTCTCCTGTACCTCCCTTAATATCTGGCACATAGTGGCAGCCAATGAGTATTTAGTGACTTACTGAATGAATGTGTGTCTCAAAAGGCTGCCAAGCTACACAATAGAAGTTTAAGGATCCAGCTTTTTACTAAGCAAAAATTTGGTGTTCTGCAAGGATACCTGTCTATCAGTGATGATGATGACAATGTTGATGATAAATTCTTCTCCCTCTGAAAGGAAACATAAACATTTGCCAAATCTACTCCCAATAAAAACAGACTCTTCTCTTGATGTAAGCTGGTAACTGCTTCTAAATATTACTTTATAAAAGACAGCAAGTTATGTGTATAATATAAGAACTCCATATAAGTCTAGATTCCAAGGCATTCATTACACGAACATGCACTCACAAAGGCCCACAGTAATACGGAGATAAGGCAACTACCAGGCATTCCTCTCCCTGTTTTATTCATCAGGTAAACAAGAGCCAGTCGGCTGAGTTAACAAAAGAAAGAAGGAAAGATGAGGAGGATTTATGAAAATGCATAAGGAAGCACAACACCTCCTAAAGGATACTTACTGGAAGCTCAGGAGCATATTTCAACATTTGAAGGCAAATATAGCAGCCAACTGAATGGCCAATTAACACAAGTTTTATTTTCTTTGGCACATGAGTTCTCAGGAAAGCTAGTTTGTGCTCTATTTGACCACGGAGTCCATAGATGTCCTTAATTTCTTGAGTATCTGAATCTAAAAGCAAAAATATGAGCATGTTTTTATTCAATAAGTGAAAACAATTATTTCAGTGGAAAAAAACTAAAAACAAAATGAAAAACCATTAATCATAGCAGCAATTACCATTTATTGAAGCCTACAATTTGCCAGTTACAGTATTAGGCACTTTACTTACATTATATCAATCAATTCTCACAACAACCCTGGAAAGGAAGTATTATTAGCATCACTTTATAGGTGAAAAACCCAAAGCTCATGGAAATTAGGTGACACACTGACAGTCACATACCTAAGAAGTGGGAGAGGTGAGATTCAAACCCAGGTCTCTCTGTCCTCAAAGCCCATGAACTTTCAACTATCCCACAAACTACTGTTAGTTTAGGCCAATGGTTTTCAAACTTGAGTGTGCATCAAAAGCCCCCTGGAGATGTAAAAGGCCCATAAAGAGAAAACTACAAAACACTACTGTAAGAAACCAAAAGAGATCTACATAAATGGAAAAACATATCATGCTCATGGATAGGTAGACTTAACATTGTAAAAATAACAATTCTACCTAAAGTAATTTACAAATATAATGCAATACCGATCCAAATACCAACAACATTCTTTAAAGCAATGGAAAAACTAATCGTTAATTTTATATGGAAAGAGAAGCAGCCCTGGATAAGTAAGACACTATTGAAGAAGAAGAATAAAGTAGGAGGACTCACTCTACCTGACCTCAGAACCTACTATACAGCTATGGTAGTCAAACAGCCTGGCACTGGTACAATGACAGATACACTGACCAGTGGAACAGACTTGAGAACCCAGATGTAAATCCACCCACCTAGTGATCCTCGGCACATTCCCAGAAGCTAGGGAAAGAACTATCTGAAAGGATTAACAGAATAATTCCTGGACTGAAAATAGCTACTATTTCTACCAGCCACAGTAGAAAATCTCATAATTAAGGGGGCAACAACAAAATGTGCCTATCAACAGATAAAGGGATAAACAAACTAAGGTACATATATACACAATGGAGTGTTACTCAGCAATAAAGAACAATGATGAATCTGTGAAGCATCTCATAACATGGATGAATCTGGAGGGCATTATGCTGAATGAAATAAGTCAATCATAAAAGGACAAATATTGTACAAGATCACTAATGTAAAAACTCATGGCCCATAAAACAAAATGAGACTAAAGGGGCACAACAGCCCAGGGGCAGTGACTGGAAAGCAGGAGGGGACAGGAAAGCTGGTAATAGGGAGCCCAACGTAGAGAAGGGAGAGTGGTGACATGTGGTGGGATTGTTAGCCAATGTCATAAAACCATATGTGTACTAACTGTTTAATGAGAAACTAGTTCTATAAACCTTCATCTAAAGTGCAATAAACAAAATGCATTAAAAAACAAAAAAACACATTATCGTCTCATCAACAAAGCACTCAAACATGGCCAATAGTAACCAAATTTCATGATTTTGGAGGGACAAGAAAAAAAAAAAAAAAGCCCCTGGAGGGTTTGTAAAAGCACTGATTCTGGGGTCCCCCTCCCAGAGTTTCTGATTCAGTAAGACCAGGTGGAGGCCCAATAATGTGCATTTCTACTTTTCCCGGAGATGTTGGTGCAGCTGTTCCCAGGGCCACACTTTGAGAACCACTGGTTTCTGCTAAATTACTAGCAGGCAACTAAGAGAATTCATGGCATTGCTTCATTATTTTTGATAACTTTTTTGTTTAAAGAACTGAGATTGGAAGACGTAAGTAGAAAAGTAAACTGTTCCTTTAAACCAGCACTCATTTTTGCCAAATTACATCCCTTCCACACACATACAACACAAACTCTTAATCTCCCTCTTTGCCTTTCTTCTTTTCATAGCATATATTGTCATTTAACATTCTATATATCTTACTTAAATCTTTCCACTCCTTCCCTCCTAGAATGTAAGCTCAACAAGGTTTTTGTTCCCTGTTATACCCTCAGTGATTGCAGCATAAGAGGTTCACAGTAAATACAATGGTTGTTGAATGAATGAACACAGGATAGTGACCTGCTGCTATTATCCAGCCATCCAGCCATCAATGGGAAAGATCTCCTGTGAACACCTCTCACTTTTAAATGATTCTCTCTACCTACACAGATGATACCCTGACATTTTCTGCTGTACTGAGGTAACTTGGTATGACCACTAATGTATTGATAACTTATTCATTCCATGTATATTGGCTGGATAAAAACCGTTCTAGCCTATTTCTTTGCCCAAACCTTCCACAAATACCTCAAGTATCTACAGAAAAAGCTTTACTAAAAAGTAAGCAAATAAATCACATACAGCCCTCATGACAGCATGACTCCTAATAGTTGGCTCTGTAGTAAAATTGTGATTTAAAATCAGGTAGGAAACAGAAAACAAAGCTGCCTCTTCTGGATTTCCTTTCTCAATTAATAAACATATAATCTGGACAGGCTCCCCAACTAGAAATGTTGTTATACTCCCAGCTTCTCCCTTTCACCCCTATCCAATTGGTTACTAAGTTCAGTTTGTTGATTCTTTCTCCCCAAAATTTCTCAAATCTATATCCTCTCCTTTATCCCTACTGACCTTACAATAGTTTAAGAGACCTTAACGCTTCTCACCAACACAGTAAAAACACTCCCCAGCAGGTCTCCTTGTGCATGTCTATGCATGCCAGGGTAGGGTGGGGAGTCTAACAGTCTCTTCCACTCCGTTCAATGCTCTCTATTACCACCAGAGTAACCTTCTTAAAAAATAAATCTAAAGTCATTTTCTTTCCATTGTTCTCATTGTTTCGACAGGAACATACAAATTCTTTAGTGTGAAAGTATACTCTCACAGTTTAGGCCTCACCTGTCCCTGGCTCCCAAAGTATTCCCTAAGCCCGCTGTATCTAAACACTGCTATGGCTCTGTTCACTCCCGAAGTGCTCAACACAGTGAGGGCATGGCAGGCATCCTACTTAAAACTGCCACCTTACTTAAAACACAAACAATTTGTAAGTCACAGGTCTTAATAATGAATTATTAAATTATGATTCTCCAAACAGACAGTGAAAACCAGGGTCCTCAGATTATGCTTTCCACGTGACTAAAACCAGTGGTCTGCAGAAGATTTCAGTGGGAATTGTGGGAAAGAAGACAGAAAAATTCAGCAAGAGGAACATAATGATATAGCTTTAGGAAACAACACAGCAAATGGCTTAAAAGTGTGAAAGTGTGAGGTGTTATTTTGGAAGTAGCCATGAGTTCTGTGGTTATGAACAGAAGTGGAACAGGACACTGTTCCACTAGGACACTAAACTCTATTCTGTGAGCTGAGAAGAGATCTGAGGACTGCAGAGAGGGGAGGCATGATCTGGGCAGCACTAAAGAAGTGAACTGCAATGCTGACTCCCCAGTCCTGCTGTGCGTCTTGCTTACTGCCTTCCTGACCTCTTCTCTTGCTCTGTGCTTCCCACCTAGTTACTTACTTGCTTTCATTTCTAGTGACTGTGAGCCCTGAGACTTGTCAAACTGACTCTCCCTGCCTTGCGCTCATCTGGTCATTCCATCTCACCCCCATGTTCTCTGCTAGTCACAGTCCTGGCAATAAAGAAAGCTCTACTGGTTTTCTTTTTTTTTGGCGGGGGTCAGGGGGAAGCAGTGCATGGCAGAAGGGGTGGAGAGGTGGACGTGGTTTATTCTTTCTCTAGATAAGCATGGCCCAAGCTAACCACTGATTGAAAGGCTGTCGAACTTTTTTAGATCACTTTTTCATGTGCTAAAAATAAACCAATATGATTTCTAGCTTTCATTTTGAACAGGTGACTTGAAATAGTTGAAAATGAATCTGTTGTTGAGTAAGTTGACTCTAGTAAATCAGAGCTGGAAAGTGTTTACATTTCTAATTTCTCAAATTTTCTTTTCACACTTTTTTTCCCTGAACCACCTCCTTCTGACATTAGTGAATATCTGTTCTCCCAATTGTACTCATTTTATAATTGTGATAATGTGGTGCCACTTGAATATCATTTCCAACTGTTCACAATTTTAACGTGTGTTAACGTGAAGCTAAACACACACTTTCCTTTCAACATCTGATGTGTAGTGATAGCGTATGCCCTTTCTCTCAGTGATTACATACTTCCTACACCATGTTTTGCATGTCAGAAAGCCTGTACCTCAGGACAATAATCTTGGATGCGAAATAATATATCTGTCCTACCTATCCAAAGCAAATTACCACAGCATGCATTTGCAAACATAACCTCCAACATACAACAGATGAAGCAGAACTGTTCCAGTTGAGTTGGGGGAGTTGGTGAGGCCCAGAGCCCTATTCACCCTTCCTAGAACTGTTGGGCTACTCAGAACACAGATGGAAAGCCACTACCTTAGAAGGCAGAGACTAACATTGCTATTTCTTTGTATACCCACGCAGCACCACACGTAATAAATAACCTACTAGCAGGCTGTCAATACATTCTTTACCCTCTCTAGAAACCGCAAGTTCCTCTGGCCCTGTGGTGGCCCTTTGGGCTAATGCCTCTAGATGGCACTGTTCTCATTAGGTAGCAAAGAACCCAAGCTTTAATTACTAGGTCATCAACTCAGCTGTATACAGGCTGCCTAAAAAGCAATAGGTATATTCAAAATAAAGTTAAAAATGATGAAATACCAATTTAAAACAAGAACTAAAGACATTTCCTGGAAATTTAGAAACACTACAGACATGTTCTGCTCATTTTCCTCACTAGGGTTTACTGGCAAAGAGCTAAGGCAGTGGTTCTAAAAGTGTGGTTCTAGGACTAGAAGCATTGGCTTCACTTGAGAATTTGTTAGAAATGCAAATTCTCAGGTCCCACCCCAGAGCTACTGAAGCAGCAACTCTGGGTATGGGGCCCAGTAAGTTGTTTAATAAACCCTCCAGGTGATTCTGACACATGCCAAATCTGAGAACCACTGTTGAAAGATTAGGAAGCCCTGGTGGTGCAGTGGTTAAGCACTTGGCTAATAACAGAAAGGTCAGTGGTTCGAGCCCACCAGCCACTGTGCGGGAGAAAGATGTGGCAGTCTGCTTATCTAAGTTATAACCTTAGAAACTCGTACGGTTGCTATGAGTTGGAATCGACTTAACGGCAGTGGGTTTGAGATCAAGGATTACCTTTCAAGTCTATTTTCAACTTTCAAAATTATTAATGTACAGTTAAGGGTTTGTTTTCGTCATCAGCATGCTTTCAGGTAGCTCACTGTGATACCTGAGTTAGATGTTTGTTGCTCTATCCACTAAGTAATCCAATACATAGTTTCTGCCTATTATAGATGGCTTTTCTTACCAAGGTAAGAATGTAAGAATAAGACAAGTTAACTACTCACTATTAAGAAGTTTGAACAGGACAAAAGTATTACCCTTCACTGAGTACCCTGGTGGTTTTCCACTACTTCCTAACTTCCTCAGTCTTTACCTTATCTCTTCTCTTGCCAGAGTTCAGTTAACAGGCCAAGGCAGCTGGCAGCTTTTGGAAGTTCAGCATGTTAAACAAGCCTGTTTCTACTAAGAAGGTTTCTGTGAGCAAGCACCAGATAATGTAGCAAAACCACATTCTAAGCTGACATACAAGTTTCCTTACAAAGGAAAAGCTATGGGCTTAAACTCCCAGATTTCTCTGGGCACATTTGAAGAAATAAACTTAAAACAATAAGGAAGTATCTTTTAAACATCTCAGAGCACAGCAAGTATCTGTGATACATTTTATTCATGTTCAGTCACATTTCAAAATGGATGGTTGCTGAAATAGATGTTTCTAATCAAGGCAATCAAATCTATCTATTTAGTTTTGCTTCACTATCGCTCTTAACATCTTTCACTCCTAGGTAATAATATACATTTAGCTTTCAAAGTACACCCTAGTCTTAAAACAAAGTGGAAAATGGCTCTCAAGTAAACTGCTCAGGGAGGACTAAATACACACACATACAGAGAGAGAGAATGCAGAGACTGAAACATACTACCAAAAAAGGCACTTTGAGCTATTTAAGCAAGTTGCATTGTTCCATCCATACTCCATTTACCCTGTCCCCTTATGAGTCACAGCAGGAAAAGGGCCACAGAAGAGGGAAATACCTGTGATCATGGGAGAGTTAATCTGAGGATTAGCTGATATAGTAATGAAATCTGAAAACTTGGTCTCATTAGCACTTTGCGGTAGCCAACTGAGATGACCTACCAGCAGGATCAGAGTGCTGAAGTGAGTATCAAAGTGCTGGGTTTAGACTCAGTTCTGCCACTCACTAGCTGTGTGACCTTTGGGTCTCAGTTTTCTTCCTTGAAAAGTAAGGGCTCAAAGTGGGATTTGATGTAGAAAACTTTAGCTGTAAAATGCTATGATTCTAAATGTAAGATAATTAGGGAAGTAAAAAGATTTTTAGAAAGTAGGCGGAAGTGGTGGTGGAAGAAATCTGATGGCTTGAAGCCCTAAGCCAAAGTTTGGCTGTTTTGAAAACTCAAGACAGAGTGGAAACTGGAAATTGTTTCCACAGAGGTAGAGAGAGATTGCCGAGAGAAGGGCAATATTACATGCAATGCCTTAAAAACGGAAAATGTAGAACATCAGCGGGAGGTGGCATTACCTGACTAGCAATAACGAAAATGCAGGATTTATTTTAAATACAGTTGTACTTCTAAGTGCTCACAAAGAGTCAAGTCCAGACCAGGTACTCAAAAATTATTAAACTGATTCAGAGCATTTAGGAAAGGATACGAGTCAGGGAGCTGTGATAGTCACAGTGCAGTGACACACCAAGTTTGAGCTATGGCTTCGAGAGGAAAAAGAAAAGAGAGCCACGTTCCATACTAACACAGAACCAGACAGTCTCCACTCTGTGTGCAGGAAGGTAATTTGTTTCCTAAATTCCCAATAACTAAGTTGTGTATTGTTTATAGTTCGAGTTAACTGCCAAAAATCAGGTAAAGATAAAAATAGAAATCTTTTCATTGTCATCACTTCTTCAAATAAATTCTTATATATGAACCAAAGAACAAAGGTGACTAATCCAGTTTGCATTTTATTTTGTTACCTCTTACTTTACACTTAAAACAATCTCAATCGGTCAACTTATAGGCCAATTTCTGTATCCAAAGAAATTCAGCACATCTGCAGATGTTCATGAATGTGGGAAAAACTCTACTCTGAATGGTAACTTTCTCTTGGCTATTCAATAGGATCAACACTTCAAAGTACCAGCTTCTAAAAACTCCCAGGTAAGACTTCTGAGGGTGAGCCAAAGACAGACAGCAAAACTTGAACATTTAGTGAAAACATTTTAAGAAGTAACCTGTGTTTTACTATTGCTCAGGTGCAACGTTATAACATTCCCATGCCAGTTAAAAACTGAAATGTAAACAGTAAATTATTTTTAAATCTCAGTATTTGTTTTTTACATCATTTTCAATAAGGTGTTCTTGGTGTTTAATACATGCCAATTAAAATTTTTGAACAGGTAATAAAAAGCAAATAAATGGGGGGAAAAGACCCCTCAGAATCTAAGTGTAATTATTTTGCTAAGGTTTAAGATACACACTTCAGGACGACATTGTTATAGGGGGAAAAAAAAAAAACTGAAATAAAAATATACTTCTTGGTGCTTCAGCCTTGTCAAAAACTCTCAGCTATTGCACGAGGTGTTAAAAGTATTAGGAAATCTCATCTCCCAGGGCCAAAGTGCTAATGTTTGCTTGGTTTGGAGCTGAAAATGTCTAAGTGGAATTCAAACAAGAAGGTATGAAGTTGTAGCATTCTTTTTCAACCTTAAATTATAGACACTGATTTTCACTTTCTTATTTACGCTTTCCTGTATTATCTGAAACTTTTTACAATAAGCATGTATAACTTTTTAATATACAGACACAATAAGGAAAGCTAACACAGTCTGAAAATAAATGAATTACACAACATTACTTCTTGGAGCTAAAAAATCAGCGCCAAAATATATGGATAAAATTAGATTAAACTAGGTAAATTAATACTACTGTTTATCTGACCTGCAAAGCATTTACCCAAATGAGTAATAGCTTAAAATAATCTTCTTTATAGGGTGTCCAGAAGAGTTCACAGATGTAATTACATTTTTTGTTACTATATTCAAATTTTAAAAGAGAAAAAAAAAAAAAAGTACCTGATTCAGAGGTATAGTCAAAGTTATCTGGTCAAAATTAAATATAATTAAAACTAGCCTTAACATCACTTAAATTATCCCTAGAGCACAGGTTTTTGTGTATTTGAGCTTGTACATCAATGTTTAAAAGAATGAAGGATACATGGTAATAAAGAGTGCATAAGCAAAATATAAACTTATAGTACTATATTTTTAACACCTGGAAGCTCAGTAAGTATAAGGCACACCACAGGAGAGGCATACCAAAACCCAAAACAAACCAGGCAAGCAAGCTACAGCCAAGCCACCCTGCTCCCACCTCACATCCACTAAAGGGCACCCTTTAAAACAAAAAGCTCTTGAATGGATGCCTATAGAACTTGTTATTTTTCTCTCATTTTTAAAAAATTTTGGAACCGTGAACATAGTAGAATTCTCATAAGTTACATGCAGGTACTTTGTAACTCTGTAGTACCACATCCTCTATTTAAAGGCTTTCAGCTTTTTACCAAATAGAGTGCTAGCTCTCGGTCTGCTTTCAAGATCTCTCCCAGTCTGGCCTTGAGTATCACGTTTACTGAATCTCACTCCCTGCTTTGCTACTTCTTTTACCTGGTACACCTCTGGTTTCCCTCCACCACTAAATCTAAATCCTATTCAACTGTCAAAACCTACCTACTCCACAAAGTCTTTTCTAACCCCTACTGTGTTCTTTCTTGTGTTCACCCTGTAAGTGTCCACATGCTCAGCAGGCCAGTTTGTCACTTAATCCTTTTTCTAAATGTCGAGACTGAGAGCTTCTTTACACTAAGGACCATGGCGTATATTACTTTTTCACCCTCATTCCTCCTAGTAAAAACCTAGTACAGCCCTGGAAATACACAGTTGATTACAAATTGGTAAACAGAAAAGGGAAGTCATAGACACATGGGTTGATTCACCCAAATTCTTATAGAAAATCACATCAAGAATTAAAATGTTCCTAAAAATCCAAATATTACCAAAACATGGCAGTATGGGCTTCATGGCACAAACAGGTTTGTACTAGTGTAACTCTTTATCTTCACAGAATTCACAGAAACATGAACACCCACTCGCTGCAAACAAAGGCAGATGTTAGCAAGGACATACCATCTAAGGCTGCATGAATCTTTTTGTCTTTGTGCGTGACGGAGTGGCCAGCATGACTGATAATCCAAACTGGAAAACGTCCATTTATCAAAGAGTACAGAGCCTTCGCAAATGGCAAATAAAACGTAGTAAAACCTGGGTTACCTAAAAAAAGAAATAAAGACCTTCAATAAGCCAAAGCAATAAATCCACACAAGATGATATCCAGACAGGAAGATAAGGGGGGGGGGGGAGGAGCTATTTTCTCCTCACACTTTCCTCTACAAATCTGGTAAATTAACATATACATTTCAATTTTAGAACCCCTTCTACCTTAAATTTGAGAATGATCACTTGGAAAATTTCTGCTCCTGCTTCTTCTGTTTCAAGTAAGTTCTTTCTCCCTCTTTCTCAACTCACTAAATGGCACTACCAATCACAAGTCTATTGTTCAAGTCAAAACACTAGGAGTCTTTGTTGGTTTCTCCCTGCCCCTCAGGTACAATCCATCAATAAGTCCTATCAATTCAGTTCCAAGATACATCTCGAATTTGTCTACTTCTCTCCGTTACCACGTAACTTCCCAGGTGGCTTCTTGCAACACAGCCTCCTGACGGGTCTTCTCCTCTCCACTCTTTTAACAGCTTTATGGAGACATTAATTCATACACCATATACTTTACCCATGTAAAATGTACAAGTCAATCATTTTTTGGAATATTCACAGATATGTGCAATGACTACTACAGTCAATTTTAGAAGATTTTCATCTCCTCAGAAAGAAGTTCCATACCCATTAGCAGTCACTCCACATGCCCCCTCGCCTCCATCACATGCCCCGCTCTTCCAGCCCCTGGTAACCACGAATCTATCTACTTTTTGTCTTGACAGATTTGCCTCTTCTGGACATTTCATATAAACAGAATTATATAATATGTGGCCTTTTGTGACTAGCTTCTTTTGTGACTTAGCACAATGCTTTCAGGGTTTATCCTTACTGTAGCGTGTATCAGTACTTCATTTCTTTTTATGGCTAAATCGTATTCCATTGTACAGCTATACCACATCTTGTTTATTCATCAGTTGATGGGCATGTGAGTTGTTGCTACCTTTTGGCTATTATGAATAACGCCGTTACAGACATTCGAGTACAAGTTTTTATGTGGATATACGTTTTCATTTCTCTTGGGTATATACCTAGGAGTGGAACTGCTGTGTTATATGGTAAGTTTATGCTTAACCACTTGAAAAACTGCCAGACTTTTCCAAAGTGGCTGCACTCCCACCAGGAGCGTATGAGGTTATACTCCCACCAGCAGAGTATGAGGATTTCCGTTTCTCCATATCCTCTCCAAAACTTGCTATTATCTGACTTTTTGATTACGCTAACTTAGTGGGCATGAAGTGGTATCACACTGTAGTTTTGACTTGCAGTTCCCCGAGGACTAATGCCAAACATCTTTTCATGCACTCATTGGACATTTGTATGTCTTCTTTGGAGAAATGTCTACTCAGATTCTTTGCCCGTTTTCTAACTGGGTTTCTTGAGTTGTAGGCGTTCTTTATGCATTCTAGATACAATTGCCTTATCAGATATATAATTTGCAGTATTTCCTCTCATTCTATGGGCTGGTTTTTCACTTTCTTGATAATGTCCTTAGGAGTATAAAACTTTTTAATTTTGATGAAGCCCAATTTATTTTTCCTTTTGTTGTTTGGGCTTTTGGTATAATATCTAAAAATCCATTGCCAAATCTGAGGTCATAAAGATTCGTATTTATGTTTCCTCTAAGAGTGTTATAGTTTTAACTCTTACATTTAGTCTTTGATCTATTTTGAGTTAATTTTGGTATGTGGTGTGAGATAAGGGTTGAACTTCATTCTTTTGCATGTGGCAATCCAGTTGTTCAATCATCATTTGTTGAAATGACTATTCTTTCCGCATTGAATAGTCCTGGCAGCTGTATCGAAAATCAGTTGACCCATAGACACACAGGTTTATTTCTGGACTCTCAATCCTATTCCACTGATTTTTCCTATTTTTTTTTTTCTCTATTCTCGATTTCATTAATTTCCACCCTAACCTTTATTATTTCCTTCCTTCTTCTTGTTTCAGGTTTAGTTTGTTCTTTTTCTAGTGTCTTAAGGTAGAAGGGTAAACCCTGGTGGCATAGTAGTTAAAAGCCACAGCTGCTAACCAAAAAGTCGGCAGTTTGAATCCACCAGGTGCTCTTTGGAAACCCTATGGGGCAGTTCTACTCTGCCCTTTAGGGTTGCTATGAGTCTGAATCAACTCGACGGCAATGAGTTTCATTTTGGTTTTTAAGCCAGAAGGCTAGTTTATTGATTTGAGATCTTTCATCGTTCTTATCATAGAAATTTACAGCTACGAAATTCTCTCTAATCATTGCTTTAGCTGCACCCCGTAAGTTTTGGTTTGTTGTGTCTTCCTTTTCAAAGTATTTTTGAGTTTCCCTATGATTTCTTTGACTCCCTGTGATTTCTTCTTATTTAGAAATGCGTTGTAAATTTCCACGTATTTATGAGTTTCCCTGATTTATTTGTTATTGATTTCTAATTTCATTCTTCTCCTAGCCACTCTTCTACCCTAAGAATCAATTTTTTAGAGACCCAGAGAAATATCTTCAACCTCAAATCAAATCATAGCAGTACTTTAATTAACGCCCTTCAGTGGCTTCCCACTGTCATCCAGATAAAGTCTAAACTTGTTAATAATGCCTGTAAGGTCCTTCAAGATTTGACCATGGTCCCTTAAACAATCAACTGGATGAGACCAAACAGTCAACATTTACCCAAAAACAAAAATGAGTAGGCAAAAGTGGAAGGGAAACCAGATCAATGGAAACTGAATTACAGAATGGAAATAATAAGAATGCTGACATATTATGAAAATTGTAACCAATGTCATGAAACAATCTGTACAAAAACTGTCAAACCAGAACTTAATTTCCTGTGTAAACTTTCACCTAAAACACATTAAAAAAAAAAAAAAAAGATTTGACTATGCTCAATTATCAAGTTGCATGAAAAGTAAAAAAAGAATCCTGCCAAATCAGTGTGAGAATCATTCACAAAGAGAAACTAAGGAGTCTACTAAGTGCTTCCTTATAATTTATCAAAAGTATTTATATTGTAAAGAGATGTACAGTTTGATCCTTTGGGGAAAAGATCACCAACTAAAACCTTATAGGCAGTGTGTATACAGAACACATTTTGACAGAGTTCTGCTATTCAGAAACAAAATGAATAAATGATCTTTTTTTAAAAAAAGATTCAATGTGATACATCTGTAGAGTAAAAGACAGTGAAATTGGGTTTTCATTTTGCAATAATCATCTTTATCAAGTTTTTACAGTCACTTCTCCACTTCTATCAATATCTTTTTCTCTGATCAATTTATCTATTTCTCTATGCTATTAGTTTTTCTCTTCTTTGCAATTACATGGCAAGGGTCTTCTAGACTGATGTAACTACTACCATCCTTGTCAAAGTTTCACCAATTTCTTCTTCATTGTCCATATCTGTCACTTTCCTAGAGAGGCAACGTGGGTAAGTGGTTAAGGTCATAGACTCTAGAACCAGACTGCCTGGGTTAGAATCCTGGCTTTGCCACTTATCCTCTGCTCTTTGGTCAGTTGGCTGGCCACTGTGCAGTTAAGAGAAAAAGGAAAGAAGGGAATACCAGGACAGGGGCTGTAACATCTATGATGGATGAGGATGTCCACTGTTTTATATTTAAATCTTCAACAAGTTTGGGATATCTTCTTGTATAAGGTATAAGAGAGCAATCAAATTTCTTTCCAAATGGCTAACCAAGTGTCCCAAGACCATTTATTAAACAACCCAGTCTTCCTTCATCGATTTGAACTGTCCTTCTGATCTAATATTGAATTGTTACATTAACTTGTCATTTCTGTTTCCAAATAATTCTATTTATTTTTCTCCCTTCTCCTGTGCCAGTACCATACTATCTTAATCAGTACATTTTAATGTTTCAGTAACCGACAGGACAAACCCTTTCTTTTAATGTTCTTCTCTAAATTTTCTTGACCAGTCTTATAAATTTTAGTATTATTTTCAGCAGTTCCAATTTTTAAAAATCTCTTTGAGACTATGATTAAAATTTTATAATACATGGAATTAGAAAGACTTGATTATTTTATATCACTGAGTATAATATTTTAGGAAGTGTTAGATCTCTTTTATTCAAATGTCATATCTCAGTAAAGTTCTACAGTTTTCTTTATATGAGTAGAAAATAAATAATAGCTAACATTTATATCCAAACGAAAACCAAAGCCATTGCTGTTGAGTCGATTCCAACTCATAGTGACCCTATAGGACAGAGAATTGCCCCATAGGGTTTCCAAGTAGCAGCTGGTGGATATGAACTGCAGACCTCTTGGTTGGCAGCTGAGCTCTTAACCGTGCTCCGCCACGGCTCCAGAACATTTATATAGCACTTACTAAGTGCCAGCCAGTGTTTAAGTACTTTACATATACTCATTTAGTCCTCCATATGGGGTAGCACTATTATTATTTCCATTTTATAGAAACTGAGGTAAATAGAGGTTAAAACACTTGCCCAAAGTCACAAAGATGTTAAACGTTCAATAAATATTTGATGACTGATGAAAGTTTAGTGAATTAGTTTCCCATTCAATAATTCATACATAAATTGTTTCGTGACACTGGTTACAATTCCTGCAATGTGTCAGCACCCTCCCCATTTCCACCCTGGATTCCCCATTTCCATTTGTCCAGTTTCCCTGCCCCTTCCTGCCTTCTTATCTTTGCACCTAAAGAACAATAAAATGTTCAAAAAAAAAAAAAAAGACACAAAGGGAAAAAAATATTTGATGACTGAAAGAATATACAAAAGAAGATAATAATACTGAAAAGGGCAAAAAGAACATAGAAGACCTCATCTAGAATCTTCTGTGTGCCTTGTTTCAGTTAATCTTACAATAGGTCTATAGTTTGCGTTACAGGTAGTCCAACACTTATTCGAGTTACAACAAACCGCACTTACAACTGTCTTTTTTTTTTTTTTTTGTACATCTTATCGTTAGTAATATGCACTATATACAATGTTGCTGCATGTAATTTGCTGATGTTATCATTCTCGGATGTTTACTCTCAGATGTTCGAAGATTGGATTTATAAAGAGACTGATAATAAAAGGCAATAATAATGATTTCCAAAGAGCAGCTGGTGGATTCGAACTGCTGATCCCTTTGGTTAGCAGCTGTAGCTTGCTGTAGCTCTTAACCACTCTGCCACCACGGCTCCAGTAATAATGACAAAATATATAAAAAACAATGTGTACTTGATAACAGTACTACTATAAAACAAACTTTTATTCTATGTCTGGCTTAAGTCTGAGTTCTGTCCCTAATGACTATAAAATTTTAAGCAAATCCTCTCCACCTGTCTGATTTGCTGCTTTATCAAGTGAATGATAACACCAACTACTTTATGTTCATTCATTCTACTCATTACTGTCATTTTTTGTATATTCTTTTAATAATCAAACATTTATTAAGCACTTATTATATATGTCACTAAATCTGTCTTGGAAAAACTACAGCCAGAATGACAGAAGTGAGCATGGTGAGACTTCATCTCACGTACTTTGGACCTGTTATTAGGAGGGACCAATCCTTGGAGAAGGACATCATACTTCATAAGGTAGAGGGTCAGTGAAAAACAAGAAGACCCTCGATGAGATAGACTGACACAGTAGCTACAACAATGGGCTCAAACGTAGCAACGATTTGAGGATGGTGCAGGAATCGGGCAGTGTTTCATTCTATTGTACACAGGGTCACTATGAGTCAGAACCAACTCAATGGAACGTAACAACAACAGCATTAAGCACAAGACAGATAAGGTTCCTTATGAAATTTACATTCTAGCGGGAGAAAAAGTAAATAAGATAATTCAAGACCATGATAACTGCCATAGGATAACTGCTATGAAGGAAATAAAGAGGGCCATGTGATAAAGGAAGGAAGAGACTAACGTGGGCTGAAAATTTGTCTGAAGAGGTGCCATTTAGTTGAAACCTGAAGGATGAGAAGAAATCAGCTTGTGAAGATTTGAGGGAAGAAAATTTTAGTAAAGGAAGAAGAACAAGTGCAAAGGCCCTCAAGAAATAAAGGGCTTGGCTCCTGAAGAAACAAGACGCTATAATCCCTAGTTCTCTCTTTACATGCAGCATGTCAGTGTACGAACAGTGAGGGGCAAAGATCTTGCATGAGATGAGGTTGCAGAGAAGGACAAATATGATTACGCAGTACTTTGTGGGCCATGATAAGACATTTGGCTTTTATTCTAAGTAAGACTGCAAGGGTTTTACAAGGTTAAGGTATGATCAGATTTAAATTTTAAAGATATTTTTCTGTATTAAAAGGATAATTAGAAAGTATTATGAACAACTTTATGTTAACCAATTTGACAGCTTACAGGAAATAGATAAATTCCTAGAAAGACACAAGCTACAAAGCTCACTACAGAAGAAATAGATAACCTGAACAGTCCTATATCAATCAAAGAAACTGAAACCATACTTAAAAATCTTCCCATGAAGAAATTTCCAGGCCCATATGTCTTCACTGGAGAATTCTACCAAACATTTAAGTAAGAAATAATAACAATTTTACACAAACTTCCAGAAAACAGAAGAGGAGGGAACACTTCCAAACTCACTCTATGAGTCTAGCATTACCCTGATAGCAAAACTAGACAGACATTACAAAAAATGAAAACTATAAACCAAAATACCTTTTGAACATAAATGCAAAAATTCTAAACAAAATTTTAGCATACTGAATCCAACAAAATATTAAAAGGAAACATCATGACCAAGCACATGAGATGATGCTCTAGGTTGTTAGTCATTAGGGAATTGCAAATCAAAACCACAGTGAGGCCTTATACCCACCAGGATGGCCATGATCAGAAAAACAGAAACTTAACAAGTGTTGGGGAGAATGTGGAGAAACTAAAATCCTTGTGCATTGCTGGTAGTAATGTCAAATGTGAAGATGTGATGAAAAACATTTTGGAAACTCCTCAAAAAGTTAAACACAGAATTATCATATGACCCAGAAATTCACTCCTACGAATATGTCCAAAAGAATTGAAAACAAAGACTCAAACAAATACTTGTATGCCAATAGAAGCACTATTTACTATAGCCAAAAGCTGACATAACCCAAACGTCCGTCGGTAAATGAATGGATAAACAAATGTGGTATATACATATAACGGATATTCAGCCATGAAAGGAATGAAGTTCTGATACATGCTACAACACAGATCGATCTTCAAAATATTATGATAATGAAACAAGCCAGGCACAAAAGGGTAAATATTGTCTGATTCCACTTATATGATATATCTAGAATAGACAAACTCATAGAGACAGGAAGTAGATGAGAGGCTATCAGGGACTGAAAGGGGAGGAAATGGGAAATCACTGCTTGGTACAAAGATTCTGGGGTGATAAAAAATTTTGGAAATATAGGCAGTGGTCATGGCTGTACAACATTCTGAATATAACTAATGCCACAGAAATGCACACTTAAAAATGATTAAAATGGTAAATTTTATGCTTTATATGTATATATAACGAATTTTTTTTTTTGCCACAATTAATAGAGGTATATGCGTGTTTGTGTGTTGTTAGCCACAGTCAAGTCGACCCCTAACTCATGGCAACCCCATGCACAAGGGGATCAAGATCACTGTCATCCATAGGGTTTTCACTGACTGGTTTTCAGAAGTAGATTGCCGGGCCTTTCTCCTTAGTCTGTCTTAGTCTGGAAGCTCCACTGAAATCTGTCCAGCATCATAGCAACACATAAGCTTCCAATGACAGACAAGAGATGGCTGTGTTTGAGATGCACTGACCGGGAATTAAACTTGGATCTTTGCATGGAAGGCAAGAACTCTACCAGTGAACCACCACTGGTCTCTACTAATGACTTATGCATCCGTGAACGTCCCCAGTTCATGTACTCAACTGTTCCTTCACTCATTGTCTAGATACTTCTTAAATCTCCTACTGTTTACTATATGATTGTATACCTAGAAAATTTAGAGATGCTAATGAAAATTATGCAAATGACTAAGTTTGGTAAAAGAGCTGAAAAAACATGTCAAGTCAGTAAAAACTAGCACAGAAATGAAAACTAGAAAAAAAATTCCATTAACAGCAACAACAAGAATTATAAAACACTGAGTAATAAACTTAAATACAAAGGCACCAAATCTACATATATAAAAAATGAAATATTTTACGAAAAGACAAAAAACAACACTGAATAAATGAAAGGCATATCATTCCACTAAATTTGAAAACTTAAATAATAAAATCATCAGTTCTTCCAAAATAAACCTATATAAACTTAATTCAGTTAGTTACAATCTCAACAGTTTTTTCCATTCACCACATATCAGAACATACTTTAAGTTATGGTAATAAATCAATACAGTATTAGTATATATAAAAATAGATTAGTGTAACAGAAAAGAGAATTAAGAAATAGGTCCTCTTATATAGAATAATTTAACATAAAACAAAGGGCTTTGTTTAATGGCACCAGAAAAGAATTGATTAATGGTACTGGCACAACTGATAACCACATAAAAGAAAATAAAAAGTAGATTCATATCTTATTGCACAGACAAACTGGATTAAAGATTTCAGTGTAAACTCTAGGGCAATAAATAATTTGCAAGGAAACCTGGAACATTTTGTATATAACCTGGGTACAAAGAGACCTTAACCAACACCTATTTGACTACCTAAAAATTTAAAACTTTTTTACTGTAAATAAAGACAAATTATAGGTTTAGAAACAATTTTTTAAAAATAATTTTTATTGTGCTTTAAGTGAAAGTTTACAAATCAAATCAGTCTGACACATATAAGCTTATATACACCTTAATCCATACTCCCACTTACTCTCCCCCTAATGAGTCAGCCCTCTCCCTCCTTCCAGACTGTCCTTTCGTGACGGTTTCTAACCCTCTCTACCCTCCTATCTCCCCTTCAGACAGGAGATGCCAACACAGTCTCAAGTGTCCACCTGATACAAGTAGCTCACTCTTCATCAGCATCTCTCTCCGATCCATTGCCCAGTCCCTTCCATGTCTGATGAGTTGTCTTCGGGAACGGTTCCTGTCCTGGGCCAACAGAAGGTTTGGGGACCATGACCGCCGGGATTCTTCTAGTCTCACTCAGACCATTAAGTCTGGTCTTTTTATGAGAATTTGGGGTCTGCATCTCACTGTTCGCCTGCTCCCTCAAGGGTTCTCTGTTGTGCTCCCTGTCAGGGCAGTCATCGGTTGTGGCCAGGCAACATCTAGTTCCTCTGGTCTCAGGATGATGTCAGTCTCTGGTTCATGTGGCCCCTTCTGTCTCTTGGGCTCATAGTTATCGTGTGATCTTGGTGATCTTCACTCTCCTTTGATCCAGGTGGGTTGAGACCAATTGATGCATCTTAGATGGCTGTCTGTTAGCATTTAAGACCCCCAATGCCACACTTCAAAGTGGGGTGCAGAATGTTTTCATAATAGAATTATTTTGCCAATTGACTTACAAGTCCCCTTAAGCCATAGTCCCCAAATCCCCGCCCCTGCTCCGCTGACCTTTGAAGCATTCAGTTTATCCAGGAAACTTCTTTGCTTTTGGTCCAGTCCAGTTGAGCTGACCTTCTGTGTATTGAGTATTGTCCTTCCCTTCACCTAAAGTAGTTCTTATCTACTAACTAATCAGTAAATAACCCTCTCCCACCCACCCTTCCTCCCCTCCTCGTAACCGCAAAAGTATGTGTTCTTCTCAGTTTATACTATTTCTCGAGATCTTATAATAGTGGTCTTATACAATATTTGTCCTTTTGCATCTGACTAATTTCACTCAGCATAATGCCTTCCAGGTTTCTCCACGTTATGCAATGATTCACAGATTCGTCACTGTTCTTTATAGATGCATAGTATTCCATTGTGTGAATATACCATAATTTATTTATCCATTCATCAGTTGACGGACACCTTGGTTGCTTCCAGCTTTTTGCTATTGTAAACAATGCTGCAATAAACATGGGTGTGCATATATCTGTTCATGTAAAGGCTCTTATTTCTCTAGGATATATTCCGAGGAGTGGGATTTCTGGGTTGTATGGTAGTTCTATTTCTAACTTTTTAAGAAAACACCAGATAGATTTCCAAAGTGGTTGTACCATTTTACTTTTCCACCAGCAGTGTATAAGAGTTCCAATCTCTCCGCAGCCTCTCCAACATTTATTATTTTGTGTTTTTTGCATTAATGCCAGCCTTGTTGGAGTGAGATGGAATCTCATCATAGTTTTAATTTGCACTTCTCTAATGGCTAATGATCAAGGGCATTTTCTCACGTATCTGTCAGCCGCCTGGGCATCTTCTTTAGTGAAGTGCGTGTTCATATCCTTTGCCCACTTTTTGATTGGGTTGTTTGTCTATTTGTGGTTGAGTTTTAACAGAATCATATAGATTTTAGAGATCAGGCGCTGGTCGGAGATGTCATAACTGAAAATTTTTTCCCAATCTGTAGGTGGTCTTTTTACTCTTTTGGTGAAGTCTTTAGATGAGCATAGGTGTTTGATTTTTAGGAGCTCCCAGTTATCGGGTTTCTCTTCGTCATTTTTGGTAATGTTTTGTATTCTGTTTATGCCTTGTATTAGGGCTCCTAACATTGTCCCTATTTTTTCTTCCACGATCTTTATCGTTTTAGTCTTTATGTTTACGTCTTTGATCCACTTGGAGTTAGTTTTTGTGCAGGGTGTGAGGTATGGGTCCTGTTTCATTTTTTTGCATATGGATATCCAGTTATGCCAGCACCATTTGTTAAAAAGACTATCTTTACCTCAATTAACAGACACTGGGCCTTTGTCAAATATCAGCTGCTCATATGTGGATGGATTTATATCTGGGTTCTCAATTCTGTTCCATTGGTCTATGTGCCTGTTGTTGTACCAGTACCAGGCTGTTTTGGCTACTGTGGCTGAATAATATGTTCTGAAATCAGGTAGAGTGAGGCCTCCCACTTTCTTCTTCTTTTTCAGTAGTGCTTTACTTATCCGGGGCTTCTTTCCCTTTCATATGAAATTGGTGATTTGTTTCTCCATCACATTAAAAAATGACATTGGAATTTGGATCAGAAGTGCATTGTATGTATAGATGGCTTTTGGTAGAATAGACATTTTTACTATGTTAAGTCTTCCTATCCATGAGCAAGGTATGTTTTTCCACTTATGTGGGTCCTTTTTAGTTTCTTGCACTAGTACTTTGTAGTTTTCTTTGTATAGGCCTTTTACATCTTTGGTAAGATTTATTGCTAAGTATTTTATCTTCTTGGGGGCTACTGTGAATGGTATTGATTTGGTGATTTCCTTTTCGATGTTCTTTTTATTGATGTGGAGGAACCCAAGTGATTTTTGTATGTTTATCTTATAATCTGAGACTTTGACAAACTCTTCTATTAGCTTCAGTAGTTTTCTGGAGGATTCCGTAGGGTCTTCTGTGTACAAGATCATGTCATCTGCAAATAGAGATAATTTTACTTCTTCCTTGCCAATCCGGATGCCCTTCATTTCTTTGTCTAGCCTAATTGCTCTGGCTAGGACATCTAGCACAATGTTGAAAAAGAGCGGTAATAAAGGGCATCCTTGTCTGGTTCCCGTTCTCAAGGGAAATGCTTTCAGGCTCTTTCCATTTAGAGTGATGTTGGCTGTTGGCTTTGTATAGATGCCCTTTATTATGATGAGGAATTTTCCTTCAATTCCTATTTTGCTGAGAGTTTTTATCATGAATGGGTGTTGGACTTTGTCAAATACCTTTTCTGCATCAATTGATAAGACCATGTGGTTTTTGTCTTTTGTTTTATTTATATGGTAGGTTATATTAATGGTTTTTCTAATATTAAACCAACCAATCCCACTTGGTCATGGTGGATTATTTTTTTGACATGTTATTGAATTCTATTGGCTAAAATTTTGTTGAGGATTTTTGCATCTATGTTTATGAGGGATATAGGTCTGTAATTTTCTTTTTTTGTGGTGTCTTTACCTGGTTTTGGTATCAGGGATATGGTGGCTTCATAGAATGAATTAGGTAGTATTCCATCATTTTCTATGCTTTGAAATACCTTTAGTAGTAGTGGTGTTAACTCTTCTCTGAACGTTTGGTAGAACTCTGCGGTGAAGCCGTCCGGGCCAGGGCTTTTTTTTTGTTGGGAGTTTTTTGATTACCTTTTCAATCTCTTTTCTTGCTATGGGTCTATTTAGTTGTTCTATTTCTGACTGTGTTAGTTTAGGTAGGTAGTGTTTTTCTAGGAATTCATCCATTTCTTCTAGGTTTGCAAATTTGTTAGAGTACAATTTTTCGTAATAATCTGATATGATTCTTTTAATTTCAGTTGGGTCTGTTGTGATACAGCCCATCTTGTTTCTTATTCAGGTTATTTGTTTCCTTTCCTGTATTGCTTTAGTTAGTCTGGCCAATGGTTTATCAATTTTGCTAATTTTTTCAAAGAACCAGCTTTTGGCTTTGTTAATTCTTTCAATTGTTTTTCTGTTCTCTAATTCATTTAGTTCAGCTCTAATTTTTATTATTTGTTTTCTTCTGGTGCCTGATGGATTCTTTCGTTGCTTGCTTTCTATTTGTTGAAGTTGTAGGGACAGTTCTCTGATTTTGGCTCTTTCTTCTTTATGTATGCGTGCACTTATCGATATAAATTGACCTCTGAGCACTGCTTTTGCTGTGTCCCAGAGGTTTTGATAGGAAGTATTTTCATTCTTGTTGCATTCTATGAATTTCTTTATTCCCTCCTTAATGTCCTCTATAAACCAGTCTTTTTTGAGCAGGATATTGTTCAGTTTCCAAGTATTTGATTTCTTTTCCCTGATTTTTCTGTGATTGATTTCCACTTTTATGGCCTTGTGGTCTGAGAAGATGCTTTGTAATATTTCGATGTTTTGGACTCTGCAAAGGTTTGTTTTATGACCTAATATGTGGTCTATTCTAGAAAATGTTCCATGTGTGCTAGAAAAAAAGTATACTTTGCAGCTGTCAGGTGAAGTGTTCTGTATAAGTCTATGAGGTCAAGTTGGTTGACTGTAGCAATTAGGTCTTCCGTGTCTCTATTGAGCTTCTTACTGGAAGTCCTGTCCTTCTCCGAAAGTGGTGTGTTGAAGTCTCCTGCTATAACTGTGGAGGTGTCTATCTCACTTTTCAGTTCTGTTAAAGTTTGTTTTATGTATCTTGCAGCCCTGTCATTGGGTGCATAAATATTTAATATGGTTATATCTTCCTGGTCTCTTGTCCCTTTAATCATTATGTAGTGTCCTTCATCCTTTGTGGTGGATTTAACTTTAAGGTCTATTTTGTCAGAAATTAATATTGCTACTCCTGCTCTTTTTTGATTGTTGTTTGCTTGATATATTTTTTTCCATCCTTTGAGTTTTAGTTTGTTTGTGTCTCTAAGTCTAAGGTGTGTCTCTTGTAGGCAGCATATAGACGGATCATGTTTCTTTATCCAGTCTGAGACTCTCTGTCTCTTTATTGGTGCATTTAGTCCATTTACAATGTGTTTAGTGCTGTCATTTTGATGCCTTTTTGTGTGTGTTGTTGATAATTTCATTTTTCCACTTACTTTTTTGTGCTGAGACGTTTTTCTTTGTAAATTGTGTGTTCCTCATTTTCATAGTAGTTGAATTTATGTTTGCTGAGTCATTATGTTTTTCTTGGTTTTTGTTTTGAGTTATGGAATTGTTATTCCTCTTTGTGGTTACCTTAATATTTACCCCTATTTTTCTAAGTAAAAACCTAACTTGTATTGTCCTATATCACCTTGTATCCCTCTCCATATGGCAGTTCCATGCCTCCTGTATTTAGTCCCTCTTTTTGATTATTGTGATCTTCTACATATTGACTTCAATGATTCCCTGCTTTGAGCATTTTTTTCTTTTTAAAAATTAATCTTAATTTGTTTTTGTGATTTCCCTATTTGAGTTGATACCAGGATGTTCTGTTCTGTGACCTTGTGTTGTGCTGGTGTCTGATATTATTGATTTTCTGACCAAACAATTTCCTTTAGTATTTCTTGTAGCTTTGGTTTGGTTTTTGCAAATTCTCTAAGCTTGTGTTTATCTGTAAATGTTTTAATTTCACCTTCATATTTGAGAGAGAGTTTTGCTGGATATATGATCCTTGGCTGGCAGTTTTTCTCCTTCAGTGCTCTATATATGTCATCCCATTGCCTTCTTGACTGCATGGTTTCTGCTGAGTAGTCTGAACTTATTCTTATTGATTCTCCTTTGTAGGAGACCTTTCTTTTATCCGTGGCTGCTTTTAAAATTTTCTCTTTATCTTTGGTTTAGGCAAGTTTGATGATAATATGTCTTGGTGATTTTCTTTTTGAATCAATCTTATATGGGGTTCGATGAGCATCTTGGATAGATATCCTTTCATCTTTCATGATGTCAGGGAAGTTTTCTGTCAACAGATCTTCAGCTATTCTCTCTGTATTTTCTGTTATCCCTCCGTTCTGTAACTCCAATCACATGCAAGTTATTCTTCTTGATAGAGTCCCACATGATTCTTAGGGTTTCTTCATTTTTTTAAATTTTTTTATCTGATTTTTTTCATCTATATTGGTGTCAATTCCCTTATCCTCCAGCTCCCCCACTCTGCATTCCAGTTGCTCGATTCTGCTCCTCTGACTTCCTATTGAGTTGTCTAATTCTGTGATTTTACTGTTAATCTTTTGGATTTCTGAATGCTGTCTCTCTATGGACTCTTGCAGCTAATTAATTTTTCCACTATGTTCTTGAATAATCTTTTTGATTTCTTCAACTGCTTTATCAGTGTGTTCCTTGGCTTTTTCTGTAGATTGCCTTATTTCATTTATGAGGTCATCCCTGATGTCTTGAAGCATTCTGTAAATTAGTTTTTTATATTCTGCATCTGGCAATTCCAGGATTGTATCTTCATTTGGGAAAGATTTTGATTCTTTAATTTGGAGAGTTGTAGAAGTAATCATGGTCTGCTTCTTTATGTGGTTTGATATCGGCTGCTGTCTCCCAGCCATCTATAAAGTATTGTAGTGATTTATTCTATATTTGCTCACTGAGTCTTATCTTGTCTTGTTTTCTTTCAATATACGTAGATGGGCTACTAGATTGCACTGTCTTGATTGTTGTAGCCCTTGAATCACTTATGTCCTATTACCAGCTGGTTTGGGCTGTTACCAGGTATATAAGCCTAAGAGCCCATTCACTATTCTTGAGCAGAATCTGATTTTGGGACACCTAGTGTGTGGTGCAGACTGTCACCTATCCACCTAGAGGAGCAGTGGTGCTAGTTGTGTGCACGAGATTCTAGTAGCAGCAGGGGGTCACATTCCGGGGGGGGGCAGGGTGCTGACAGGCTTCCCCCAAGTGCCAGTGAGGTCAGTGTGTCTCTATTCCTAAAGCACTTTGGTGGGTAGGCTCTGCATCTGTACCTTAGGCACCCAATGCATATACCTCTACAGATTGGTAGGTGTCATCATCCTCAGACCCCTAAGGGAGGAGGTTAGGTGGTCTGGGGGGAGCTTCAGCCTTCAGTTCCCCGTTGTAGGTCAGTGAGGGCTCTGTTTAATACGCAGAGATATCAGACCTGGGAAACTTGTCTTTCCAGTAATCCGCTAAAACAATTACAGTCAGATCCCTATCAGAATTGCCTTTGCATTATAATAGCCACCTTGTTCCCTGTAGGGATGAAAGCCCAAGACTGTGGATCTCATATGCTTTGCTGGAGCTGGTTCTGTATTTTTAGTCCAATTTCGGGAAGTCAGGGAAGGATTTTTGGTCCCTGCGTTTTTTGTAGCTGCTTCTCAGGCCAGGAGAATGGGTTAGGAAAAGACCAAAAAAACAAAACAAAAAAAAAAAACTGCAGAGCACTTCACTCTCTGGCTTAGGGAATTCCAACGTTAATGAAGCTGCCTGGGAAGGGGAGGGGAGGGATCAGATAGATAGGAGAGAGTAGCACCCCGGAATATAGACAAAGTTACTTATCTTGCTTGGTCATGACTGTTTTATCTGAGATTCCTGAGGGGTGTGTAGCCTGTGTGCGTTGGCTGGGTCAAGATTGTCCCCAAGGGTCAGGCCCATGTCCTTTGCTTGTGCTGTCTCAGAAGCCATGGTCAGTTCCTCTGCTCCCTGTCCAAAGCCCAGCGCCAAGGTTCCCCGGCTGGGATGTCACACTCCAGGCTCCAAAACCAGTCGCTGCATCCCGGTGACTTCTCCTTCTGTCAGCTGCATCACTGTGCTGCCTGCGTGCACTGGCTGGGCTTCCCCCGAGGTCACTTCTGGGGGCTAGGGCTGTGTCCGGTGTTTGCACCATCTCAGGATGCCGTGCTCAGCTCCCCTGAGCACAGTCCAAAGCCTGGTGCCAAGTTTTCTGACTGGGACACTGGCTCCAGGCTCCGAAAACAGTCGTTGCTTCCCCGTGGTTGCTTGTTCTCAGTCTCTGTCACTCAGGTGAACTCTTTAGATCTGTGTTTGATGGTCAGGGTTCGTAGATTGCCATGTATGGGATCGATTCACTTGTTTTTCCGAGTCTTTGTTGCAAGAGGGATCCAAGGTAGCTTCTACCTAGTCAGCCATCTTGGCCCCCGAAACAATATTTTTAAAAGAGATGATAGAATAATGGAAATAAGCCCTTAAATTTTTTTTATATATAAATTGATAAAGCAAATCAAACCCAGACAACAACAAATCCAAATGACCAACCAACATATAAAATGATACTCAAATTCATTAGTAGTCAGGGAAATGTAAATTAAAGAAGCAATAAGATAGTATTTTACTCTATAAGACTGGCAAAATTCTTAATATTCTTAAAAATAGCTACCATTTATTAAACACTTTAAATGCCTTAACTTAGTTAATCTTCACAACTTGCTTTGTATTATTTATATTATCATCCTCATTTTACAGACGAGGAAATATTGAAATAACTTGTCCAAGGACACAGAGTTAACAAGTGACAGAGCTAGGATACAGGTAGCCATCCTGCCCCTAGTGCTTGTACTCACTGCACTATACTGCCAAACACCTACTGCAGCAAGGATGTGGGAAATGGTATTCTCATATAATTCTGGTGAAAATGTAAAGGGTCGGCACTTTTGGAAAGTAGCTATTAAAATTAAAAATACACACAACCTTTGACTCAGAAATCCCATACCTGGGAATCTGTATCATAGAAATAACAACATCAATAACTATGGACATATGTACAAAGATGCATGCTGCCTGACCATGAAACAAAACAAACAACAACAAAACCACCAGAAATGGCAACATGACAGAAGATGTTAAGACTCAGCTATACCCCAGAATGTTACACAGACGTTAACAAGAATGATTCTGCACTCCACCAGCTGACCTGAAGGGACCTCACTGAGTACTGCTGAGTATGGAAGCAAGATGCAGAAAAGTATGCATAACATGATTCAGTTTTGGAAAAACACCCCTATGTTTTTAATACACATATGTAAGGGTATATTAATACAGTAAAAAATATGGAAGTATACATAATTCTTAAATGGGGGAGAAAGGGGTGATGTAGCTAGTCAGAGACACAAGTAGAAGAAACCAATCTAAAAAAGGAAAAGAAAGGAAAAAAAAAGGGCCTTCACTTAAAAATTAAAGCAGTATTTATATAATCACATTTATGTACTTGAATAAATTATTTTTAAGTAATTTTTTAAAATATATAAAGTAGAAAAAAGTCAACTGTTAAAAATTGAGGCTAGGAACAGGTAAGATGACACAGCAGAACTACCAAAAAAGAACAGGTACCCCTCCAGTTGGAAGAAAGGCCTGGTAATGTACTTTGGAAATTCAGCCAGTGAAAACCCTATGGATCAGAAAAGTCCAATCCCCAAGCCATCAAAGGGGTGGCGCGGGACCAGGCAGTGTTTCCTTGTTGTGCACAGGCTCACGAGTCAGGGGCTGACTAGACGACACCTAACAACAACAACTTCTCCAGTTCTGTTATTCCTTTTTATGATATTTTCCAATGTGGAGGCCTGGAGTTACAGACCCCTCAGGTTTGGCTATTCTTAATTTGCCCCTTAGACTTGTGCTACTTCTCTCTCCCCTTTGGACCGCCACTAGAAATCCCATCACACCTACAGCAGTGTCATATTATCACCCTCCCAACTCTATTACTTTTTATAGGTCTGAATCATAGGTAGAGAAAACTTAGTCAATATACATAAACTACTTCTTACCAGGTAAGTCTTCTTAACCTAACCAAAAATTTTAAGTTTTTTAAAAGCAGCCATGGCTTCTCACAGTTCTCTCTATCCAAAGTGGTGCCTAGCAGCACCAGTTGGGCACGCAGCGCTCAGATACAGTAAATCAGATACAGTGAATCCATGGCCAGTAACACGAAAATCCAACTTATAACAGAGAAAATCCAACTTATAACATTGCATCTGCAATGCAAAATGCTTACATATCACTGCATACTTCACCACTTAAACGTTACAGCCTTATGTTTTATATTTTATCAAGCATGAACTAAACTTCCTGGTTAGGAAACCACAAAGAAAAATAACATGGCTGCTTTTATGGAACTAAAATCAGATAAACACATACACATACACACACACATACATATCCAGGCGTAGGGATGTTACAAAACAATCCAAAAAGAAATGCAACTAAAAACATTTTATCAAAGGTTTCTATCAAAATGTGTTACAAACACATGCTTGAACACACACATAGTCAGATACCTGAGCAACACATAACAGAGGCTGAGTGATCATCCCTAGACTCTGCCAATAAACTCTGAAGTACCAAACACTGCACCTGTAGACTTCTTGCCTTCCAGTTAATTTTGCAGGAGACAAAAACTACCATATATTAAGTTAGTGTGAGAGAGTGGCTTCTGGTAATCACTCAGCACCTACGTAGAAGGTTGCTGTGTGGACAGAACTGGAGGTTCATCCATGAAGTCATGTCTGCTCGAGATGTAATCACTGTACTCACAGCACAAAACACTTCACATGTCTCCACTTCATATGACCGCCTGAGAATTACAATGACTTAAAATGTTCTACAGCACCTTTCTTCCAGCCTCAGAGTACATCCCTTCTCCAGTTTAAGATAACTTTTCTACTTATTCTCTCAATTCTATCTTTTATTGTGGCCTCCAGATCTCTGCTCCATCAATTAGCACTTCTCATGGCTATAATTTCAAATTCTCACGGCAGGCAGAGTATGTGTACTTTTAATTTTCATAGATTTTGCCAGATTGCTTTCCAAAAAGACTGTTACATCCTGGTAGAAGACTAGGAAGTTTATTCCTGGAAGAGACTAAACCAAAGAGAAATTTTGAATTCAGGAACCTTAACCTGCCTGAGAATGGAAGTACCATAGCGAGAAGATGGTTTAGGTGAAGTGTTACTAAAAAGTCAAACTCTCAGCCTGCTTTGCCCCACTCAGCTCTGAACATTAGCTGCCAGGTTTCCACCCCCTAGACAGGACACTGGAAGATTCCTTGCTAGGAAAACTGAACAGTCCAAGAAAAAGTTACAGATACTGAAAGCTGGGGGCCCCCCAGTGAAAAAAGACTCACCCAGAGTGACCAAACTTCCTGGTTTGCCCAGGAATGCCCTTGTGTTACACCGAAAGTCCTGAGTCTTGAGCAACTGCCCAGTCCTGGGCAAACTGGGGTGGATGGTCACCTTAGGCACACCTGTGGGCAAGGTCCACTCCTGAATACAGAACTTCCAATCAGCTTTTTGGTGCCCTGCTCTAAAAAATGAAGGGATAGTCAAGGATTACCAGATATTTGAGGAAAGAAAGGGACTAATGCAAACAAAAAAAGAAAAGAAACTAAATGAAAACCACAACAATACAAGAAGCCAAAGAAAATAATACTGCATCCACTAAACCGGAAATTGTTTAACAAAAAAAAGGAAGAGAGAGAAAAAAAATAGCTCTTAGAATTGAAGTACATGAGTTTCTAGGTTAAAATGGAACCAATTACAAAGTATGAAAAATCACTGTGAAATTTCAGAATCCTAGAACTAAGGTGGTGGAAAACAATGATTAGTACCCTTAAAATTCTAAGGAAAAATTATTTCCAACTTATAATTCTAAAAACATTTTTGACATGCTAGATCTTTAAAAGATTACCTTCCATTGAGCCTCTTCTCAGGGAGCTACTAGAAGATGTACTACACCCCAAACAAGAAAATAAATCAAGAAAGAGGAAAAAATGGGATCCAGGAAACGGGATTTAATCCAGGAGAAAAGTGAAGGGAATCCCCAGAATGACAGCTGTGTAGGACTGCAGAGGAATCACTCCAGACTGGAGTCAGAGAACAGAGTTCAGGAATGTATATCTCCGAGAAAAAAGAAACACTGATTACCCAAACATATTGAGTGGACTTTTTTTTTTTTTCCCCCACTGGTAGAGAATAGTTTAGGATAAATTGATGATTAAAACAGAAAAAAGCAAATATAAGAGACAAACATTAACCCAGAGAAAACAAAAAAGATGTACCAGAGAGGAAATGGAATCATGATACCTTATAAGCTTAGCTGGAAATATGTACATACTCATAACAATAAAGGCACTGAATACTGACCTAACCAAAAACTATAATACAGTCATAAAAGGAAGATTGAGGGAGGGGGAGATATGTTTGTGTTTGGGGAGGGCAAAGTGGAGGAAAGCTGATCCTCATCTTTCATGGAGGAAGTCAACAGATAACCTCTAATACTAAAACCTCAAGAAACTCAAGAAATGGCAACATAAGTATTTCATTTAGAAATATGGACCAAATACCAAAAAGAACACACCAGGGTTGAAAGTGTTTGTCTTTGAGGATATTGTTGGAACTAGAAAAGCTGATTCTAAAGATCGTAGGGAAAATAAACATGTGAGAAGCCAAAAACTATTCTGAAAAGGAATAAAAGTGACCCAGGACAAGGGCTACTAGATATGTAAAAGTATTATAAAGCTAGAGCTATTAAAAACGTACGTGAGATGAACTCTCGCCTCCTCATGTCTAAGGAGCATTCTGGCTATACTTCTTTCAAAACAGATTTGTTTGTTCTTCTGGCAGTCCATGATATATTCAATATTCTTTGCCAACACCATAGTTCAAATGAATCAATTCTATTGCTATAATTCAAATGCATCAACTCTACTAAGTTATCATGAGGGGCCAGTCCCTGGAGAAGGACAGCATGCTTGGTAAAGCAGAGGGTCAGCGAAGAATGAGAAGGGCTGACACAGTAGCTGCAAATGGGCTCAAACATAGTAACGATTGTGAGGATGGTGCAGGGCCGGACAGTGTTTCGTTCTGTTGTACAAAGGGTCACTGTGAGTCGGAACTGACTTGAGGGCACCTAACAACAACATTAAAGATGTGACTAGTACAGAAAGAAAAAGAGTACAGAAACAGATTTCCAGCCATAGGAGAATCTACTTTATGTTAAAGTTGACATTTTAAACCAATAGAAAAAAGACAGATTCTATAATAAAGGGTAATGGGCCAAGTAGAGAGCAATTCCATATAAATTTAAGGAATTTTTCAGCTTTCCCATTTCTGTAAAAAAGGCCATTGGATTTTGATAGGGATTGCACTGAATCTGTAGGTTTCATTGGGGAGTATTACCATCTTAAATATTGTCTTCTAATCCACAAACACGGGATGCACACTTAAATTACAGATGCATCAAATTTAGAGGATAAAAATGAAACTATAAAAATACTAGAAGAATTTTATCCTGAAGACTACAAAATATTGTTGACAGAAATTAAAGAACACCTAAATAAATGGAAAGATCCCATTTGCATGCAGAAATGGAAAAACTAATCCTCACATTTATATGGAATTGCAAAGGGTTCTAAATAGAAAAAAAACAATATTGAAAAAGAAAACCAAAGAGGAATCAAACGTCCCAATTTCAAACTTACTACAATGATATGGTTCACCTCAATTATAGCAAAAAAGAAAAAAAAAAAAAAAACTAGAAGAAAACATGGGAGAAATGATCTTGGAGTAACGAAGGCCTTTCTTGGAAAGTCATAAAACCCAGAAGACTTAAAGGATAAACGAATTTTGACTACATAACAATGAAACTTATCGCACAACCAAATAAATACCATAATGGAGTCAAATGACTAAGTAGGAAAGATTCTTGCTACAATACAATAGACAAAGCACAATTTTACTTTAAATATAAAAAGGCTACAACAAATCAATAAGGAAAACACTGACAACACAGTTGAAAAATGCACGAGGGTTTCAAACTAGCAATTCATAGAACAAGAAACACAAATCGATTATAAATATATATGTTCAAACTCACTCACAATTAAAAAAATGCTTCACAACTTGCAAGCAAGTATCCAGTCCTAACATTCTACTGACAGTGACCTAGCAAAGGTCACAAGGGATCTAGCTGCCAAATCCAGCGAACCAAGAAGACAGAATAAGCATGCTACAATAAACATGTAATCATCTTTAAATGAGAGGAAAAAGATATTTAGAAACTATCAGAAACATCTGAAAAAGTTCTAAATATTCTAAGTACTGTTAAGGAAAAAAAAGCAGATTACAAAATTGTATACGTGGTATGCTTCTAATTTTGACCCCTCAAAATTGGTCGGCAGTTCAAATCCACCAGCTGCTCCTTGGAAACCCTATGGGGCAGTTCTACTCTGTCCTATAGGGTTGCTATGAGTCAGAATTGACTCCACGGCAATGTGTTTGGTTTTTAGTTTTGTGTGTATGTGTGTATACATATGTATAAGTACACATATATGTATGTATATATATATACACGTAACAACATAATATACATATTATAAATGTACAGAAGAAAAAGAAAAAACCACCAAAGTATTAACAGTACTTGTTATCAATGAACTGAGTGATTTTTTTTCCTTCTGTAAGATTTCCTATATTTATCACATTCTCTATAATTAACCTGTAATGGTGTTTTTAAAATCAGAAATAGTCATAAATGTCCACATAAAGTCTCTTCATTCAGATTTTCTATACTTACCAGTAATAATGAAAATAAGCACCTTAGGCCTAGTGGCACCTTGATCATTAAACAGGTCAGTCCAGGGCCCGCATTTTAGAACCTGGGTTTCAATTCCACCACACAAAACGAATTCCTCATGCACAGGGATTTCTTCCTTGATTTTTGAGTCCATTTCTAAGTAAGGAAAGAAAAACTGTGTGAACAATCACTAAAACATAAAACCTTGAGCCAAAGAAAATATTCAAGAATAAAAAGGACAAATTTCCATATAAGTAGGAGGAGACATCACAAATAGATATGGGAAATATAAGACTATTCAGCAATTCTGGATTACAGGATTTCAAGAATATTAAAGCAAAATATAAGAGACACATATTTGGCAAAAAAAACAAACCTACAGAGGGGTCTGAATCAAAATCGAATTCATCTTTCCCACATCTTTCATCTCCAGTCTAAATGGACAATAACTAACCATGGATAACACGTCCACTTCCTCTCTGCTGCAACTCTCACAGCTATGTGCTTTACCAGTGAAAAGTCCCCCTACCTTCACCTAGTGAAGACTTAACGGGGGGAAAAAATGTAGAGGTTATGGCTTGCCCTCGTATTTTCCGTGGTAGAACTGTAAGAGGGACAGTGAGCTCCTTTACGGTCTTTTCCTCCTTTCAATGTATGATCACTTCCTTCCTCTATTAACCCTCTCTTGTCCCGAATTCTGTAAGCATATTTTATACGCATTATTGTTCTTAAGTAGTATATGTATTATTATTAAAGTACTATATTGTTAAATTATAAAATGGCTCTTTGGAAAACAAACAAAAACAACTAGGATATGAGATAACAATGTGAACAACTTCCTAAATCTATGCATGTGCAAAAATACAGTCCTAAAATTATTTTTACTGCCATTTCCACCCCTGCCATCCCTATGTCTAAAACAGCACCAAGTCTCAAACCACCAGTGGTCTTTCAGTTTTTCTTTAATGCTACTCCATTCACTGAAAGGCTTCCGGAATTAAGGCTCAAAGTACCTCTGTAGGTTTCTCTCCTCTCACCCTTCATACCAACCTTGCACTCCAGGCTGTCTTATCCTTGCATTTCCTCAGTGTTTTCACATTTTCCTGCTCCTGTAACTTTGCTCATATTTTATTTCCTAATCACTTACAGAATGCTTTCTGGAATGTGCTGATTACCAATTTTTGACTCTCAGCTCCAAATCCTTCATTGCCTGCTCTGAGAAAATGGATCTGGGCCCTTTAAATACTTTTCCTTTACCAGCTACATGATGTTAAGCTTTGTCACTAGAGGGTGCTGGAGAGACATTATAGAAGGAAGGAGTTTTCTTTCCTGGTTTCAATGTGCTCTCTCAACCAGCTCCTGGAAAACTTGCTTTTTTTCCCCCTCTACAGCTCAGCCCCTAGGTTTCTCTAGTACAGTGGTTTTCCAATGGAGACAATTCTGTTGCCAGAGGATACTTAGCAATATTTGAAGATATATTCTGTTATCACACTAGGGGGGCGGGGGGGACTACTACTGGAGCCCTGGTGGCACAGTCATTAAGTGCTCAGCTGCTAACCAAAAGGTCGGCTAGAACCCACTAGCCACTCCACGGGAGAAAGATGTGGCAGTCTGCTTCTGAAAAGATTACAGCCTTGAAAGCCCTATAGGGCAGTTCTACTCTGTCCTATAGGGTTGCTATGAGTCAGAATCAACTTGATGGCTATGGGTATGGGTACTACTGGCATCTAGTAGATAGAAACCTGGGATGCTGCTAAACATTCTATGAAACACAGGATAGCCCTACAACAAAGAATGATCCAGCCCAAAAAGTCACAGTGTTGAGGTTGAGAAACTCTGCTCCAGTGCTAGGTGCCTGTAGCTTTCACCAGCTTCTGGCAGCCATCATGCGTTTTCTCCTCCAGCTCTTTACCCAGGCAGCAGTGGCATTGCCAGAGCCCCAGATAGTAGAGGTTTATGCTCCAGACCAGCTCACTGCTCTCCCCACACCTCCCTCCAGCCCCACATGCACACAGCAGGGAACCTGCAAGGCTGGCCTTCTAAGTCAGCCAGCCAGCCAGCCGGCCAACCTTTGTCCTGCACAGCAGCCTGGACTTGCCCTGGCCCAAGCCATACACAACAGCACTCAAGGTTCTTTCAGAGGAAGGTCTCTCCAACTCCCGATTCCAGCAGCACCCAAACGGATACCCCAACTCTCCCAGTGTGGCCAACTCCCTCTGTGCCTACCTACAGTCTCAACTTGTCTGAACTCTTCAAATCTTTCTCATGTTAGTGCAAATCCTCCTTTCTGAATGAGGTCTTCACTGAGCACCCCCAGCTTAAGGAAATCTCCCCTTCCTCTAAAATCTGTGTTTATCCTGGCTATGATAAGGTAGCCAGTTAAGCTTTACTGGGAGATCAATACACTTGTTATCCATGTCATGGTACACTCTCTCTGACCTAAGTATTTTCTGTTAGCCCCACAGCCATCACTGCAAGCACTACCTGCCCCTCCCCAGAGTGAACACCTTAAGGTAAATGCAATGCTGGTTAGGACGTGGTGACAGGGGGAAGTTCACAAATTGATGGTAACAATGAAAACAGCCTTTAGAAAGCAATCTAGCAGCATGGATCAATACCCATAAAGGGCATAACTTTGATTCAGTAATTTTGAGAAATCAATTCTTAAAAAAAATCCAAAATATTTAAAGACTAGCTGCTTGGGATGCTATTTATAACAGGGAAAAGCTGAGGGGCCTAAATGTCCATTAATAGAAGAATAGTTAAGTACATTATGATAAAACATTATACAGCCACTAAAAATGATATATACGACTCAACATTAGGGGAATGATTAAATAAATTGTAGTTCGATCTTATGATCAAATACTATATTCCATCAAAACTGTTCTGCTAAATTGATCATAACTCATCCATCTGCTTTCTAAAGCTTCTAAAATTTCACTTCTCTTGTCTGCTGTTATGTTGCCTCTTCCATTCTCTTTGTTTACACCTTTGCTACTTTTATTGTTATTTTAGCGGTAAGTTTAGGGATGAAAAAGAAATAAACGTCTATGTTCCAACCTCCATGTTTAACTGAGAGTCCACAATTAATTTTCTTTAATAATAAAAAGACTTATGGAAAATGAAAAATTCTTAAATAGCATGGAACCCCTCTCCACTCAAAATCTATTGATTAAATAAAAGTATCATCTAAACTTTTGTTATGGAGTAGTTTTTAGTTCACTAGTAAATGTCATTGTAGCCCAGTCTCTAAAACTATCACAAAACACAGTCCATATTTATAAAGGTCTTATGGGTTTTTTATGGGTATGACATTTATAATGTGTTAGAAACAATATTACACTTAGCTGTTTCACACAATATTAGATCAGAGCACTGACAGAGAAGACACTGGCTAACCTTAACACTTTCATCAGAAGAGAACCCAAAGTTATTAAGTGCATTCAACTCATAAACATGAAAACTTCAAGTAAATGCTGCCTAGGGAGTTTGATTAGTCACAAAATTACTGAGAATTCAAGCAGACATGAAACTTAAGCTCAGTCTATAAAAGTTGGAAAACAAACAAACAAAAGCCACACTTTAGCTCTAAAACGCCTCAAAGAAAGCTGAGAAACAGGTTAACACGTGTATTTATAAAGTATTTTTTCATTTTACTTCACTCTTATGTTACTTAATCTCACATACCACATGAAAAAAGCAGGAGAAAACCTGAACAGTGTTCAAATTCTTCCTTACCCAAGACTCCAAGGTCCTTTAATTCTGCAAAAAAGTGTCCGGTTAACAAACAACAATGAGTTGTAATTATATATTGTTAAAAAGTGATGGCCCAAACTTCAGCTGCAGCCTACAAATAATCTTTAACCGATGTCAGTTTTGATAAGCAGCAAGACTTCTGCTGGATACAAACCAAGTATGGATACAACTGGCACAATTCAGGCAGGCCTTAGTGCCCTAAAAGAGGTGCTCACTTACGTGTACCAATGAGTTCTTAATTTTATTTAGTAAGAGAATCTTTTTCAGTTAAATCTTATGCAAACCAAGAAAATATATAGTCTCAAAATATATACATTAAAACTTGACAGAACTAAATGGGGAAATAGATAAACCTACAGTCATAGTGGGAGATTTTAACACACCACTCTTAGTATCTGATAGAATCCAACCAATCAAACCAACTCGTTGCCATCCAGTCGATTCTGATTGGTAGCGACCGAATAGGACAGAACAGAACTGCCCCACAGGGTTTCCAAGGAGAGTCTGGTGTATTTAAAGTGCTGAAATTTTGGTTAGCAGCGAGCTCTTAACCACTGGACCACCAGGGCTCCTCTGATAGAATAAGCAAACAAAATCAATAAGTACATAGAAAATTTGAATAATTAATAAACTTGAACTGATTGACACATAAAACTCTATATCAAATAACTGCAAAAACAACACAACAACACATTCTTTTCAAGTGCACATGAAACATTTACCAAACTGACCTTATTTTGTTGCTGTTAGGTGCCACTGAGTCGATTGCTGACTCACAGTGACCCCATGGGACAAAGCAGAAGTGCTCAATAGGGTTTTCTAGGCTGTAATCTACATGAGCAGATTGCCGGATCTTTTTCCCAACGAGCTGCTGGATGGGTTTGAATCATCAACTTTCAGCTGGCAGCCAAGCCTGTTGTGTGCCACCAGGGCTTCTTAACTCTACTAGGTCATAAAGCAAATCTCAACAAATTTCAAAAGACTGAAATAATATAGAGTATGTTCTCTAACTACAACGGAATTAAGCTAAAGATGAATAACACAATGACAAGAAAATCCTCGTATTTTAGGAAACTAAGCAATACACTTCTAGATAACTGATGAGTCAAAGAAGAAATCAAATGTACTTCAGAATTGAATGATAATGAAATAAATGAAAATGAAAATATGGCATATCAAAATATATGGAATGCAGATAAAGGCACACATACAAGAAAATTTAAAGTCTTCACATGCATATATGGGGGGGGGACTCCATTGCCATCAAGTCGATTCTGACTCATAGCAACCCTACAGGACAGAGTAGAATTGCTCCATAGGGTTTCCAAGGCTGTAAATCTTTACGGAAGCAGACTGTCATCTTCCTACCACAGAGCAGCTGGTGGGTTCGAACTGCCAACCTTTTGGTAAATAGCCAAGTGCTTAACCACGGCACCACCGGACTGGAAATTGAGGATCTAAGCATCTATTTTAAAGAGCTACAGAAAAATTAATGAATCTAACTAAAGTAAATCAAAGAAGAAAATAATAAAGAGTAGAAATTAATTTTTTTTTTTTTTAGAAATTAATGGGACAGGAAAAAAATGTATATTAGAGCAGATTAACAAAACCAGAAGTTTATTCTTTGAAAAGACCTATAAACAAACAACACCTAATAAGACTCATCAAGAAAAGCAAAGGCACAAAAACACAATACCTGATCAGTCAAACCATGTTGTTGCTGTTAGGTCCCACTGAGTCGGCTCCGACTCATAGCAGCCCTATGTACCACAGAACGAACACTGCCTGGTCCTGCACCATCCTTACAAGCGTTGTTATGCTTGAGCCCATTGTTGCTGCCACTGTGTCAATCCATCTCGTTGAGGGTTTTCCTCTTTTCCGCTGACCCTGTACTTTACCAGGCATGATTTCCTTCTCCAGGACTGATCCCTACTGACAACATGTCCAAAGAATGTGAGACACAGTCTCGCCATCCTTGCTTCTAAGGAGCATTCTGGCTGTACTTCTTCCAAGACAGATTTGTTCATTCTTTTGGTGGTCCACGGCACGTTCAATGTTCTTCACCAACACCACAATTCAAAGGCGTCAGTTCTTCGGTCTTCCCTTATTCACTGGCCAGCTTTCACATGCATATGATTTGAATGAAAGTACCATGGCTTGGGTCAGGCGCACCTTAGTTTTCAAGGTGATATCTTCAGTTTTCAACACTTTAAAGAGGTCCTTTGCAGCAGATTTGCCCAATGCAATGTTTTTTTTTTTTTAGTTTTTATTGTGCTTTAAGTGAAAGTTTGCAAATGAAGTCGGACTCTCATACAAAAATTTATAAATACCTTGCTTTATACTCCTAATTACTCTCCCCCTAATGAGACAGCACATTCCTTACCTCCACTCTCTCTTTTCATGTCCATTTGGCCAGCTTCTGACCCCCTCTACCCTCTCATCTCCCCTCCAGACAGGAGATGCCAACATAGTCTCATGTGTCTTGTTCTAAGAAGCTCATTCTTCACCAGCATCATTGTCTATCCCATAGTCCATTCCAATCCCTGTCTGAAGAGTTGGCTTTGGGAATGGTTCCTGTCTTAGGCTAACAGAGGGTCTGGCGACCATGACCTCTGGGTCATTCTAGTCTCAGTCAGACCATTAAGTCTGGTCTTGCAAAAAAGTGAAACAAGACCCATACCTCACTCCATGCACAAAAACTAACTCAAAATGGATCAAAGACCTAAATATAAAATCTAAAATGATAAAGATCATGGAAGAAAAAATAGGGACAACGTTAGGAGCCCTAATACATGGCATAAACAGTATAGAAAACATTATAAAGAATGTAGAAGAAAAACTAGATAACTGGGAGCTCCTAAAAATCAAACACTTATGCTCATCCAAAGACTTCACCAAAAGAGTAAAAAGACTACCTAAAGACTGGGAAAAAGTTTTTAGCTATGACATTTCTGATCAGCGCCTGATCTCTAAAATCTACATGATACTGCAAAAACTCAACTGCAAAAAGACAAATAACCCAATTAAAAAATGGGCAAATGAATAGACACTTCACTAAAGAAGACATTCAGGTAGCTAACAGATATATGAGGAAATGTTCACAATCATTAGCCATTAGACAAATGCAGACCAAAACTACAATGAGATTTCACCTCACTCCAGCAAGGCTGGCATTAATCCAAAAAACACAAAATAATAAATGTTGGAGAGACTGGAACACTTCTACACTGCTGGTGGGAATGTCAAATGGTACAACCACTTTGGAAATCGATTTGGCACTTCCTTAAAAAGTTAGAAATAGAACTACCATACGATCCAGCAATCCCACTCCTTGGAATATATCCTATAGAAATAAGAGCCTTTACGTGAACAGATATATGCACACCCATGTTCACTGCAGCACTGTTTACAATAGCAAAAAGCTGGAAGCAACCAAGGTGCCCATCAACGGATGAATTGGTAAATAAACTAGGGTATATTCACACAATGGAATACTACACATTGATAAAGAACAGTGAGGAATCCGTGAAACATTTCATAACATGGAGGAACCTGGAAGGCATTATGCTGAGCAATGTTAGTCAGTTGCAAAAGGACAAATACTGTATAAGACCACTATTATAAGAACTTGAGAAATAGTTTAAACTGAGAAGAAAGCATTCTTTTGTGGTTATGAGAGCGGGGAGGGAGGGAGGGAGGGTAGAGGAGGGGCATTCACTAATTAGATAGTAGATAAGAACTACTTTAGGTGAAGGGAAAGACAGCACACAATATAGGGGAAGTCAGCACAACTGGACTAAACCAAAAGCAAAGAAGTTTCCTGAATAAACTGAATGCTTCGAAGGCCAGCATAGCAGGGGCAGGGGTCTGGGGACCATGGTTTCAGGGGACATCTAAGTCAATTAGCATAATAAAATCTATTAACAAAACATTCTGCATCTCACTTTGAAGAGTGGCATCTGGGGCCTTAAACGCTAGCAAGCAGCCATCTAAGATGCATCAATTGGTCTCAACCCACCTGGATCAAAGGAGAATGAAGAACACCAAGGACACAGGTGATTACGAGCCCAAGAGACAGAAAGGGCCATATGAACCAGTGACTACATCATCCTGAGACCAGAAGAACTAGATGGTGCCCAGCTATAACCGATGACTGCCCTGACAGGGAACACAACAGAGAACCCCTGAGGGAGCAGGAGAGCAGTGGGATGCAGACCCCAAATTCTCATAAGACCAGGCTTAATGGTCTGACTGAGACTGGAAAGACCCCAGTGGTCATGGCCCCCAGACCTTCTATTGGCCCAGGATAGGAACCATTTCCGAACCCAACTCTTCAGACATGGATTGGACCGGAAAAATGGGTTGGAGAGGGATGCTGGTGAGGAGTGAGCTTCTTGGATCAGGTGGACACTTGAGTCTATGTTGGCATCTCCTGCCTGGAGGGGAGATGAGAGGGTGGAGGGGGTTAGAAGCTGGCGAAATGGACACGAAAAGAGAGAGTGGAGGGAGGGAGCGGCCTGTCTCATTAGGGGGAGAGTAATTGGGAGTGTGTAGCAAGGTGTATACGGGTTTTTGTGTGAGAGACTGACTTGATTTGTAAACTTTTACTTAAAGCACAATAAAAATTATTAAAAAAAAAAAAAAGTCTGGTCTTTTTATAAGAATTTGGGATCTGCATCCCACTGTTCTCCTGCTCCCTCAGGGGTTCTCTGTTGTGTTCCCTGTCAAGACAGTCATCAGTGGTAGCTGGGCACCATTTAATTCTTCTGGTCTCAGGCTCATGTAGTCTCTGCTTTATGTGGTCCTTTCTGCCTCTTGGGCTCATAATTCCCTTGTGTCTTTGGTGTTCTTCATTCTCCTTTGCTCCAGGCGGCAATGCATCTTTTGATTTCTTGACTTCCACGGGTGTTGATTGTGGATCCAAGTAAAATGAAATCCTTGACAACTTCAACCTTTTTTCTGTTTATCATGATGTGGCTCATTGGTCCAGTTGTGAGGATTTTTGTTTTCTTTATATTGAGGTGTAACACATACTGAAGGCTATGGTCTTTGATTTCCATCCATAAGTGCTTTATAGTCAAACCATAGACCCCCCTCCCCAAAATAAACCTGTTGCCATCGAGTCAATTCTGACTCACAGCTTACCCTATAGGGCAGAGTAGAACTGCCCCATGGAGTTTCCAAGGAGCACTTCGTGGATTTGAACTGCTGGCCTTTTGGTTTGCAGCCGCAGCACTTAACTACTACGCCACTAGGGTTTTCAGGCCCATAAAATAAAAAGTAACACCCAAAGTGAATGTGTGCACCTTAGAATAATCAATTATAAGAGGTCTAGAGGGTGGCATTTGCCCAAAAGCAAAAAGGAAAAGACAAGGAGGGATAAAACACAACCTACAGAACGGGAGAAAGTTTTTCAGAATCATAGATCTGTTAAGAAATTAATATCCAAAATACACAAAAAAAAGTCTACAACTTAACAACAAAAAGGCAACCTAATTTAAAAACTGAGCAAGACTTGAACAGCCGTTTCATCAGTTATTGTTGTTACTCGCCATCCAGTTGAGTCTGACTCATGGCAACGCCATGTGTGCAGAGTAGCACTGCTGTGTAGGGTTTTCAAGGCTGTGACCTTTTGGAAGCAGTTTGCCAGGCCTATCCCCCGACCCGCCTCTGGGTGGGTTCAAAGGGCTAGTAGTCAAGCAGTTAACTGGGAGGGAGATGCAAATGCAAACCACAATGAGATACTACCTCACTCCTATCACAATGGCTATTAAAAAAAAAAAAAAAAGAAAATGAAAACAACAGGTGTTGGTGAGGTCATGGAAAAACTGGAACTCTCATCCATTGCCAGTGGGAATGTGAAATGGTACAGACACCATGGAAAATATTTTGGTGGTTTCCCAAAAAGATGAACATAGCAACATTCAACTACCATGTGACCCAGCAATCCTACCCCTTGGTATACCCAAAAGAATTGAAACCTGTAAACCAATGTTCATTGTGGCACTATTCACAATAGCCAAAATATGGAAAGCTAAGTATCCATCAACAAGTGACTGGATAAACAAAATGTGGTATATCCATACAATGGACTATTAGCCTAAGGAGAAATGAAGTCCTGATGTATGCCACAACATGGATGAACCTTGAAAACACACTGAGTGAAATACATCAGCCACAAAAGGACAAATAGTGTATGATCTCACTTATATGAAATAGTCAAATACAAACCAAAGGTTACTAGCGGTTTTTGGGGGTGGGAAGGGGAGGCAATGTGGGCATTACTGCTTAGGGACACTGAGTCTATGTTAATGGCCGTGGAATAATTCCAAAAAGGATAGTGAAAACGGTTATACAACAAGAAGAATGTAATCAACGTCACTGAATAATACATGTAGAATTGTTGAATTGTCAAAAGAATCTGTTAAGTATATTTTTATCACAATAAAAAAAGATTATTAAGAATTTTATGCAATATATTTGACATGGGTAATTTAAAAAAAGATGCAAAAAACAGAAAAATCTTAATAGTTCTATATCTATTATATATATTAAATCCATAATTCCTGGCTTAGATGACAGACCCAACAGTTATGAAAGAAATAATACCAATCTTACATAAAGTTGTCCAGAGAACAGAAAAAGAGAGACCACGTCCCAACTCATCTTATGAGACCAGCAAGACCTTGCTATCAACACCTGAGAAGAACATTACAAGAAAGGAAGATTACAGGCCAATCTCCTTCAGGAACATAGATGCAGCAACTATACTCGAAATATCTGCAGACCTAATCCAGTGATATATAAAGGATAATACATTACAGCCAAATTGTATAAAAACCAGAAATGCAAAGTTATTAAAACATTCAAAATTTAATCATTTTCATTTACCACATTAACAAAATTAAAGACAAAAATCATATAATCATTTCAACAGATTCAGAAAACATATTATAAAATCCATTATGCATTAATAAAAAAAAAACCCTCTTAGAAGAGACAGAAGGGATCTTCTTTTTATGAAAATAAGTAATTTATTAAGAGGAAGAAAAGACAGGCCATGAACTGGGAGAAAATATTTGCAAAACACGTATCTGGTAAAGGATTTGTATCCAAAATACACAAAGGAACTCTTTTTTTTTTAAACAATATTTTATTGTGTTTTCAGTGAAAATTTATGCAGTCGTTTAATTTCCCATTCAACAGTTTCTACACAAATTGTTCTGTGACATTGGTTACATTCTTCACGGTGTGTGACCATTCTCATTATTTCCATTCTGGCTCCATTTCAAAGGAACTCTTAACACTCAACAATAAGAAAACAAACAACCCAATTACAAAATGCTCAGAGATCTGGACACCTCACCAAAAAACATACACTGTTTGCAAATAAGCATATGAAAAGATGTACATCATCTGTCATCAGGGAATTGCAAATTAAAACTACAATGATACACAAATATATGGAAACTGAATAACACACTACTTAAGCAACCAGTGGAGCCCTGGTGGCACTGCAGGTAAGTGATATGGCTGTTAATCAAAAGGTCAGTAGTTCAAATCCACCAGCCGCTCCCTGGAAACTACCCTGTCCTCTAGGGTCGCTATGGGTCGGAATTGACTTGATGACAACAGGTTTTTTTTTTTTTTTCTTAAGCAGCCAATGGATCAAAGAAGAAATCAACAGAGAAATAAAAAAATACTTAGGGTTGAACAAGAATGAAAGTACAACATACCAAAACTTATGGGATTCAGCAAAGGCAGCACTCAGATGGAAATTTATAGCAATAAACACCTACATTAAAAAAGATGAAAAGATCCCAAATCAACAGCTTAACTCTACAACTTGACAAACTAGAAAAGGAAAAGCAAACTATACCCAAGGCTACCAGAAGAAAGAGAATAATAAAGTCCGTAGCAGAAGTAAATGAAATAGAGAACAGCAAAAAAAAAAAAAAAAAAAAATCAACAAAACCAGAGTTGGTTTTTTTGAAAAGATCAATAAAATCTACACAACTTTGGCTAGAATGACAAACAAAAAGAGCAAATATGCAAATATCTAAAATTAGAAATGAAAATGGTGACATTACGACCCACCTTACAGAAACAAAAAGGATTGTAAGGGAATACTATGAACACTGTTGTATGCCAAATAATTAGATAACCTAGAGAAAATGAACAAACTCCTTGAAACACATAAACTTCCTACATTTACGCAAGAAGAAACAGTGGAACTCAACAGACCCGTGATAAGTGATGAAATTGAATCAGTAATCAAAAAACTCCCAACAAAGAAAAGTCCTCAACCAGATGGCTTCACTGGGGAATTTACCAAACATTTGGAGAAGTGACTCTAATCTTGCTTAAACTTTTCCAAGAAATATAAAAGGAGGGAATGCATCCTAATTCATTTTATGAGGCAAGCATTACCCTGATACCAAAGCCAGACAGGACACCACAAGAAAACAAAACTACAGACCAATATCCCTACTGAATATAGATGCAAAAATACCCAACAAAATACTAACAAACCAAATCAAAAAACACATTAAAAGGATTATATACCATGATCAAGTGAGATTTATCCCAGGAATGCAAGAGCAGTTCCACATTAGAAAATGAAACAGTGTAATTCACCACATTAACAGAACAAAGGAAAAGAACCACAGGATCATCTCAATCAATGCAGAAACTCACTGGGCAAAATTCAATACCCTTTTATAATAAAAACAAGATAAAAATAGGAAAATTCCTCAATATAATAAAGGACATTTATGAAAAACCCACAGCTAACATCACACAGTGATGGACTGACACAATGGCTGCAACAATGGGCTCAAACACAACAATGATTGTGAGGATGGCACAGGACAGGGCAGTGTTCGTTCCACTGTGTGTTGGGTCACTGTGAGTCGGAACCGACTGGGCAGCACCTAACAACAACATCACACTCAAGAGATTGGGACTGAGAGCTTCTTCACTAGGATCGGGAACAGGAAAGGGATCACCACTCTCCTCACCACTGCTAGAGCAATCAAGCTAGGAAAAAAAGGGGGGGGGGACCCAAACTGGGCAGCAGGAAGTAAAACTTCTTTTTCACGGATTACACGATCCTATACACAGAAACCCCCAAAGAATCCACAAGAAAGCTATCAGAACTAATAAATGAATTCTGCAAAGTGGCAGGGTACAAGGACAACACACAAAAATCAGCTGAGTTTCTATACATCAGCAATGAGCAAGTAGGAAAGAAAATTAAGGAAACACTGGCATTTACAGCAGCACCTAAAAGAATAAAGCACCTAGGAACGGATTTCACCAGGAAGGTGAAAGGCTTGTACACAGAACACTATAAAACATATTGCTAAAAGAAATTAAATACCTAAATAAATGGAAGGGCATTCTGTATCTGTGGACTGGGAGCCTTCATATAGTCAAGATGTCAATACTACTCAAAGCAATTTATAAATTTAATGCAACCCCATCAACATTCCAACAGCCTTCTTTACAGAAATGGAAGAGCCAATTCTCAAGTTTATATAAGAGAGCAATAAACCCCAAATGGCTAAAGCAATCTTGAAGAAGACTAAAGTAGGACTTACTTCCAGATTTCAAAACATACTGTAAAGCCAGAGTAATTTTTTTTTGGTATTGGTATCCTAAAAGACACACAGACCAATGGAATAGAATTCAGAGTACAGAAAAAAATCCATACATCTATGGGCAACTGATTTTTCACAAAGGGGCTAAGTCAGTTCAATGGGGAAGAAAGAGTCTCTTCAATAAACGGTGCTAGGAAAATTGGATTTCAACATGCAGAAGAATGAATCAATGCCTAACACCATACACAAAAAACACAACTCGAAATGGATCAAAGACCTAAACGTGAAGCCTAAAACCATAAAATTCTTAGAAGAAAACATAGGGGTGTGGCTGGGGAGCCTAGTTTTTAATGATGGATTATCAGATATGATATGTATGAGCAGCAAAAGCCAAAATAGATCAATGGGCTCTCATAAACATTAAATATTTTTGTTTATCAAAGGATTTTATCAGCAAAGTGAAAAGACAACCTACAGAATGGGAGAAAATTTTCGGGAACCAGATATCCAACAGAAGTCTAATATCCAAAATATATTTAAAAAACAAAAACTTCTACAACTCAAGAAAAAGACAAACAACTCAATCAAAAAAATGGGCAAAGGACTCACATTTCACCAAAGAGGACACGCAAATGGCCAAGAAGCACATGAAAAGCTGTTCAACATTATTAGCCAAACCCACTATCACCGAGTCAATTCCAACACAGAGTGACCCTTTAGGACAGGGTAGAACTGCCTCATAGGGTTTCCAAGGAGCTTGGAAAGGAGCTTGGTGAATTCAAACTGCCAATCTTCTGGTTAGCAGCCATAGCATTTAACCAGTGGGCCACCAGGGCTCCCATTAACCATTACCCGTTACATTACCCATTGCCGTGGAGCTGATTCCAACTCATAGCGACCCTATAGGACAGATCAGAACTGCCCCATAGGGTTTCCAAGGAGCACCTGGTGGATTCGAACTACGGACCTTTTGGTTAACAGCTGAACTCTTAACCACTATGCCACCAGGGTTTCCAAAGGAAGATGCAAATCAAAGCACAATGAGATACCACCTCTTCACCCTTAGAATAGCAATGATCAAAAAAATGGAAAATAGGTGCTGGCAAGGTTGTGGAGAAACTGGATCCCTCATCCACTGCTGGTAGGAATGCAAACTGGTCTAACCACTGTGGAAAACAGTCTGGCAGTTCCACAAAAAGTTGAATACAGAAATACCATATGACCCAGAAATCCCAATCCTACGTATGTTCTCAGAAAAAGTGAAAGTGGAAACGCAAACAAAAACTTGTATACCAATATTCACGGCAGCATTTTTCACAACAGCCACAATGTGGAAACAACTGAAATGTCCATCAACAGATAAACGGGTAAATAAAATGTGGTACATACATGTAATGGAATATTAGTCATAAGGAGAAATAAAGTTCCGAAGCACGCCACAACGTGGAAGAACCCTGAAAACATTATGCTGTGTGAAATAAGTCAGCTGCAAAAAAGATAAATACTGTATAATCTCACTTATACGAGATAAGCAAATATACAGAGACCAAAGGTAATTAGTAGTTATCAGGATGGGAGGGAGGGGCAAAGGGAGAGTTTTTGCTGAGGGAACACTGAGTTGATGTTAATGGTGGAGGAATAATTAGGAAAAGGATAGTGATAATGCTTGCACAACATGAAGAATGGAATCAATGTTACTGAATTATACATGTAGAAATTGTAGAACTGGCAAATGTTTTGTTGTGTATATTTTCATCACAATTAAGAGAAAATAACAACAACAACAGGTTACCACCACACACCTATTAGAATGGCTAAAATCCAAAGCACTGACATCAAATTCTGGAGAAGATGTGGAGCAACAGGAACTCTCATTCACTGCCAGTGGCAATGCAAAATGGTGCTGCCATTTTGGAAAACAGTGTGCCAGTTTCTTACAAAGCTAAATACAGCTTAACAAACAATCTAGCAATTGTGCTTCTAGATATTCACCCAGCTGAGCTGAAAACATATGCCCATTAAAAAACCTAAAAAAAAAAAAAACTGCACACATAAATTGGCCTCAACCTACCTGGAGCAAAGGAGAAAGAAGAACACCAAAGACACAAGGTAAATATGAACCCAAGAGGCAGAAAGGGCCGCATAAACCAGAGACTCCATCAGCCTGAGACCTGAAGAACTAGATGGCACCCGGCTACCACCAAGTAGCGAGACGAGAGGAGGAGGGGTACAACAGCTGGTTGAATGGACACGAGGAATACAGGGTGGAGGGGAGGAATGTACTGTCTCATTAAGGGGAGAGCAGCTGGGAGTGCACAGGGGGTGTGTACTGCTTTTTGTATGAGAGACTGACTTCATTTGTAAACTTTCACCTAAAGACAATAAATAAATAAACCTGCACACAAATGTTTATAGCAGCTTTGTTCATAATTGCCAAAAATGGCAAGCAACCAATATGTCCTTTAATAGATGACTGAATAAATAAACCGTGGTACATCTACACAATGGAGAATTACTCTGCAATAAAAGGAAATGAGCTGTCAAGCTGCAAAAAGACACCGAAGAACCTTAAATGCATACCCTATAGGGTCGCTATGAGTCAGAATTGACTCGACGGCACTGGGTTTTTTACAGATAAAGAAGCCAGTCTGAAAAAGCTACATACTATATATATATATATATATATATTCCAACTATATGACACTCTAAAAAAAGGCAAAACTACAGACAGTAAGAAGATTGGCAGCTGCCAGGGGTTAAGCACCAATAGAAGAGCAGGGATGAATAGATGGAGCAGGGGCATTTTTAGAGCAGTGAAACTATTCTGTGTGATACTGTAACGATCGACACATGACATAATGTTTTCCTCAACACCTACAAGGCAGTACAACACAAAGTGAACTCAAATGTAAACTATGGACTTTAGTTAATACTAATGTATCAATATTGGTTCATTAATTGTAACAAACATGACAGACAAATACCAGATGTCAATGACACGAGAAACAGTGTGCTGGGGGAACTTCCCACACAATTTTTCTGTAAACCTAAAACTGCTCTAAAAAAATATGGGGATGATCAGACAAATCTCACAGGGTCATGTGGGCGGGGGGGGGGTTGTTAGCATGGCGGACCTCCCTCCCACGCCCTTCCATTTCTCCATTCGGCTTCCTTCCGATTAGTTACCTATTGCTGCTGTGATGGTGAGGGGTGTGCGGGGTGGGGGTGGGGGGCATGTTATCCACAAAACACCTACAGCAAATGCCATACTTCAGAGTAAAATACTGAAAGCTGCTCTGAGTTTGGATCATGTTAAGAGGTATGCTGGTAACACTTCTACTACCGTACATCGTACTTAAGGTTCTAGTCAATGCTTACGACACACAAAAAAGAAGTAAATGCATGTGGATTGGAAAGGAAGAAAGAAAATGGCCATATTTCACGAACAACATGATTGTATATATAGAAAATCCAAAAGGATATACATATAAATTTTTAATTAATAAGTGAATGCAACATGGTCATTAAACACAAGGTCAATATATAAAAAATAATTATAAACAAACAAACAAACAAAACCTGTTTTGCCAAGTCAATTCCAACTCATACCAATCCTATAGGACTGGGTAGAACTGCCCTATAGGGTCTCCAAGGAGTGCCTGGTGGATTTGAACTGCCGACTTTTTGGTTAGCAGCCGAGCTCTTAACCACTGTGCCCCAGGGCTCCAAATTATATACCAGCAACAAGCAATTAGAAAATGAAACTTTAAAGATACCATTTATAATAGCATCAAAAAATAAATAAAATTCTTGGGAATATACAAGCTTTAGAATTTGTTCGGTATTAGTTAAAGAAAGTAAATAATGAGGGGATTAGCCATATTCATGAATGGTAAGACCTACTGGTGTAAAGATATTAGTTCTTAAATTCAGTGAAATTTAATCAAATCTCAACAGATTTTTTCTTTCCCCTTTTTAACAGAAATCAGAAAGCTAATTCTAAAATATATAGGGAAATGCAATGTGTTAAGAATAGCCAAGACAATTTTGAAGAACAACCACAAAGTTGGAGAAACTTTATTGAATATCAAAAGTTAACAAAAAGATAGGATTATCAGGGCACAGAGAAAGACAAAACAGTGAAAAAGAACAGGGAACCCATAAACAAATCTACACATACAAGGGTGCAATTTATGACAAAAGTGATCTTTCAGGGAAGTAAGGAAAAGATGGTCTTTCAAATAAATGGTGTTGGGTCAACTAGATATGCATATGGAAAATAAATAAATCTTGATTCTCACCTCACAGCATACATAAAATATAATACCAGGTATATTGTAGATCTAAACATGAAAGGTAAACAATAACACTTCCAAAAGACAACATATCTTTATGAGCATAGGTTGGCCAAAGATTACTTAAACAAGTTATAAGAAGCATTAATCATAAAGGAAAAGATTAATAAATCAGACTCATTAAAATTAGTAACTTCTATTCTCAAAAGGAACCATAGGGAAAGAAGATTCATGCATAAGAATCCACATAAATTCACTCCCCAAAATGTGAAGATTAATCAAATCCTCACTTTCCTCCTTCTCAATCGTCTCTGACACCAGGCTCTCAAGTAGCCCTCTGCCCCCAGCCATCCGGAGGTAGGTCAGAGCTCAGGAGTTACAAGGACACTGTCCTTCAGACTGCCAAGTAAGCAGATGCTGGAATTCTGGGTTCAGTTATATAGTAAGCGATAAGGAGAGAAGACAGTGGAAGCCACAAAATTAAAGCCCCAGAGAGGACAAAGCTAGAAACGTGGTTTGTCCAGCTATAAAGAGCTCTCCTACCTTGGCTTCTATGACATCTCCCAGTCCTACGTGAGGCCTCTATCATCCTTTACTCCCTGTTTCCAAAGCTTCTTCTCTGGGTTCTCTTCATCACGTGCTGTTCCTTGGAAATTATATCCACTCTGAACGATGGAGAAGGACACTTACATCTATTTTTCTGTTCCCCAACTATTTCTCAAGTTTCTATCCCATTGTTCCAGCTACTGAGCATTTTCATCTGGGTGCCTCATTAATGTGATGCACTTTATAGGTCAAAAATAAAAATCAACCCTACAAATGCTACATCCTGACTTCCTTCTTGCCATATATAGCACTATTCTCCCAGTCACTCTTCCTCAAAAGCTTCTTTGACAACTCCTGCTGTATTGACGAGGGATATTCATTAAAAAAAAAAAAAACCAAACCCAGTGCCGTCGAGTCGATACCGACTCATAGCGACCCTATAGGACAGAGTAGAACTGCCCTGTAAAGTTTCCAAGGAGCGCCTGGCAGATTTGAACTGCCAACCTCTCGGTTAACAGCTGTAGCACTTAACCACTACGCCACCAAGATAGCATATATAGCACTATTCTCCCAGTCACTCTTTCTTCTGCTGTATTGAGAAGAGATAGTCACAGATTAAAAAAAAAAAAATGGAAAAAAAGCCAGCAAAAGAGAGAAAACAAACAATAGAAATAGGCATAAATTAAGAAATGTAAAGTCATGTAAGCCAGAGGGGAGCTTTTCAAGAAAATTCTCCCTCTCTCTCCAATTGCTGTAGAGTTGATTCCAATTCATGGTGAACCCCTGTGTGTCAGAGTAGAACTGTGCTCCATAGGGTTTTCAGAGGCTGATTTTTCAGAAGCAGATCACCAGGCCTTTCTTCCGAGGTTGCTCTGAGTAGACTCAAACCTCCAACCTTTTGGTTAGCGGTTGGTAATGAAATAAAAATTACATAAATATCAAAGAGCATGAGAACAGAGGCAACAGTAATAACTAACATTTTACAGATACTTTCTCTAAGCCAGGCATTGTGCTAAGTGCTTTACAGATACTACCTCACTGAATCCTGACAACAATCACTATCAAATGGGTACCATTACTTTCTCTCCTATTCTCACCCCACAAACATAAGTTGGGAGAAGACACATTGAAAGACATTAAGCAATTTGCCTAAGGTCACACAGTAAGTTGGAAAGAAGCAGAGCCAGAATTTAAACCCTGATATGGCTGACTCCAGGCTAATTTTCTTTATTTGAAAAAATGTAGACATGTACGTGCACACATAGACGTACAATATTGCTTAGACGGATAAGTCAAATATAATATATACTGGGATCTTTTTAAATGGTCAGTTTTTAAAAACCTCTTTTGCATGCCTCCCCTTGACCTCTCCTTACTTCCATCCACATCATTCCAAACTCATGTTATTAACACAGTATGAAGTCTTCACTATTTTTTTATGATCACATAAAATATAAAAATATATATAAGCATTTATATATATTTTCATATATAGTTGTCACTGTTTTATAAATACCAGCATATTATACAAACTTTTAAAAGATGTTTCCTTTTCATATTTAATAACACATGGCAATCCTGCTAAACCAAATAAAACCAAAACAAAAAAAAACCAAATCCGTTGCCATTGAGTTAGTTCTGACTAACTAATAGCGGCCCTCTAGGAGAGAGTAAAGTAAAACAGTAGAGAGAAAGCAGAACAGCCTCATAGGGTTTCCTAGGCGGTATTATTTGCAGGAGCAGATTGCCAGTTGTTCTCCCCCATGGGCCAAGCCAAATAGTATAACTGTAATTCATTGCTTTTAATAGTTACATAATGTGCATCTACTGTAATTTATACAACCATCTCCTTGTTGACAGGCATTATTAGTTCCCAATTTTTTGGAACAGTGCTGCAATAAAAAATCTGTTGTCATCAAGTCGATTTCGACTCATAGCAACCCTACAGGACAGAGCAGAACTGCCCCATAGGATTTCTGAGGCTGTGCTCTTTACGGGAGCAGACTGCCACAACTCTCCTGTGGAGTGGCCGGTGGGTTTGATCCATCAACCTTTCAGTTAGCAGCCCAACACTTAACCACTGTGCCACCAGGGCTTCTCAATAACGTCAACACCCCACTCTCAGCAATTAACAGAACTACCAGACAGAAAATTAGCAAGGATAAAGAAGAAAGGAACAACGTAACCAACCAACAGGATCTAACTGACATGTGTAGAACACTGTACCCAACAACAGCAGAATACACATTGTTTTCAAGAGCGAATGGAACACTCACCAAGATAGTACATATCCAGGGCAATAAAAAAATTTAAACAGATGTAAAATAATTAAAATCATATTAAATATGATTCTGACCACTATATAATAAAACTAGAAATCAGTAACAGAAACGCAGCAGGTAAATCTGCAAACACTTAGAAATTAAACAACATGCTTCTAAAGAATCCATGGGTCAAAAACGAAGTTTCAAAGGAAGTTTTAAAAATTCATAGAAATGAATGAAAATGAAATACAACATATCAAAATTTGTGGGATGCAACTAAAGCAACGCTGACAGGGAAATTCATAGTACTAAATGCTTATGTTAGCAATAAAAGGTCCCAAATCAATAATGTAACTTCCTATATCAGGGAGCTCGGAAAAAAAGAGCAAAATAAACCCAGAAAAGCAGAAGGGATAAAATAAGAAGGGGCAAAAATCAATGAAATTGCCAACAGAAAAACAGAGGAAAAAAATCAATGAAACAAACAGTTGGTTCTTTGGAAAAAAATCAATAAACTCAATAACCTCTAGCAGATGGAGAAAGATAAAACAAGAGAAGCCACAAATTATTAATATCAGGAATGAAACAGGGGTAATAACTACAGAGCCTGTAGACAGTGAAAGGATAATAAGGGAATACTATTAGCCTGCCATGAAAACCACCCAACGACAGTACGAAAAAACTGCAGACCGATTGTACTCTTGAGCATTTATCTCCCCAAAATAAAAACTTATTTATATGAAGATTCACAGCAGCTTTATTTGCAGTAGCCCCAAACTGGACACAATCCAAATTTTCTTCAAGGAGTGAATAGTTAAACTGTGGTAGAGCCATACCATGGAATGCTACTCAGCAATAAAAAGGAATAAACTATCGATACACACGACTTGCATGAATCTCAAAGGAATTATGCTGATTGAAAGAAAAATGGCAATCTTAAAAGGTTACATGCTATATGATTCCATTTATACAACATTCTTGAAATGACAAAACTACAGAGATGGAGAAAAGACTAGTGGTTGTCACGGGCTAGGGATTGGGCTGCAAGGAGGTGGCGGTTGCTATAAAGGAGCAGTGTAAGCGAGACTTGTGGTGACAGTACAGTTCTGTATCCCAATTACGGTGGTGGTTATACAAAGCTACAAATGTGATAAAATTATACGGGAACTGTGTACATACACACACACTGAAATGAGTGCTTATAAAACTGCTCAAATTTTGAACAGATATATAGACACCCAAGTTCACTGTAGCACTGTTTACAACAGCAAAAGAGGGAAGCAATCCAGGTGCCCATCAACAGATGGATGGATAAATAAATCATGGTATATTCACACAATGGAATACTATGCATCGATAAAGAACAATGATGAATCCATGAAACACTTCATAACATGGAGGAATCTGGAAGGCATTATGCTGAGTGAAATTAGTCAGCTGCAAAGGACAAATATTGTATGAGACCACTATTATAAAAACTCAAAAAACAGTTTAAACAGAGAATATTCTTTGATGGTTATGAGAGCGGTGAGGGAGGGAGGGAGGGAAAGGGGTTTTCACTAATTAGATAGTAGATAGAAACTATTTTAGGTGATGGAAAAGACAACACACAATACAGGAGAGGTCAGCACAACTGGGCTAAACCAAAAGCAAAGAAGTTTCCTGAATAAACTGAACACTTCAAAGGCCAGCATAGCAGGGCCGGGGGTTTGGGGACCATGGTTTCAGGGGATATCTAAGTCAATTGGCATAACATAATATCTAGTAAGAAAACAGTCTGCATCCCACTTTGGAGAGTGGCATCTGGGGTCTTAAATGCTAGCAAGCGACCCTCTAAGATGCATCAATTGGTTTCAACTCACCTGGAGCAAAGGAGAATACATAGCAAGGTGTATGTAAGTTTTTGTATGAGACCGACTTGGTTTGTAAACTTTCACTTAAAGCACAATAAAAATTAAAAAAAAAAAAACTGGTGAAATTTCAATAAACTTTGTGGATTACACCAATGTCAATTTCCTGGTTTTAATATTGTACTACAGTTAGGCAAGATACTATCACTGGGGGAGGCTAGATGAAGGGTACACAGGGATCTTCCCGAACAATTTTTTTGTAATTTGCTGTCAGTTTATAATTACTAGACTCATGAATCTACTTGAACTAAGAAGCACACTCTTCATGAGTATCATTTTATGTCTTATAGTCCAGTCTAATCTTTGTCTGAAGAGTTGGCCTTGGAAATAGTTTTACTTCTGGGTTAAGAGAGTCTGGTGGCCGTGTCTTCTGGGGTTCCTCTAGTCTCAGCAAGACCATTAAGTCTGGTCTTTTTACGTGAATTTGAGTTCTGCACCACACTTTTCTTCTGCTGCATCAGGGACTCTCTGTTGTGTTCCCTATCAGGGTGGTCAATGGTGGTAGCCAGGCACCACCTAGTTCTTTTGGTCTCAGGCTGATGCAGTTTCCAGTTTATGTGGCCCTTTTTGTCTCTCGGGCTAATGTTTTCCTTGTGTCTTTGGTGTTCTTCATTCTCCTTTGCTCCAGGTGGGTTGAGACCAATTGATGCATCTTAGACGGCCACTCACAAGCTTTTAAGACCCCGAACGCCACTCGCCAAAGTGGGATGCAGAACATTTTATTAATAAACTTTATTATGCCAATTGACCTACATGTCCCCTGAAACCATGGTTCCCAGGCCCCCACCCCTGCTACTTTGTCCCTTGAAGTGTTTGATTGCATTCAGGAAACTTCTTAGCTTTTGGTTCAGTCCAGTTGTGTTGACTTCCCCTGCACAAATACCTTTTTCTTTTCCAACAACATGAACACTGACTATCCATGTGGACCTCACCTGAGGGTATACAGAGGAGTCAAATTGACTACATCTGTGGAAAAAGATGATGGAGAAGCTTAACATCATCAGTCATAACAAGGCCAAGGCCAACTACTGAAGACCATCCGTAACTATATGCAAGCTCCAAGCTGAAGCTGAAGAAAATTAAAACAAGTCCACGAGAGCCAAAATACAACCTTGAGTATATCTCACTTGAATTTAGAGACCATCTCAAGGACAGATTCAATGCACTAAACACTAATGACCAAAGTCCAGACGAGTTGTGGGATGACATCAAGGATATCATGCATGAAGACAACAAAGGTCATTAAAAAGACAGAAAAAAAAAAAAAGACCAAAATGGATGGCAGAAGAGACTCTGAAATTTGCTTTGAACATAGAATAGTTAGAGTGAAAAGAAGAAATGATAAAGTAAAAGAGACAAAACATTTCAAAGGGCAGCTTGAGAAGGCAAAGTCAAATATCACAATGAAATGTGTAAAGATCTGGAGTTTGAAAGCCAAAAAGAAGAACGCACTCAGTATTTCTCAAACTGAAAGAACTGAAGAAAAAATTTCAACCTCGAGTTGCAATTTTGAAGGATTCTATGGACAAAGAAATGAATGACGCAGGAAGCATCAAAAGATGGAAAGAATAGTCATTGTACCAAAAAGAACTGGTTGACGTTCAACCATTTCAGGAGGTAGCATATGATAAGTCCAAGCTGCACTGAAGGCACTGGCAAAAAACCAGGGTCCAGGAATTGATGGAATACCTACTGAGATGTTTCAATAAATGGACACAACACTGGAAGTGCTCACTTGCTCACTCATTTATGCCAAGATTTTTGGAAGACAGCTAGCTACCTGGCCAACCGACTGGAAGACATCCGTATCTGTGGCCATTCCAAAGAAAGGTGATCCAACAGAATGCAGAAATTATCAAACAATATCATTAATATCACATGTAAGTAAAATTTTGCTGAAGATAATTCAAAAACAGTCGCAGCAGTACACTGACAGGGAATTGCCAGAAACTCAAGCCAGACCCAGAAGGGAATGTGGAACTAGGGATATCATTGCTGATGTCAGATGGATCTTGCCTAAAAGCAGCTAATACCAGAAAGATGTTTACCTCTGTTTTATTGACTATGCAAAGGCACTGCAATGTGTGGATCATATAAAACATTATGGATAACACTGGGAAGAATGGGAATTCCATAACATTTAATTGTGCTCAGGCGGAATCTGTACATAGATCAACAGGCAGTTGATCAAACTGAACAAGGGGTACTGCAAAGTTTATCAGGAAAGGTATGTGTCAGGGTTGTATCCCTTCACCACACTTTTTCAATCTGTATGCTGACCAAATAATCTGAGAAACTGGACTATATGAAGAACATGGCATCAGGATTGGAGGAAGATTCATTAACAACCTGCGATACGTAGATGACACAACCTTGCTTGTTGAAAGTGAAGAGGACTTGAAGCACTTACTGATGAAGATCAAAGCCTTCAGTGTGGATTACCTTAACATAAAGAAAATAAAAAGTCTTACGACTAGACCAATAAGCAACATCATAATAAACAGAGAAAAGACTGAAATTGTCAAGGATTTCATTTTACTGGGATCCACAATCAACACCCACTGACGTAGCAGTCAAGAAATCCAACGACATATTGCATTGGGAAAACCTGCTGGAAAAGACCTCTTTAAAGTGTTAAAAAGCAAAGATGTCACTTTGAGGACTAGGGTGTCCCTGACCCAAGCCATGGTATTTTCAATCATCTCATAATGCCATGTAAAAGCTGGACAATGAATAAGAAGACCAAAGAAGAACTGATGCCTTTAAATTATGGTGTTAGCTAAGAATATTGAGTATACCATGGATTGCCAGAAGAATGAACAAATCTCTCTTGGAAGAAATACAGCCAGAATGCTCCTTAGAAATGAGGATGGCGAGACTTCGTCTCATGTATTTTGGATGTGTTATCAGGTGGGACTGGTCGTTGGAGAAGGACACCATGCTTGGTAAAGCAGAGGGTCAGCAAAAAAGAGGAAGACCCTCAATGAGATGGACTGACACAGTGGCTGCAACAATGGGCTCAAACATAGCAACGATTGTGAGGATGGTGCAGGACTGGGCGGTGTTTCATTCTGTTGTGCATAGGGTCATCATGAGTTGGAAGTGACTCGATGGCACCTAACAACTACAATACTACAAGTGAGAAAATGCCCAAAGAGAATCACCCTTTTAAGAAAGAGAAAGTCACCCATTCTGAAGGCCTTCAGTTATCAAACTACCAATTTTAGAGAAGCACCTATTGTGTTGCCTTGATTGGCCCCTAGAATCAATCCTCTGTGCTGGGAAAACGGGCTTAGAATGTCTGCGAGCCTTTCACTCTTTGGTGGAAAAACGGAAAAAAATCCTATAAAGATACTTCTACTTACTGTTTCAAAGAGAAGTTTAAAAAGCAAAAACCTTTGTGAATAAAGATTCTGGGGCCTTTCTAACTTTTTTTTTTTTTTTTTAATAGTCGTTACTTTCTCCACAGAGATTTGCTGTTAAAACCAAAACGACGAACTATGGACTCAGTAATTACTTGCGAGGAAAAAAATGAATTAGTGAATCAAGTACTAAAGTATCCCAATCTGCACACCCTGTCTTGTTTGAAGAAAAACTCCAAGGGTGAGATTTTACAGGAAAGGCCTTAAAGGTGAAAGAAAAGCAGTGTGATCACTAGATGCCTGCTGCAAAGAACTTTAAGAGACCTGTGAAGTGTGTATGGAGGTGGTGGGGATCATTCAACAACAATAGTTGACATTTTATCGATGGCTTATTTTTATTATGTGTAAGACATTGCTCTAAACGCTATATGAATTTTCAGTTAATGCAACAACCCTATGAAGTAGGTACTAATGTACCATGTTTTACAAATGAGAAAAACTGAGGCACAGGCTAGTTCAGTAAAATATCCAGATTCCTAACCAGTGGTGGATGCGACAGAAAGCCTCAATCGTTTTCAAGGGAGACAGTTCCATTCTAACCTCAGCACAACAGACAAATATTAAAGCAGCTACTGCTGAGCCTCAAACGTGTGAAAGAAGTTACAAGTGTGTCAGGTTCAGAGGGTGGGCCAAGAGTCAATAATCAAGGATACCTAGGGTTAAAAGCTTGGGGAGTGGGGTGGAGGAAGAAGGGGATGCTGACTCTGCTAGGAAATCTGAGTCCAAACCAAAAGAAACCTTTAATGATCCCACTATTCGACAAGAAGGTAAACTGAGGCCTACCGAGGGAAGAGAGTGACCTACCCAGGGACAGTTAAGAGGAGAAGTTAGTACAAGAGCTCAGATCTCTGGAGTTCCCCGTCCAGACTTTGTTCACTCTCTGCCACTTCTTCCCGGCCGGCTGCCTACCCCCTGGTCCCTACTCCTCGCGGGGCCGACGTAAGACCTCCCATAAAAAAATGCAAGGTGGGTTAAATTTAGCGGTACAAACGGTACGTTCGGTGCTCGGGGGAGTGACTACCCGGTCAGCAGCTCAAGAGTCTTGCAGCCAAGAAGGTTCCAAACCCCCGACCGGTCGCAGCACCGTCATTTACGCCGCTGTGGGCGTCTGGCCACAGGCAGCACCGACCCTGCGAGGAGCCATAGAGAGGAACGAGCTCTGGCTACAGCGGGCTGGACCGCGCGTCCTCCCGCCTGCAAAGGCGCCCCGAGCGCTGTCAACAGCACCTCACCTGTCCGCCTACGGTGCAGCCAGCCCTTCCTAGGCGGTCCTGGGAAGTTGTCACGGGGATCGGTAGTTCCGTCTCCCTCTACGTCACTGCGCCGCGCCACGAGTCGCTTCGGGTGCCGGAGCACGCCGGGGCCTGGGCGCTTCTTGATCTGCCCGCTGGTCCAGACCCGGCAGGACTGTCCGGAGGGTGATGGTGTGCTGGGTCTTTCTCTTCCCCTTCAGCTGGATTTCATTGCCTCTTATTGTCTGCCATCCTTGATGTACTTCCGCTTCCTTTCCTTTCTCAGTCGTTGTCTACGTCTCCCCCCCCCCCCCCCCCACCGGTTTCTTTCCATTCCTGGTTGCATCTCTTCCTTTCAGCCTGTACAGAGGAACGTTGATTCGCAGTTCACATTGTTTGTGTCCCACAGCTTTAAATACCATTTAGAGGTTTGTAGCAGCCTCTGCTACACCTCACTTTAGCAAAATGCTGGAAATTTCTGTTTCAGAGGCGTTTTAAACTCAGATCGCCTTGTGACCCGCTATCAGGTGATTTTAGTAAAAAGGGAGAGGTTAGGGTTCAGTCCATCACGTTAACATTAGCTAGTGGTTGATCTTTTAGTCTTCTTCCTCCGCTTTGTAAGATTCATTATAACTAGCAAACTTCTGAGCCATTTGCTTTTTCCTGTAATCAGAATGGCGTCCCTATATGCATATAGAATAATTGCTCAGAATAAACCTTACATTTACTTCTTTGAGTTTTTATTATTTTAATGTAACACTTAATGAGTTTGAATTAACTCATTTTTAATCCTCACAGCAACCCAATGAGATCAGTATTACATGTGACCATAGAGTCTGGAAACACAGACAAATATACATAATAAATGATTAATTACATTGGCATTATATGTTACTTTCAACCTGTTGTCCCTCATTACTAATGCACCGATCAACGTGTGTGCAAAATAACAATGAACGTGTTTCACTAATGTAGCGTTTCTTTCCATCCTTGTGTATGCGTCTGTGCCGTATTGCCTCAGATGATTTATAGCTCTGATTTCATTGATTAAGCCTGTGCCAGAAAAAGTAACCAAGGGAGTTCAATCGCGTAAAAAAAAAGTCTTTCCAGACTGTAGTTTTATTCCCATAGGAACTCTCAGGCACAGAGAAATTTTCCCACGGTCACTTGGCTGATAAGTGACAGAGCCAGGCTTTTCTACACTATAAACACTACACTAATGGTGGCGCAGTTGTTAAGAGCTCTGCTGCTAACCAAAAGGTCAGCGGTTCGAATCCACCAGCTGCTCCTCGGAAACCCTATGGATCGCTATGAGTCGGAATCGACTCGACAGCAAGGGGTTCGATTTTTGTTTTGTTTTCGATTTATTTTTGAATGAGTTTCTACTACTGGAATGGTTCAAGCACTTATCTTTACTCGCATGGATCACTTGCAGTAGTTTACTAGTTGTTTTCAATGTATTCACTCTTGTCTTTCTGTTTCTGGGACGCCCATACTATCTCCAATAAAACTCTCATGCTTCTGTACATACTGTTCCATTTGCCATTTTGGGGAGATAGATCTGTACCAAAGTATTTAATCACTCATTCTTTCAAATATATATAGAGAGAGATTCTTCTGTGTCCTAGGCATTGTTTTGAGTGCTAGGTAATAAGGGTAAGTTAAATGATGATGTGAGAGTGGTTAAATTAGGTCAGGTAGTCAGCGAAACATCTGAACTGAGTCCTGAATGACAAGGAGTCAGAAGATTTAGCAGAAGATCATTCCAGCATTCCTTTTCATTCTCTAGCTGTCTCCTTTAAACTTAGCTTCCTACAACCCTAGGGCACTATCCTTGATACCCTTCTCTATCTAAACTTATCCCTAGGTGATTGCATCCAGTCCCACAGCTTTAAATACCGTTTAGAGGCAAACAACTCTCAAATTTGTATCTCCAGCTCATACCTCTACCATCAGTTCCAGGCTTGTAGATAAAACAGCCTACTCAGCATCTCCACTTGGAAGTCCAGTAGGCATCTCAAAGTTAATATAGCCCCAACAGAACAATGGATTTCCTACTTCCAGGGCAGAAGTACATTCAGACCTCAGTAAGAAGTAGAAATGGAATCTAGAAAAGAGTTTGGAACCCAGGCAGAATTCTCTGTACTGAGCCTGGAGAATCTGCTTCTAAGTTCAATCATGTGCTTGTTGGCAGGCCTCAGTTCCTTACTGGCTGTTGGCCAGAGGCTTCAGTTCTTTATCATGTGGCCCTCTGCACAGTGCTGATTGCAACATGGCAGCCTGGATTCCTCTAGAGCAAGAGATCTGAGGGAGAGAGGACGAGAGAGAGCACCCAAGAAGGAAGCTACAGTCTTTTATGACCTCATATCAGAATTGACATACCATCATTTGCGTATGTATGCTATTCAGTGTAGGAGGAATTACACAAGGGTGTGTAGGGTCGCTATGAGTCGGAATCAACTTTATGGCAGTGGGTTTTTTTGGGTTTGGTGAATACCAGAAGGTAGGGATCATTGGGGACCATTTTGGAGACTGGTTACCACAATGAGTGCACTATTTTGTATCAGAAGAGCAGGAAAAGTCCTCTCTTAGGAGATAACTTTAAGAAGAGATCTGGGTGAAGAGAGAGAATAAGTACAGGGTAAAGTAACTGGGAAAATTCAAGACTCCAGTCTAACATATCATCTGTTTGCTATTTTTCTGAGCTTGTGGCTCATCTTTCCTGAACAGTTGTAAAACAATTATATACTCTCTTGATCCTCTCTCTGTAGTATTATTTTTGAACTGTTATTTAACTCCTATTTTGATTTTTTTTTTAACATTTTAAATTTTCCTCTAAAACTGGAAGTTTTAAGAGAGGCTGCTAGCTTTGTGGGTAAAACCATGCAGTTGCTCTGATTTCATTACTGATTTTCATTGAAGCCAACATCTGAGTTTTTATTATTTTTTCTAATATTAAGTAACTTTAGTTATTGAAATCTGATATAGATTTTAATGGAAGGCACATAGAAGAATGTGTACTCTTGTCTATGCATTCGATTGGATAATAAAGCATAGGTCGAGCTAGGAAATGGAATAGAAAGTGACATTTTAGCTGATAGTGTGGTTTTGGATAAACAGAACTGAAGCAATGGGTGGTATGGTGGACATGTTTTCAGTTGTCTAACTAGTTTATATTTCCCCTTCCCCTTTCCCTACATTACCCATCCCACCTCCAAGCAGCTCATATGTTTAGAGAGAGGCTCCTGGATGGCCCTGATTGGCTTAATCAATCACCGCATTCGCTTTCCCAGCCTCATTCATGGTTCCAGGCTTGGTGTGTGACCCAAGCCATCCTGTCAGGGTAAATCTCAGGACTCTTGCTTGAAATGCTGGGGGAAGTCTTTCTGTCATCACAGACAATGTGGTGTGGAATATGATGTCTGGGATTGCTGCAGACCTTTTGCTTTCATGAGGAAAGTCAAAACAAGGAGCAGCACAGCTTTGAGAGAATCATGGAGAAATGAGGTGGAGTCCTGATCCACCGTACATGAAGCCTGCCAATCTCTGGACTTTCCAGTTGTATGAGCCAAGGAATTTCATTTCTGTTTTATTATTTCCAGTAGACAGCCTCCTACCTGATAAATCCCGAGCTACTCCTGAGTTCATCTGGGGACTTGTTATAAAAACGTGCAAGGGCTGACTATGCATTTCATTGGCATAGCAGTGGCCATGTAAAGATGCAATGCAGGGCGTTTTGATTAACTTCGTCATTGAGTGATGGCAAAAAAATAATTTATGGAAGGAGGGCTTCCAGATATAAACTGAGGCTTACATATAATAATTAGGAAACTCTGAGGAATTTATAAATGACCAGAAGGAAGGAGAGGAGAGATTTGTCAAAAAGTAATAATAGCTAATATTTACTGAATATTTACTATGTGTCAAGTTGTGTGTTAAATGTTTTACATGGGCCTAGGTGGGAGGAAAAATGAGAACGGAATTTAGGATGATGGTATCAGATAAATGATTCCATTTTTGCTCAACCCATGTGGATGCATGTCTGAGTTCTAGGAAGAGAAGGAGTATAGCAGTGAACAGAAGGAAGTAATTTCCCCCAAAATCTATGAGATTACTTTGGGATTCCAAGACAGTGCTACTCAGTAACCACTATGACAGAGTGTAGTACCAAGGAATTCAGCAGAAGGGGAGGAAATCTGCCTTCTGTTGAGCAGAAAACCCTCCATGCAGTGTACCACAGACAGGAAATGATTTTAGGGGGCTGTCAATCATGAGAGGAGCACTGGTTGCACAGCGGTTGAGCCCTTGGCTGCTAACAGAAAGATGGGTGGTTTGAACCCACTGGAGAAAGATGGGGCAGTTTGCTTCCATAAAGATTTACAGCCTTGGAAACCCTATGGGGCAGTTCTACTCTGTCATACAGGGTCACTGTGAGTTGGTATAAACTAGACAGCAGTGAGTTTGGTGTTTGGCGTTTTTGGTCAATCCTAAGCAGCAGCTATAGGGAACAGAGGCAGTGGGGGTAGTACAGCATGTTCTGACATTTTGTGGGCAGTGTCACTGAAAGAGAAGAGAGAGAAGGTTGAATTTCTTTTTTAAAAAATTGTTGTAAATGTATATATCTCAACATTTGCCAATTTAACATTTTCAGGTGTACAGCTTAGTGGTATTACTTACATTAATCATGTTATGTAATCATATGCAATCATTATCCTTAATGGATACTAAATTTCCCGTCACTAAAAACAGTAACTCACTGCTTCCCAAACAATGATTCTCCCTCTTCCCCACCTTCTCACCCCAGTAACCACTTATTAGCTATGGTTTCTATACATTTGCCTGTTCTAGACATTTCATATAAGTGAGACCATACATTTGTCCTTTTGCGTTTGGCTTATCTCGTTCAGCATAATGTTTTCAAGGTTCATCCATGTTGTGGCATGTATCAGGAGTTCATTTATCTTTCGGCTGAGTAGTAGTATTCCGTCTATGTATAGGATACCATATGGAATACTATGCTTGTACCATGTTTGTCCATTCATCTGTTGATGGACATTTTGGTTATTTCCACCTTTTGGCTATTGTGAATAGTGCTGCAGTAAATATTAGTGTACATGTGTCTGTTTGTATAACTGCTGGGTATATGCCTAGGCGTGGAATTGCTGGGTCAAGTGGCAGGTCTCTGTTTAATTTCTTGTGGAAACATCAAACTGTTTTAACTGTACCATTTTGCATTCCCACCAGCAATGGATGAGGGCTCCAGTTTCCTCACTAACATTTGTTATTTTTTGTCTTTGTTTGTTTTGCTTTTATCTTTTTTTTTTATACTGGGCGGGGGAGTGAAATGGAATATCATTGTAGTTTTAGTTTGCATCAAAGACCTTGAGCATTGAAAAAATTGAATTTCTGATGTGATAGAGATCAACTGAGCAGGGACCCTTCAAGGAAACTTCTAGGAACTGTCACATTGTTGGGAACCCTTTAGTGGAGGTAAGGGAGTAGTTGGGGACACTTTGACAGAAGAGGTATAGGCCCCAGAATAGCAGTGAAAGTGAGAGTGAGACAGAGATAGGGATAGCACTTGGATCTACATAATAAGAAAGAATGTTAGACGTTATGAGAACGTTAAAAGGACCTGTGCTTATTAATAAAAAAATGTTCTCTTCTACCCCAATTATTCCATTATGCAGTAAGTTAAAAATTTATTCTTGGTTTATGCTCCCTTGGACCTAGTGGATATGTAAATTGATAATTATGTAAAAAAGAACAAGAGTAAGGAAAAAAACAGAACAAAAAGAAAAAAATTATCTTTTTTCTAAGTTTGAAAGACAACTAAGATTTATATTCAAAGTATATTCAAATGATAGGACCATTGGGCATAAAAGTTAGTGAATTTTGAATAGTGGTATTCAACTGGATCCAACAATAAATCTTTTCCTTTATAAGTATATTCCTGTTAGGTGCTGCCAAATTGATTCTGACTCATAGCCACTGTATGCATAACAAAAGGAAATACTGCCCGGTACTGCTCAATCCTCACACTCATTATGTTTGAGCCACTGTTGCAGCCACTATGTCAACCCATCTTGTTGAGGGTCTTCCTCTTTTTGGCTGACTCTTCACTTTACCAAGCATGATGGCCTTCTGCAGGAACTGGTCCCTCCTGATAACATGTCCAAAGGACATGAGATGAAGTCTTGCCATTCTCCCTTCTAAGGAGCATTCTGGCTGTACTTCTTCCAAGACAGATTTGTTCATTTTTCTGGCAGCTCATAGGGTATTCAATATTCTTTGCCAACACCCTAATTCAGAGGTATCAATTCTTCTTCAGTCTTCCCTTATTCATTGCCCAGCTTTCGCATGCATATGAGGTGATTTGAAATACCATGGCTTGGGTCAGGCGACCCTTAGTCCTGAAAGTGACATCTTCATTTCTTAACACTTTAAAGAAGTCTTTTGCTGCATATTTGCCCAGTGCAATACTCTGGTTGATCTTTTGACTGCTGCTTCCATGGGCACTATTTGTGGTTTCAAGGAAAATGAAATTTTCAACGTCAATATTTTCTCCGTTTATCGTGATGCTGCTTATTGGTCCAGTTGTGAGGATTTTTGTTTTCTTTATGTTAAGGTGTAATCACACTGAAGGCTGTAGTTTTTGGTCTTCATCAGTAAGTGCTTTAAGTCCTCTTCACTTTCAGCAAGCAAGGTTGTATTAATTGCATATCGCAAGTTGTTAATGAGTCTTCCTCCAATCCTGATGCCGTGTTCTTCTTCATATAGTCCAACTTCTCAGATTATTTGCTCAGCATACAGATCGAATAAGTGTGGTGAAAGGATACAACCCTGAGGTGCACCTATCCTGGTTTTAAAGCATGCAGTATCCCCTGCTCAGTTTGAAGAACTGTCTCTTGGTCTATGTACAGGTTCCTTCTGAGCACAATTAAGTGTTCTGGAATTGCTATTCTTTGCAATGTTATCCGTAATGTATTGTGATCCACACAGTCTAATGCCTTTGTATAGTCAGTGAAACATGGGTAAACATATTTCTGGTATACTCTGCTTTCAGCTGAGATCCATTTGACATCAGCAATTATATCCCTCATTCTACAGCCTCTTCTGAGACCAGCTTGAAAATCTGGCAGTTCCCTATTGATGTACTGCTGCAACTGTTTTTGAATTATCTTCAGCATAATTTTACTTGCATGTGATATTAATGATATTTTTGATAATTTCTAAGTTCTGTTGGATCACCTTTCTTTGGAATGGGCATGAATATGGATCTCTTCCTGACAGCTAGCTGTCTTCCAAATTTCTTGGCATAGATGTGGGAGCGCTTCCAGCTTTGCATCTGTTTGTTGAAACATCTCAATTGATATTCCCTCAATTCCCAGAACCTAGCTTTTCATCAATGCCTTGAGGGTAGATTGAACTCCTTCTTTCAGTATCATCAGTTCTTGATCATATGCTACCTCCTGAAATGGTTGAACTTCTACCAATTCTTTTTGGTACAGTGGCTCTCTGTATTCCTTCCATATTGTTTTGATACTTCCTGCATCATTAAATTTTTTTGCCCATAGAATCCTCAAAATTGCAACTCAAGGCTTGAATTTTTCTTCAGTTCTTTCAGCTTGAGAAATGCTGAGCATGTTCTTCCCTTTTGGTTTTCTAACTCCAGGTCTTTGCACATTTCATTATAATACTTTACTTTGCCTTCTCAAGCCACCCTTTGAAATCTTCCGTTCAGCTCTTTTACTTCATTTCTTCACTTCACTTTAGCTACTCTATGTTCAAGAGCAGGTTTCAGAGACTCTTCTGAAATCCGTTTTCTTCTTTTTTCTCTTCTGTCTTTTTAATGACCTTTTGCTGTCTTCATGTGTGATGTCCTTGATGTCGTTGCACAACTCATCTGGTTTTCCATCAATGTGATTAGTGTTCAATGTGTGAAATTTATTCTTGAGATGGTCTCTAAATTCAGGTGAGATATACTCAAGGTTGTACTTTGGCTCTTGCGGACTTGTTTTAATTTTCTTCGGCTTCATTTTGAACTTGCATGTGAACAATTGATTGTCTGTTCCACAGTCAGCCCTGGCCTTGTTCTGACTGATGATATTGAGATTTTCCATCCTATGTTTCCACAGATGTAGTTGATTCGATTTCTGTGTTTTCATCTGGTGAGGTCCATGTGTATAATCACCATTTATGTTGTTGAAAAAGGTTATTTCCAATGAATAAGTTGTTCATCTTGCAAAATCTATCATGCAATCTTCCTTGTCATTTCTTTTACTAAAGCCATATTTTCCACCTACTGATCCTTCTTCGTTTCCAACTTTCACATTCCAATCACTGGTAATTATCAATGCATGTTGATTGCATGCTTGATCAACTTCAGACTGCAGAAATTGGTAAAAGTCTTTCATTTCTTCATCTTTGGTGTCAGTGGTTGGTGGGTAAATTTATGACTGAATAGTATATCTGCACTTACAAATGTTATACTTATGAGTATTATAGCTATCCAAACCAAAAACCAAACCCAGTGCTGTTGAGTCGATTCCAACTCATAGCGACTCTAAATGCTTTTAAATATATAGTTACTTAATGCAGTCTCCATAAATTCTCTGATGTGCTCTGAGACCCATGTTAATATATATTTTCAGACACTTTAGGTATGGAAAACATATCCATGTAGTGGTTCATCTCAGTCATAAATTAAAAGTCAAAATGAATTCTTTATTTCTAATTGATTAAAATTTTTTTTTGTTTTGGTGAAAGTATGCACCACTAAAAATATACCATTTCAACAATTTTTATATGTGCAGTTCAGTTACATTGATTACATTGTTCAGTTTGTGCTACTGTTCTTGTTATTCTTTTCCAAATTATTCCACTACCATTATCTTAAACTCATTGCCCCCTAAGCTTCCCGTCTAACCTATTGAGTTGCCATTGTCGACTTGATCCCACATAGGTAATTCTTTAGGAGACCACAGTAATCACGGCAGCTATAATTTACTAATTAGAATAAACTATTCATTGTTTATTTTTTTTTTATTCATTGTTATATTTAAAAATTAACACAGAATGGAGGTAATAGCTAGAAGTTGACAAAAGCCATATTTAGCTTATGTATTATAACTACACTGTTCTTCCTAGCATTTAATTATGCAGATACTCAAGGAGATAGCCGGTCCTAAAAGCCTGCACACTTGAGCTGTGATACTCAAGAATTCTTGCTAACAGATTCTTCGCTGATAGCAGTGCCTTCAGAGAGGCACTCACTTATAAAAACAAAGAATAAAAAAAAAACTGACAAACACCAGTGTTTAAATATTTAAGGCATCAACAATTTTAAATATGTATGTATATATCATATACAAATATATACACACACTTATATTTGCACATGTATTTGTGTATATTTATGCATGTATATATTAGAGAGAGATTAACATATATCTTTTAAGTCTTTCAAGGTCATTCACCATATATAGTGTAACTTTAACTTCAAATGTTTTGTTTTAATCTATCAGTTTGATTCATTAGTTCCCCTCAATGAAACACTATAAAGAAGCTTTTAGTGGCAAGGTGGGGTTGCATGTGAAGATAAAATACATGTGATATAGCTCAACTTTCTCTATAAATTAAAAGCAAAGTAAAGGTTGGCACTAGCTACTGATGAATATCCCTTTAGAATACAGTGTGTCCTCATTTTATTGGATTCCTCAAAAACTGTTTTCAGCATTCAGCAAGGTTTTTGTGGATCAATAATACTGCTATAGACTTTTACGAATCATTCCTTTATTTTATTTTATTAATTTTTATTAAGCTTCAAGTGAACATTTACCATTCCAATCAGTCTGTCACATGTAGGTTTACATACATCTTACTCCCTTCTCCCACTTGCTCTCCCCCTATTGAGTCAGCCCTTACAGTCTCTCGTTTCGTGCCAATTTTGCCGTCTTCCCTCTCTATCTTCCCATCCCCCCTCCAGTCAAGAGTTGCCAACACACTCTCCAGTGTCCACCTGATTTAATTAGCTCACTCTTCATCAGCATCTCTCCCCCCCGACTGACCAGTCCTTTTCATGCCTGATGATTTGTCTTCGGGGATGGTTCCTGTCCTGTGCCATCAGAAGGTCTGGGGAGCATTGTCTCTGGGATTCCTCTAGTCGCAGTCATACCATTAAGTATGGTCTTTTCATGAGAATTTGGGGTCTGTATCCCATTGGTCTCCTGCTCCTGCTCCCTCAGGAGTTGTCTGTTGTGCTCCCTGACAGGGGAGACATCGATTGTGGCCGGGCACCAACTAGTTCTTCTGGTCTCAGGATAATGTAGGTCTCTGGTTCATGTGGCCCTTTCTGTCTCTTGGGGTCTTAGTTGTCGTGTGACCTTGGTGTTCTTCCTTTGCCTTTGCTCCAGGTGGGTTGAGACCAATTGATGTATGTTAGATGGCCTCTTGTTGGCATTTAGGACCCCAGGTGCCACAATTCAAAGTGGGATGCAGAGTGTTTTCATAATAGAATTATTTTGCCCGTTGACTTAGAAGTCCCCTCAAACCAAGTTCCCCAGACCCCAGCCCCTGCTCCGCTGACCTTTGAAGCTTCCATTTTATCCCGGAAACCTCTTTGCTTTTAATCCAGTCCAATTAGGCTGACCTTCCTTGTATTGAGTGTTGTCTTTCCCTTCACCCAAAGCAGTTCTTATCTACAGATTGATCAATAAAAAGCCCTCTCCCTCCCTCCCTCCCCCCTTTGTAACCACATAAGTATGTGTTCTTCTCCGTTTTTTCTATTTCTCAAGCTCTTATAATAGTGGTCTTATACAATATTTGTCCTTTTGCAACTGACTCATTTCGCTCAGCATAATGCCTTCCAGATTCCTCCATGTTATGAAATGTTTCAGAGATTCGTCACTGTTCTTTATCGATGCATGGTATTCCATTGTGTGAATATACCACAATTTATTTACCCATTCATCCATTGACGGACATCTTGGTTGCTTCTAGCTTTTTGCTATTGTAAACAGAGCTGCAATAAACATGGGTGTGCATATATCTGTTTGTGTGAAGGCTCTTGTATCTCTAGGGTATATTCCGAGGAGTGGGATTTCTGGGTTGTATGGTAGTTCTATTTCTAACTGTTTAAGATAACGCCAGATGGATTTCCAAAGTGGTTGTACCATTTTACATTCCTACCAGCAGTGTATGAGCGTTCCAATCTCTCCGCAGCCTCTCCAACATTTATTGTTTTGTGTTTTTTGGATTAATGCCAGTCTAGTTGGTGTGAGATGGAATCTCATCGTAGTTTTAATTTGCATTTCTCTAATGGCTAATGATCGGGAGCATTTTCTCATGTATCTGTTGGCTGCCTGAATATCTTCTTTAGTGAAATGTGTGTTCATCTCCTTTGCCCACTTCTTGATTGGGTTGTTTGTCTTTTTGTGGTTGAGTTTTGACAGAATCATGTAGATTTTAGAGATCAGGCGCTGGTCTGAGATGTCATAGCTGAATATTCTTTCCCAGTCTGTAGGTGGTCTTTTTACTCTTTTGGTGAAGTCTTTAGATGAGCATAGGTGTTTGATTTTTAGGAGCTCCCAGTTATCTGGTTTCTCTTTGTCATTTTTGGTAATGTTTTGTATTCTGTTTATGCCCTGTATTAGGGCTCCTAGGGTTGATCCTATTTTTTCTTCCATGATCTTTATCGTTTTAGTCTTTATGTTTAGGTCTTTGATCCACTTGGAGTTAGTTTTTGTGCATGGTGTGAGGTATGGGTCCTGTTTCATTCTTTTGCAAATGGATATCCAGGTATGCCAGCACCATTTGTTAAAAAGACTATTATTTCCCCAATTGACTGACACTGGTCCTTTGTCAAATATCAGCTGCTCATATGTGGATGGATTTATATCTGGGTTCTGAATTCTGTTCCATTGGTCTATGTGCCTGTTGTTGTACCAATACCAGGCTGTTTTGACTACTGTAGCTATATAATAGGTTCTGAAATCAGGTAGGGTGAGGCCTCCCACTTTCTTCTTCTTTTTCAGTAATGTTTTGCTCATCCGGGGGTTCTTTCCCTTCCATATGAAATTAGTGATTTGTTTCTCTATCCCCTTAAAGTATGACATTGGTATTTGGATTGGAAGTGCGTTATATGTATAAGTGGCTTTTGGTAGAATAGACATTTTTACTATGTTAAGTCTTCCTATCCATGAGCAGGGTATGTTTTTCCACTTAAGTATGTCCTTTTGAATTTCTTGTAGCAGAGTTTTATAGTTTTCTTTGTATAGGTCTTTTACATCCTTGGTAAGATTTATTCCTAAGTATTTTATCTTCTTGGGGGCTACTGTGAATGGTATTGATTTGGTTATTTCCTCTTCGGTGTTCTTTTTGTTGATGTAGAGGAATCCAAGTGATTTTTGTATGTTTATTTTATAACCTGAGACTCTGCCAAACTCTTCTATTAGTTTCAGTAGTTTTCTGGAGGATTCCTTAGGGTTTTCCATGTATACGATCATGTCATCTGCAAATAGTGATAGCTTTACTTCCTCCTTACCAATCTGGATACCCTTTATTTCTTTGTCTAGCCTAATTGCCCTGGCTAGGACTTCAAGTACGATGTTGAATAAGAGCGGTGATAAAGGGCATCCTTGTCTGGTTCCCGTTCTCAAGGGAAATGCTTTCAGGTTCTCTCCATTTAGAGTGATATTGGCCGTTGGCTTTGCATAGATGCCCTTTATTATGTTGAGGAATTTTCCTTCAATTCCTATTTTGGTAAGAGTTTTTCTCATAAATGGGTGTTGAACTTTGTCAAATGCCTTTTCTGCATCTATTGATAAGATCATGTGGTTTTTATCTTTTGTTTTATTTATGTGATGGATTACATTAATGGTTTTTCTGATATTAAACCAGCCTTGCATACCTGGTATAAATCCCACTTGATCAGGGTGAATTATTTTTTTGATGTGTTGTTGGATTCTATTGGCTAGAATTTTGTTGAGGATTTTTGCATCTATGTTCATGAGGGATATCGGTCTAAAATTTTCTCTTTTTGTAATGTCTTTACCTGGTTTTGGTATCAGGGAGATAGTGGCTTCATAGAATGAGTTGGGTAGTATTCCGTCTTTTTCTATGCTTTGAAATACCTTCAATAGTAATGGTGTTAAGTCTTCTCTAAAGGTTTGGTAGAACTCTGCAGTGAAGCCGTCTGGGCCCCTTTATTTTTTTAATGAAGTCTTTGTTTTCCCTGATAAAACAAGAATGGAATCTTATGTTAATTAAAATGCCTTTCCATTCCATCCAACTATCTAACTAAATAAAAGCTTAGACCATTGCTGTTTTGTAAACCAGTAAATATTATTAGCTAGTGTGATGGTTAATGTTACACGTCAACTTGGCTAGGCCATGATTCCCAGCATTGTATAGTTGTCCTCCATTTTGTGATCTGATGTAATTATCCTCCATTTTGCTGTATTATGTAATTAACCCACAGTTTATGTCTTGTAAATCCTAGCCTCTATATGTTAATTAGGCATAATTAGTGTGAGATGTATCTTTAGTCACAATCTTACAAGAGCACGTAACTCAAGTCACACCCTTACCTAAGTCACACCCTTACTCTGATGTAGGGGGAGTTTCCTGGGAGTGTGACCTGCATTCGATATATATATATGGATGCTTTGGGAAGGCTCTCACTTGCTTAGGATTCTGCATCTGGCTAGTCATCATTTGTCTTCCAGTTCTTGGAACTTGAGCCTGTTGCCTGGCCTCCTGATTCTGGAATTTGCTGGCTTCTGCAGCCCTTTGAGCCAGCTGCCTACCACCTGACCTGCTGATTTTGGGATTCACCAGTTTCCACAGCCCCATGAGCCAACAGCCTACCATCTGACCTGCTGATTGTGGCTTAGTCAGCCCCTGCAACTCCGTGAGTCAGGAGAACCTCCAGCCTGACACCAACCCATGGATTTGGGACTTGCCAGCCTCCACAACTGCATGAGCCATTTCCTTGAGATAAATCTCACTCTCTCTCTATATATGTATTACATATATATATATGCTTTGCTGGTTTTGCTACTCCAGAGTACCCAGCCTAAGACAGCTAGGTAGATCATAAGCTTCAGAGGACTATCTGTTGCCAAAATATTTATGGTTTCTTTTCCATCAAACATGACAAAGTCCCATTTCTGTTTCATTGTACCTTTGTTCTGCTGTTTGCTGAATATTCCTGTTTGATGTGACTTTTGGACAAGTATTTAGTCTTAAGAGAGAGAGAAAGCTAATTGACTCAATTAATTTATGTTTTCCTCTAACATTTGATTGTCTTTGGCTTCGCCATGTATATTCATTTTTAAAGCTTATAGTTCATGAATGCATTATGTTGCAACTTACAAATTTGCAAGCATCCTATTCTCAGATCAAACTAACCAGACTAACATTGCATTCCCATTGGCAGCCATAATGAAGCCCAGGACTACATTTTAGCTCTCTGAATTACCCACTGGAGATATTGCCCTACGCAGCACTGTGTACAGCACAATGGAGGAACTAAAATGTCTACTGTTCTCTTGCTATATTATTGTAGTTTTTCTGTTAGACCTTTTCTTTCTTGGATTTAGATATCTTTAAAAGATTCACACTTTTGGCTGTCTTGTTCGTAGCCTATTTCCCAAAAAACCAAATGTAGTCACATCATTGGCATAGAGTTCAAGTCTATTCTTAGGTCCTATTTTCATTCATGGATTTCTTTAGAATTCTTAAGCTGAAATCTATAAACAAAAAGGTAAAAGAGATTTAATAAATTTCCAATTTTATCTGAACTTTGTTTCTGGAGTCAACCATTTTTATAACATTTCAGGAATATCACAGAACCCTGTTTACCTTTTTGTTTTGCTTTGTTTTGTACTCCTTCTTTCTCCCCCCACCCCCGTATGGTAAAACTGAGACATGAACCCCAAAGAGTGTCTGTGGGGATTGAATGGACTTGTGTCATTTTTTTGGCCACCCACATCTGGCCCTTTCCTTATGTTTAGGGAATACCCCACTTTATGAATCCCATAACTTCGCAAGTATTGTGTGAGATTTGGTTTAAGATAACGCCTTCTTGCTTTCAAGGAGTTCACAACTTAGCTGAGAACACGAAATTATCCACATAAACTTTTACTAATACTGTTTTTTGTAGAGTAGCTCTGTCATCAAGTGCCACATGAAAGGAATAAGCACACTCTTAAGTTCCTGGGTGGTGCAAATGGTTAACATGCTTGACTGCTAACAAAAGGTTGGGGGATATAGTCCACCCAGTGGCTCCTTGGAAGAAAGGCCTGAATCTAATTCTGAAAAATCAGTCATTGAAAACCCTAGAAAGCATGTTGTACTCTGACACACATGGGATTGTCATGAGTCAGAATCATCTCCACGGCAGTAGGGTTGGTTGGTTTTTGTTTTTTTTTTAGGAGTCAAAAGAGGGATAACGAAATATGAATTGGTTAGGGAGGTCTTTGACTGAAAGAATTTCTTGAGTTCTGCTGTGAAAGATGGCTACTATTTGCATAGAGGAGAGAAAAAATGGCATTTTAAATGAGAAGATTAATTGAACAAAATATATAAAATGCTTGGCAATGGCATGATCCAATGGAGAAAAGTTCACTCTAGTATCAACTTTGTGCAGTCAAGACTAAGAACACTTTTACCTAACTAGGGTTGTACAAGGTTTTTATTGCAGAATATCCCTGAGCTCCTTCATGTGTATTTCAATACGCTTTTCCAAACCCTGTGCCCATACGTATGCCACGCTTTCTGCCTAGAATGTTACTCCTTTCCTTAATAAACCTACTCCAGTTATCCCAGAAAACTCCTACACATCTTTCAACAACACTCAAATATCACAGTCCTAACTTTCCCAGATACACTTAGGTTCCTGGGCTCTGGAGATCAGTTGAACATATCTAGCACATAGTACATCTGCATTATGTCCACATGCCTTTGTTTCTTTTTTTTGCTAGAACATTTAAAAGCGTATTCCAGACATTATATTATTTTGACCTTTATTAACTTCAGTATGAATATTTAACAGATAAAGTCTTTTAAAAAAGAACAATTGCGTTATCACACATCACAATTAATTATAATTCCTTAATATCTTCTAATATCCAGTTCATATTCAATTTTCTCAATTTCTCAAAAATGGATTTGGCCCTGCATCCTCATAGTTCAAAGCTGGGGCATCTAGGGCAACACTGAGTGTTTGCATTTTACCATCAGAGCACCTTAATATCATTTATTCTCATTGCAGAACCTCTGATGGACTGTTTTAGACAGCACCACAGGAACAAAATTTAAAGTGGAAAATAGAATAGAAAATACATTTTTGGGCTGGAGCACAGCATGGCCTTGGATTTAATTTAATTGAAAAAAATGTACCCTTCTAAGCCAGTCCAACACTTCTGGGGGAAAATCCATCTTGCCCATCAGTGATCCAGAAAGACATTAAAATGAGCAGTTATTGGTGGAATAACCTCCTGAGGGAGATAGACACACCTCTTCTTGACCATAGGCTAAGGGTTGTTGTTGTTAGGTGCCATTGAGTTGGTTTCAACTCATAGCCACCCTGTGTACAACAGAACGAAACAGTGCCTGGTTCTGTGCCATGCTCACAATTGTTGCTATGTTTGAGCCCATTGTTGCAGCCAATATGTCAATCCATCTTGCAGAGGGCCTTCCTCTTTTTTGTTGAACCTCTGCTTTACAATGCATGATGTCTTCTCCAGGGACAGGTCCCTCCTGATAATATGTCCAAAGTATGTGAGACACAGTCTTGCCATCCTCACTTCTGAGGGTTCCAGCTGTACTTTTTCTGAGACAGATCTGTTTGTTCTTTTGGCAGTTGATGGTGTATTCAATATTCTTCCCCAATACCATAATTCAAAGGCATCAACGCTTCTTCAGTCTTCCTTATTCATTGTCCAGTTTACACATGCTTATCAGGTGATTGAAAATATCACAGCTTGGATCAGGTACAAGGTGACATCTTTGCTTAATCCTCAAGGTGACATTGCTTTTTAACACTTTAAAGAGGTCTTTTGCAGCAGGTTTGCCAGTGCAATCCGTCATCTGATTTCTTGACTGCTTCTTCCATAGGTGTTGATTGTGGATAAATACGATGAATTGAAACAATAACAAACAGGTGGCCGTGTTTTCCACTCTCAGTGGCTCTTTCCATGGTGGAAAATCTCAGTTAATATAACATTCCTAGCCTCTCTCTCTTAAGGAGCCCAGGTAGTACAGTGGTTAAGCACTCAGCTGCTAACTGAAAGCTCAGTGGTTTGAACCTATGGACCACCAGCTGTTCCACAGAAGAAAGATGTGGCAGCCTGCTTCCGTAAATATTACAGCCTTGAAAACCCCATGGGGCAGTTCTACTCCATCTTACAGGGTTGCTATGAGTCAGAATTGACTGGACAGAGAGTAGGTTGGTAGGTTTTCTCTTTTTTTGGTTTAGGAGTTCTTTGCTCTGCCAGGATATAATAATTACCTGGGCAAGTCTCCACCCCAGAAGAACTTTGTGACTGGGTGGATTAAAAAGAAGAAGAAAGAAAAAAGGAAACAGTTGCCATGGAGTTGATTCTGACTCCTGATGACCCCATGTATGTTGGAGTAGAATTGTGCTCCACAGGGTTTTCAATGGCTGATTTTTCAGAAACAGGTTGCCAGGGCTTTCTTCTGAGGTATTTTTGTGTGGACTTGAACTTCTAACCTTTTAATTAGCAGACAAGTGCATTTAACTGTTTGCACCGCCCAGGGACTCCCCTGTAATGGTAGTGACATAATATATCTTTATAAACGCTGCCTCTTATAGAAAAGAAAAATACTCTGTAACCCAAAGGTCACAGTTTGAATTAACCAGCTGCTCCTTGGAAACTCTGTGAGGCAGTTCTACTCTGTCCTATAGAGTCACTATCAGAATTGACTCAGAAGCAACAGATTTGGTTTGGTTTATCAGATATACAAGCTGTGTGAGCTATGAAGATAGTTTTAAAAAATTCTTCTAAATAGGAAAAAAGAAAATATTTTGACATTTTCCTGAATGCATAGTCAAGAAGTCAGATAAGATTTAAAGTTTCCAAAATCAGCATCATACTTTGACATCATAGACTGAGTTGCCTTTGATTTAGCAAGTACTCATATAATTTTAAAGTTATTTTAATATTAAGTCTCATAGAAATCTATTTCTTGGTAAATCTAAGCAAAAACATACAAGATGCCAAAAATATTTGAAAGTAACATTTTTTGGTTTACTACTCCTTGTCTTACATTGTTTATTATCTTACATGGCAACACTGGCATAAATAAAAAATTATTTAATTGTCTAATTTTGTTACAAACCCAAATTCTCTATCCCTAAGTACAAATCTGAGTGTTAGTAGGCTAATCTCTCAGCAATCAAATGTGCTCAGGAAAAAAATAAATCTGTAGGGGAACTGCAGCCAGCGACCATCTGATTTGCGTTATTATTACTTTTCATGTAATAATTCTACACATTGTTATCATTAACAACGCTGTTTCAATCATGAATATCATCAAGTTCAGAAGAAATTATTTCTGAATTATCTCTATTAGACCATGATCAAGAGGAAAAAAATACAAGACTGAGTTTTCCTTTAGTGTTGTATCTGACATTTTTAAATAGACCCATTTTCTGTGGTTTCATGTAACCTACCACATTTGTCATTGGTTGGCAAGGAGGCCTGTCTCTCATTAGCACTTCCGCTAGTACTTGAGAAAAATATCTTGGAAGAAAAAAGATTCAATATTTCTCTCATCCCTGGATTTGGAGGCACTTGATTTTTTGAGAATTTCAGTGAATAGAGCCTCTAATTTTAGTCAAATACCCCTTCACCATATGATGTTATAAGACATAACTAACATATTGTCTGCCTGGAAATATGTTTCTCTTTGATCCTAAAAATGGCTTTTGATTAAAAAATTGGCTCTCCATTCTGTTAAGGGTGAAATAGGATTTAAGGGGTGGGGCTGATCTAAAAAAGACAGAACAGAAAAGTAGATCAGAGTCAACTCTCTTACTTTTTCTCCCATCTCTTAATTTTGTCCCTCCTTTATGTTTACCCAAGGCCCAAGACCCCTTTAAGATTTCTGCAGATTTGAGTGTGTCTACACTGAGTTTGTAATGTATGTGTGGTTTGTGCATGGGCTTTGTTTTTGCAAGGAAGTTTTGGAAAGTATATTTAGCCCAGTTATTTGCCTTGCTCCTGCATCCTTTTTCTCCCATTTTCAGGGATGTTCTTAGGATCTACTAAGACTCTATGGGGTTGAACCATTTGGGGTGGGACAGAATTTCCCTTGCACCACTGATGGATATATCTGGGGGTTAGCGCTGCATGACCTTTCAGTTGTAAAAATCAGACTGCGTCACTTCCATGCTGAAAATTCCTAATCAACTCCTTCTAAGGCCTGAGGGTATAAAGAGCCCTTTTGAAGTCAACATGATGGTAGCAGCACGAATCAACTGAAGACCACAACAATAAGGAAGAACTCAAGATGACACAGCCTTACTTACTGAAAGGGAAGAGGACTTGAAGTGCTTACTGATGAAGATCAAAGACTACAGCTTTCAGTATGGATTATACCTCAACCTAAAGAAAACAAAAATCCTCACAACTGGACCTATAAGCAACCTCATGATAAACAGAGAAATGACTGAAGTTGTCAAGGATTTCATTTTACTTGGATCCACAATCAACACTCATGGAAGCAGCAGGAAGAAATCAAAAGACACATTGCATTGGGCAAATCTGCTGCAAAAGACCTCTTTAAAGTGTTGAAAAGAAAGATGTCGCCTTGAAGACTAAGGTGCGCCTGACCCAAGCTGTGTTGTTTTCAATCGTCTCATACACATGTGAAAGCTTGACAACAAATAAGGAAGACCCAAGAAGAATTGATGCCTTTGAATTGTGGTGTTGGTGAAGAATATTGAATATACTATGGACTGCTAAAAGAGCAAACAAATCTATCTTGGAAGAAGTACAACCAGAATGCTCCTTGGAAGCAAGGATGACAAGACTATGACTCACATGCTTTGGGCATGTTATCAGGAGGGATCAGTCCCTGGAGAAGGACATCGTGCTTGGTAAAGTAGAGGGTCAGCGAAAAACAGAAAGATCCTCGATGAGACAGGTTGACACGGTGGCTAAAACAATGGGCTGAACCATAACAACAGTTATGAGGATGGTGCAGATCCGGGCAGTGTTTCGTTTTGTTGTACCTAATAGGGTCACTATGGGTCAGAACTGACCTAATGACACACACAAACAACAATATCAAGAGGAAAGAGGAAGGGAAGAGTGAGTCAAGGGGCCAGCCACCCCTCCTACCAAGACTTCCTGCTTCTAGGACAAGTTCCTCCACTAAGGAATGGTGGATTTCCTTTTAGTTTTGAACACATATGAAGCTAGTTGTGTAAGGGCGCATAGAGGCCATTTAGTCCAACTCTCCTTTTACCAGTGACGAAATAAGATCCATGAAGTTTACGTGTACTTGTCTATGTCAGAGGCAGAGCCAATTCTATGTTCTTCCCACTATGCAATATTGATACCAAGTCATATAAATCAATTTTCAATGGAATGAAATGAATTTGGTAAAATTGGGTGTTTGTGCATTTCTTTTGAGAACTCCACAGTTTCCTGTTTGTTTGTTTGTTTCTTTGTTTTTTAATCAGAATTGCAATGGCATCCATGAATCATAGCTACAAATAGTAAATGTTAGAAGAATGAGCTTTTATCACAATTTCTTCACCTGTTTTTCTAATCTTCTGTGAGATTCCAATAAGGGAGCCTCTCCCTGACCTCTGTCTACCGGTTTTCTCCTGAAGCAATGTAAGTTGCCTTTGTTCTCTCTGAAATCTTCTTCCTTTAATGTCTCACTTCACTAGTTCTTAAAGCTCTGAAGGGAAAATACCTTCACTAAAGTAGATGCTCAATTCAGAGGCATATAGACTTTCCGTATCTGATCCTCCTGCATAGAGATAAAAGTTTACTTCCATTACCATTGATTGCATGGAATGGCCTAGTGCACTTTATTTGAGTCTGATATTTTTCTTTGTTCTTCACAAATATCCTGTCCATTCAGTGACACCCACTTTTACTTCTGACTCTGAACCTTATTTTCTTTTCTAAAGTGATGGCTTTTCTTTGCTTTTTTTATTTGATATTTTGTGCATCACACTTCTGTTATTCACAAAGTTGTTAACAAAAAGAAATTTCAAAATATTAATATCGTTGAGTGAGTAAGTGAATGAATGAATGAATGAACAAACAACATCTTGAAAGAGATGCATTTGCTCTTAGCGCAGCTATGATGGAGTCAGCTAAGTTGCCACTCATCTTGACTGGTGCTTCAAATCTACTCCATGTTTTTTTTTTTTAATTTAATTTTATTGTGTTTTAGGTGAAAGTTTATAGCACAAGTAAGTTTCCCACTCAAAAATTTATACACACATTGTTTTGTGACATAAGTTGCAATCTCCGCAATGTGTTACAACTCTCCACTTTTTCCTTTCTGCCCTGCGTTCTCTGAGTCCATTCTTCCAGTTTTCCTGTCCCTTCCTGCCTTCTCGTCTTTGCTTTTGGGTAGGTGTTGCCCATACTTCATTGAACTAAGAAGCATATTTCTCATGTGTGTTATTGTTTGTTTAATAGGCCTGTCTAATATTTGGCTGAATGGTGGACTTCAGGAATGGCTTCAGTTTTTTGTTAGTAGGGTCTCCAGGGGTCATAGTCTCGGGAGTTCCTCCAGTCTCTATCAGACCAGTAAGTTTGGTCTTTTCTCGTGAATTTGAATTTTGTTCTACATTTTTTCCCCTTTTTGTCCAGGACCCTCTATTGTGATCCCTGTCAGAGTGGTTGGTGGTAGTAAGCGGGAACCATCTAGTTCTTCTGGGCTCAGGTTGGTGAAGGCTGTGGATCATGTGGCCCCATTAGTCTTTTGGACTAATATTTTCCTTGTGACTTTTGTTTTCTTCATTTTCCTTTGCTCCGAATGTAACAGAAGTGATACATGTATCTTGGATGGCTCTTTACAAGCTTTTAAAACCTCAGACACTATTAACCAAGGTAGGATATAGAACATTTTCTTTATGAACTTTTTTATACCAACTGACCTATATGTCACCTAAGGCCATGGTCCCCAGCCCTCAGCCCCAGTAACTTGACCATTCAATGTGTTTGGATATGCCTAGAAAGCTCCTATGACTTTGCCTTGGTCAAGTTGTGCCGACTTCCCCTGTATTATATGTTGTCTTTCCCTTCACCAAAGTTAACACTTGTCTACTGTCTAGTTAGTGATTTCCCTTTTCTACCCCTGCCCTTCCTCATAACCATCAAAGATTATTTTATTTTGTGTGTAAATCTTTTCTGGGGTTTTTAAAATAGTGGTCTTATACAATATTTGTCCTTTTGTGATTGACTTATTTCACTCAGCATAATGCCCTCCAGATCCATCCATGTTGTGAGGTATTTCATGGATTCATCATCATTCTTCACTGTTGTGTAGTATTCCATTGTGTGTATGTATGATAATTTGTTTATCCATTTATCTGTTAATGGGAACTTAGGTCATTTCCATCTTTTTGCTATTGTGAATAATGCTACAATGAACATGGGTGTGCAGACATCATGCTTTTGAAACAATGATTTTGGCTTGATAATTTTGAAAAAGTAACTAATCCAGTTTTGTTCCTGGAGTGTCTTCCTTCTCCTTCTCCATCCAGTCAGCTGGGTATTCTACCTTCATGGCACCAGGGTGGGAAGGAGACAGAAGAAAACAGAAAGAAGACAATTTGTGGCTTTTGTTAGTTAAAACTCTGAGACTCAGTGAAGTGATAGGGACTGAAGTGATTATACATTTAGAAGATGATATGATAAGAGAAAACTTTGGCAAGTTCCTTATGCTGGGAGAGTTGAGAGAGAAAGGGAGATGTTATGACTAAAGGGAGAGTTTGGTGGAACTGGGATAGACCACAGATGCCACTTGAGCAAGCAGTCGAGGTATCCAGTACTCACGAGGCATAAAAAGTTAAGTCATATTTGTCAATATGACTCTGTAGTGGTGGCGTAGTGGTTAAGAGATACGGTGCTAACCAAAAGTTCAGCAGTTCAAATCCATCAGGTACTCCTTGGAAACTTTATAGAATCGACTCTACGACAGTGGGTGGTGGTGGTAGAGTTAATCAAAACTGGAGGTAGGGCCTAGTTGGTAAAAATAGACATATTGCATAGAATAGACATATTGGTCATTCTCCACCTAGATTTTTTTGGTATCTCCTGGTAAGCATCATAAAGAGTTCCCCTCCTTTCCCTTCAGGAATTGAAAATTGGTTTGAATAGTAAAAATGAGGGATGGGAGTCAGCATAAGGCGTAAAGGAGGAGAGGTAAGAAAGTTATGGAAAGGACTTCCCGGAAGCAAGACACTTCCTTTCCCCCATATGATTTCTTACAAGATGGGAAGGGATGTTTTTGCCATGTCCATCCCTTGCTTAGTGCATACAAGAAACGTCGCTGGAGCAGCACTGGGTGTTCTTGTTCTCCCACTCTCCATGGGCCTGGGAGAAGCGGAAATACTCAGGGAGGAGTCAGAACATTAACCTTCCATCTGGTTTCACTCTAGACATCACTGTCAAAGCATTAAAGTGTGTTTTCCTTGTTATTGGTGCTATAACTTGCCATCTTCTCATAGTTCATGGGGTTCTGATAAAGATAGCTGCCACTTGGGTTAGATTCTTTACTGCACTAAAGTGATTTTTCCACCATGTTCTGTCACCTAATTGAATGTTGTACTCCCAGGGTAGCAATTGGGCATTTAACATCAATGTCAATTAGTGGTAAATTTTGGCAGCAAAGAGCGTGAACTTCTGGCATTTCCAGGTTGCACATAGTAAAGTGCCAAGTCTTCTCCAAGGCCTAGGAGAAAAGTACTGACTTAGTCAAATCCTGACCTATGAGGCTTATCAAATGTGTGACCTCTTTTCTGGTTATCTTATTATCAGTTAACAAGCAACCTAAAAGCTCAGTGGTTAAAATAGCAACAATCATTTGTTTTGCTTACAAATACAGAATTAGGTCAGGGCTCAGCAGAGATGGTTCATCTCTTCTCCATTTGGCACAGCTGTGATGACTGACACATGAAGGAGTAAAGATCCACTTTTAAAATGGTACTTAGAGCTTAGCCAGAGATGTTGGTCAGGAAGAAGCCCCTGTTTTTTCCAAGTGGACCTCTGCATAGGCTTCTTGGACTTCCTCACAGCATGGTGGCTATATTCTAAGAGAAAATGGCCCAAGAGAGAGACCTTGGAAGTCACATAGAATCATTTCTGCCATAATCATAAGCCCACCCAAATTTAAGGAGGAAAAATTCTAGATAGAGTGTACAGGATGTCCAGTTAAACTTATATTTAGGATAAACAACAAAATTTTTTTTAGCATTACATATGTTCCATGCTATACTGGAGTCAAGCTTATACTGAAAAAAATTATTTGGGCTTCCTGTATTTTTATTTGATAAATTTGGCAACCATATTATGTTGTCGTTGGTGCCATCTAGTCAGTTCTAACTTATAGCGACTCTATGTATGACAGAGTGAAAAATTGCCCAGTCCTGCGCCATCCGCATAATCATTGCTATGTTTGAGCCCATTATTGCAGCCATTGTGTCAATCCATCTTGCTGAGGGTCTTATTTTTTGCTGACTATCTGCTTTATTAAGCATGATGTCCTATTTCAGGGACTGGTCCTTTCTGATAACACTTCCAAAGTAGGTGAGACGAAGTCACCATTCTTGCTTGTAAGGAGCATCTGGCTGTACTTCTTCCAAGACAGACTTGTTCATTCTTCTGGTAGTCTACGGTATATTCAATATTCTTTGCCAACACCATAATTCAAAATCATCAATTCTTCTTTGGTTTTCCTTATTTATTGTCTAGCTTTCACATATATACGAGGCAATTGAAAACACCACGGCTTCGGTCAGGCGCACCTTAGTTCTCAAGGCGATATCTTACTTTCCAACACTTTAAAGAGGTCTTTTGCAACATATTTGCCCAATGCAATGTGTCTCTTGATTTCTTTACTGCTGCTTCCATGGGTGTTGTTTGTGGATCCAAGTAAAATGAAATCCTTGACAACCTCAATCTTTTCTCCATTTATCATGATGTTGCTTATTGGTCCAGTTGTGAGGATTTTTGTTTTCTTTATGTTGAGGTGTAATCCATACTGAATGCTATGGTTTTTTTATCTTCTTCAATAAGTGCTGCAAGTCCTCTTCACTTTCAGCAAGCGAGGTTGTGTCATCTAGATAAGTCTTTCTTTACCTTAGGCTCTCTGGAAGATTGCAATGAGACAATGCTGTTAGGATTCTTAAAAGCTCTACTATTTCGGTTTTTTGTTTGTTTTTACATTTTTTTTAAGTTTTTATTTGGAAATAATCTCAAATTTACAAATTGTTGCAAAAATAAAAATAGTACATGGAATACCTGTATACTCTTTACCTAGATTTGTCTTTCGTTAATGTTTCATTCCGTTGGTTTATCACTTGCATGCTCTCTCTCTTTTCTCTTTTTTCCTTCTGTGTCTATTCATTATTGTTTTCCCTGAGTCACTAAGTTGCATGCATCATAGCCCTAACTACTTTAGTGTGTATTTCCTAAGAACTGGGATATTCTTTTACATAACCACGGTAAAATTGTCAAATTCATCAAAGCACATTACATAATATTCTCTTTATCCTACTATTCATATTCTAATTTGGTTAGTTGACTGAGTTCTGTCCATTATAGCTTTGTCCCTCTCCAAAACACAATCCAATCTAGGAGCAGTTATTGCATTTTGTTGCCATATCTCTTTAGTCTCCATAATCTGGAACATTTCTTCAGTCTTTGTTTATCTTTTGTGACATTAACATTTTTGAAGATTACAGGGCCCTTGCCCCCAACGTTTTAAAAGTAGTACTTTCTCGATTATATTATTGTCTGTTGTTACTTCCTGATTCTTTTGAAGTTATACATTTTCAGCCAGAGTACTGCATAAGTGATGCTGTGTCCTCTGCGTCTCACATCAGGAGGTACATACTGTCTACCTGTCCCTCGTTGATGATGCTAATTTTGACCCACTGGTCAAGGTATAATCCAGTTTTACATTGGTATAATTGCTGTGTTTTTTTTTTTTTCTCCCTTCCAACTAATAAGCACCCTGCATGTAAAACCATGCAAAATATCCTGCTTGTCATGAAATGTTCTCTCTGAGTTTACCATCCATTGTTCTCTCTGAGTTTACCATCCATTGATGATTCTTTACCGTGGTGGTTATAAAATAATGATTTTCTAAGTTGACATTTACCAATGGGCCCTTGGCATTCTACTTTCTACCTATTATTGGAATGAACGCACTGATTCTTAATTATTAATGATTTAAAATTAATTACTAAATTTAATTATTTGGATACTCAAATAGTCCCATATTTGGCCATTGGGAACCCCTTGAAGCTGACTCCTATGTCTTTGTGATATGTTTCCATAATTTTTCTTGAGCACTTTCTTATTTTCTGGTTTGACAAGATGTTTCAGACTTATCTTGAACCTGCCCTGTAATCAACCAGTGCTCCAAGGAGCCCTGCTTCCTTCAAGTGGGGAATGGTGTTAGAGACCAAGGAATGGGTGCTTCTTGCTACTGGGCTGTCTTTATTTCTTGTCCCTTTCGGCAGACAGAACTAGGAAACACATGCACATGTAGTCACATATACACACATACATACAAATATAAACATGTGCATAAACCTATACATACGTATTTTAGAATCCATAAATTCACACTGATACTTCCAATTCCAACCCAACCACACAGAGCATTTTCTTGCCTTTCCCAATCCCACATTTTTAACTCTTCCTCCACAATGAGAACCTGGATCCCAACAACATTAGCACATTTACTCAATACTATTTTTATGCAGTGATACAGGAGCCCTGGTGGTGCAGTGGGTTAAGCTGTTGGTGTCTAACCAAAAGGTCAGCAGTTCAAATCCACCAGCTGCTCCACAGGAGAAAGATGTGGCAATCTGCTTCTGTAAAGATTTACGGCCTCAGAAACCCTATGGAGCAGCTCTGCTCTGTCCTATAGGGTTGTTATGAGTCCGAATCAACTCAATGGCAACTTTGGTTTATCCAGTAATACATTTAGAATCATTTCAGAATCGATTTGCCCAAACCACTACAATAAGCAAACCTACTGCAAAGAGTTTAGGATTTGTGTGCACTTCTCTCCTTCTCCTCAACCCTTTCCAAGATGGAGACTATTTATATTAACACTGTGCTTATAAATTGCTTGGATTAGTTCTTTCCACTCAGTGTGCTTATGGTTCATTTACATAATTAAGTTCATTTGTTTCAGTTTCTTTACGTTTTAGATGCTCCCTCTCCTTCCTCTCCATATTGATTTAATTTTACGAATTTGTAGGATCATGACATGCTTTTGAAAGTCAGAGAAGTTTCACTCCTTTTCACATCTCCTCCCCTCCATTCCCACCACCCTTGTGTGGTAACTGGTTTTATTGTTTTCAGGTTTATCCATCCTGTATCTCTTTTTGTAATGGTAAGCAGATACGCGTATGTTTTCTTATTTCTCATCCTTACGCAAAACAGCGTATTACACATACTCTTTAGTAAGTACTTTATTTTTTTTGCTTAAAATTTCCTAGAAATCACTCCATAGTCTCATAGAGATCATCCTCCTCATTATTATTACTTTTACAGCTGCATAGTACTCCATTGTGTGTATGAACCACAGTTTATTCAATCTTCTATGATTGTATAGTTGCCAACATTTTGGAATTGCAAACAATACTATGATAAACAGCCTTGTGCATATGAATTTTTGTATTGTTGGAGATGCATCCTCTAGGTAAGTCCCTGGAAGTGAAATTTCAGCTTGAAGGATAAGCATGTAAGTAGTTTTGTTAGATATTGCCAATTCCCCTCCGTTGGGGTTTTTCCATTTGCTGTTTCACTAGCAATTTATGAAACTGCCTGTCTCCCACAGGCTCAGCAACAGAGTGTATTGCCAAGCTTTTGCATTTTTCCAGACTGACAGATAAGAAATTGTATCTCAGTGTAGTTTTAATTTGCATTTATCTTTAAGTTAGATCAAACCCCTTTTCATGTACTTTAGGACAATTTTTATATCTCTTTATAATTGTCTATTTGTGCCTTTTGCCCATTTGTCTAAGGATTTTTGGGCTCTTTACCCTCAAAGTTTTAAAATTTCTTTAGAATTATGGATATTAGCCCTTTTTTGTGATACACATTGTGAATATTTTCTGCCAGCTTATTGCCTCTGGATTTTGAGTTATAGTTAGAAAGCCTTTCCCACACTGAAGTTCAGGAGGAATCTGCCCATGTTTTCTCCTAGTACTTGTGTGGTTTCACTTACCTGACTTATATATTCATTTAATTTCCAAGGTGTTTCATTCCCCCATGTACAGATTCCTGACTTTCTGGTCAGCCCAGCTATTTATTTTTAACAAGTTTTTCAAAATATTTTGTCCAGCAGTTGCAGTTCTGTTTATAGGGAGGATCATTCAAGGTATGAATCTACCATGCTGCTGAAAATAGACATAAACTAATCTCTTTTTCTCTGCAGCCCTTGAAGAAGACAGTAAGCCTTATCGACGCAGTGGCTAAGCCCATATTCTTGCAACAACTTGTCAATTCTTTTGGAAATTTGTTTTTGGCTGATCATACTATTATCTTTTAAATCTATTGAAAAAGAAAAAGACCGTACTATAATTGGTAAACTACTTAACTTACTACTTTGGCTAAAACCAGGTCCATAAAGTGATAACGCTCATTTCTCAAAGAGGTACGGCGAGCCAGCTGCCTTACAAATGTACTCATGATACTAGCAGATTGTTCCTTTTTCTTTTTGCCTGTTTATTTTTTAAGTAGCAGGAACAGTCACTGATTATAAAAACATATGTACTAAGAAAAAAGATTTAACTTTTTGTTTTGGTGTGACACATTTAATTTTTTCTAACAGCTTTATAAAAACTTCTTTCTGCATTTGTTTAAAATGCAATAAAATATAGGCTACTAGAGTTGAATTGGAGCCCTGGTGGCACAGTGGTTAAGAGCTTGGCTGCTAATCAAAATTCAGCAGTTCAAATCCACCAGCTATTCCTTGGAAACCCTGTGGGGTAGTTCTACTCTGTCCTCCGGGGTTGCTATGAGTTCAAATCCACTCCACAGCAACAGGTTTTTTTTTTTTTTTTTGGGGTATAATCGAAGCTATATTTATTTTTAAATGCAGGACGTTTAAGTTAACTTAATTTGAAAATACCAAACATTTTTTACATGATTAGCAAATATTAAGATAATTCAAGTTTTCCTCAAGATATAAACACAAATAGAACCATACTAAGGAGCCCTGGTGGTACAGTATGTGGTTAAGTGCCTCAAAAGACTGGCCTGGCTAGCCAAAAAGTTGGTGGTTTGAACCCACCAGCGACTCCGTGGGAGAAAAATGTGGCCATCTGCTCCCGTAAAATTATAGCCTTGGAAACCCTACGGGGCAGTTCTACTCTGTCCAATAGGGTGGCTATGAGTCGGCATCCTCTCGGCAGCAATGAGTTTTTTGGGTTTAAACGAAAATCTCTAATCCTGAGTAGTAGGGTTCTTGTTGTTGTTGGGTTCCCTCAAGTAGAACTGCCCCACAGGGTTTCCAAGGCTGTAAATCTTTAAGGAAGTAGGCTTCCACACAACTGGTGGGTTTGAGCTGCCTACCTTTTGGCTTGCAGCTGAGTGCTTAACCACTGCGCTACCAGGGTTCCTATTTGTTTAATACAGAAATGATATTAAAATCTTATTTATTAATAAATTAAAAGTATTTAATTAGTCTTTACAAAGGAACAAATGCATTTCATTAGGAGGCATTAGCCATTAGACCAAAAAAAAAAAAAAAACCATTGCCCTCCAGCCCATTCCAACTCAATAGCAACCCTACAGGACAGAGTAGAACTACCCCATGGGGTTTCCAAGGAGCACCTGGCTGATTTGAACTGCTGACCTCTTGGTTAGCAGCTGTAGAACTTAACCACTATGTCACCAGGACTTCCTTAACCATTCGAAGGTACTGATATTGCTTTCTCTGTGATCTAGGGTTGTTAAGGCATGATAGCCCATGGTCACTGCATACATGGCTCTCTTATAGTCAAAAAAGTGCTGGGATTAGTAGCATTTCCATTTATCTGCAATATTAAAGATGAGAAAAAAATAAAACAAAAAAACTCAGACAAAAAAAAAAATTTCTCCTTCTAGTCCCAATATGTATTCCCGGACTTGATCTAATGCAGTTGTTATTTCTGGCATTTGGAATTTTTGAATTCAACTCCACAGACATTAAGCTGAACAGGTATCAATACACAAGAGCACAAGATTTTATGCAGGCTCCATTCAAACAAAGCTTCGTTTCCTACAGTTGAGTCCCCTTCCCTCCAAACGTCATTGTAAATTGTCTTATGTTCTGTATTTGGTAAAAGGTTTTAGATGAGCTGTTGGTTAAGAGAGAAAGCCGCTAGGACTGTTACCAGACCAAACATAATCTCCAATGCCAAAGATACATTTTGAAAATAATTCTAATTTTTTTTAATAATTAACGGTAGAAATCTAAAAATATAGCTTTGCTAAAAAAAAAAAAGGAAAAATTTACCCCCCAGAACGCGCTAAAATTTAGAACCTAAGAAGTCTACTCTTCCATAATTTCGCCTTTATTCACCTCATTTCCAGCAGCTTTCTGGGTCTCCGTAGCTAGCACTCTGTAGGGTATTTGCTTAATAAATATTTGTGGACTAAAAGAATAAACTGACAGTAGTAGACCGTGTATGAGAAGGTTTTGGCAAATCCCGTAGACCTGAAATAGTTTAAGTGATGGTCTAATCTGCATAATTTAAATTGATTTTTATAGGGAACACTAGCTCTTTTAGGCCTTTAATTTCCAGGTGAAAACGTCATTATTGTCTTCCTTGTTGGAAGCATATGCTGCAGTGCGAGATTATTATTATTAAATTAATTCTGAGACTGAAATATTTGGGGGCCAAAGTTATGGATAATATAAAAAAAATTAAGCAGAGTGAAATCACATGATGTTCAATATTAAATATCGATTGAAAACTTGAAGCTTCCTTTCTTTGCTCTGGCTCTCAGTGGGTTTTAGATTGCTTTCATGGACATCACTCTTGTCTGACACTCACAGCAGCCTTCAGGGGCTGGTGAGTCAAAAAGTTTCTGTTCCCCATGGGGGGTGAAGAATCTAAACCTTACACGGGATAAATGACCTTCTAGGGTTTTCCTACATTATTGGCGAGAACCAGACTGAAATAATGGCCTCTGAACTCTTTGTTAGGAGTCCCTGGGTAGCGCAAATGGTTAACCCATTCAGCTGCTATCCAAAAGGTTGGAAGTTCAAGTCCACCCAGAAGTGCCTCAGAAGAAAGGCCTGGTGACCTACTTCCAAAAAATCCACTATTGATAATCCTATGGAGCACAGTTCTGCTCTGAAACACATGGGGTCGCCATGAGTCAGATCGACTCAATAGCAGGGTTGGTGTTTTTGGTTAATGGCTAACAAGTCACCGATGGTGCAAACTGTTAATGTGCTCAGCTGCAAACTGAGAGGTTGGAAGTTTGAGTCCATACAGAGGTGCCTTGAAACAAAGGCCTGGCAATCTACATCTAAGAAATCAACCATTGAAAACTCTACAGAGCACAGTTCTACTCTGACACATAGGGGTCGCCATGAGTGAGAATCGACTTGTCACGCCAAGTTTTTTCTTCTTTCTAAGTTGGAGTAGATGGTAGCATTGATTCCACTGGTTAACTGGGTTAATTTTCGTCTCTTTCTAGGGAGATCCTTAGCCTTTACAGATATCCCAGTACGCAGTGAACTCACTAATCCTCTTCTACTGCTGGGAATCTCCTCAAGGACACTCTTCTCTTCCTCACTCTGCACCAAGTAGACTGATGGCAGTGCTCAGGAGATCAGGGTGAGTTTCTGCTTTCCAGGAAATCCCAGAGACCTACCCCTGGGGCTTTCATCGTAGACCAGGTGAGAGGACACGCTGAGAACAAAGGGAGGGAGAGAGGGGACTCAGAAGGCACATACTTGCCTGTCATCACGGTTTGAGAAATTTCCTGATGTAAACCTGGCCCACCACCACCATCCATTGTGGAGTATAAGTTGTTTTCCAAGGCCCAGGTCTAGCAATGTATTTTCATTCTGGGAGGCTGAGGGAAAGTGACCAGGCAGAAGAAGTTGCCCAGGGCTGCAAATCATGACCCTTTACATGGCTGTGTTTCTGTCTGTTGCCAGGCATGCTAGGGTTTGTGCGTTTTGTACTATGGAAAAAAATCCTCCATTCTTACTTCTTGGCCCTTAAGACATTACTCTAGAAATTCAGTCTCTAGTTGATTTGGATTCATATGTAAGGAATGCTTAATGAAAATGTGCAAGAAGAAAGTTAAACGCAGCAGCAATTAAATCAATATTTAAAAAAAAAAATGGTTTTGGATATTTAAGACTCTTGAATCTTGATGAGGTGGTTAAACTACATTCCAAGGTATAATTTAGGTACTGCATTAGGCCATAAGAGTTCTTTGCAAATCCCACTTGAATTTCATAGTGCAACAGTCCATCTGTGTCAACTCTAAGTTACTAGGAGTAAAGCCTGGTTAGAGAAGCTTTGCTGAGTTAAGCCACTTTTCCTTCAGGTGCCTGAGGTTTGCATTTTCCCTGTGACACCCTGTAGCTGGAGCTGGGACCGGAGCTGGGGGCTGGAGCCAGGACCAGTGTTGACACATAAGGCAAACTCTTCTTAGAACATTGAGGGGGCTTTGGGAAGTTACGCGTAAAGCTCATCATGACTGAATGAACATTTATTTATGATAAATCAAGAGTTCATGTAAGCACAAGTTAGACCGAATCTTCGAGCTTCTTCTTGAGCATCCTTATTTTTATTTTCCACCCCCACCCGCACCCCCACATCTCTACTCTCCTTGCATCCCGCTGACTGCAAAGGCATTCATGAAATATGCTTAAATCAACACCCTATTTTGAGGGGGCAGTGGTGGTTCAGTGGTAGAACTCTTGCCGTCCATGCGGGAGACCTGGGTTCATTTCCGGGCCGATGCACCTCACACACAGCCACCGTCCGTCTGTCAGTGGAAGCTTGCAGTGTGGCTACGGTGCTGAACAGGTTTCAGTGGAGCTTCCAGACTAAGGCAGACTAGGAAGAAAGGCCTGGTGACCTACTTCTGAAAATTAGGAAATGAGAACCCCATGGATTGCAATGGCCAAACCGATCACGGGGACGGTGCAGGACTGGGCAGAGTTTTGCTCCATTTGTGCGTGGGCTCACCATGAGTCAGGGGTCGACACCTCAGCAGCTAACAACAACAACACACCCTATTCAAATTGTTCAACACCATTTACAAATGCCAGTCTTCAAGATCGAGCACTCCTGAAGCCTTGCTGAGGCCAAGGAGAGGACAGATAGAAAGCTCTTTGACATAAAACTCCCTGTGCAGGCGTCTCTCCAAGCTGTAATACAGTGTCCACACTAGTTGCTGAAGGTCTTCCCAAAGCACGGGTGCAATCAGGTCACTCTCATGTAAGGACCTTCTGCAGTTCTGCTCCCGCTCTATCTCCAGGCCTTTCACACAGTCGGCACTCTTGTGTCTCCACATCTTTGCTTACATGCTGTCGTTTGCCTGGAAGAAAAAAATCTACTCAGCCTTCAAAACTGTTTTCACAACTTTTCTTTTGTGCAGGCTGTTATGGTCTTACCTTTACCTCTAGGACAGAATTAAGCTCATTCTTCTGTACGTGTTCACAAAACACAGTGCCTGCTTATCAGGTTATATTATGGTTAAGTATTCACACACACGTGCACACACGTGTGTACACTCGCGCATGCACACATGTACACACACACACACATTTCAACCGTATTTTGAGCTCCTTGTGGGCTGATCCATGTCTTCTTTGACTTTATATTCCTAACTGTAGTCCAGTGCCTGGCTCTTAGAAAATGATGAAGCAATCAACTAAGTGAACAAATGCAACAGTCCCAGAAGAACCTGAGAGTTCTCCTTATGGAAGAGAATGATGAGACTGTCCTAAGTTCAAAAGGTCTTTCATTTTGCCCTGATTTTTTAAGCAGAGCTTAAATACAAAAATGTTGAGGGTAGGGGAAGGTCCACAGGAAGACATGGGAGTGGTGGGGTCTTTACAAAGCTGGACTTAAGTTTTGTAAAGCTTTGGGTGACATTATTTTATTGTCTTAAAGAAGAAACCATGAATAAGGCCAGTACTTGTCAGGTGGTTAATGCTCAACAAAGATTAGGTCCAATCCCTGTTCACGCCTCTCATGAAGTGCAGTCTACCTGCTCCTTAACTTTATTCATTCCATGACTCAGCAAAGGTTGATTGAGCATCTGCTCTTTGCCAGGCCTGTGTTAGGCTCAAGAGATACAATAGGAATCACGGTGGGCACACCGAATAGGCTTCATGAACGCACTGTCCAGCAGAAAGAATTGATGTTCTCTAAGGATCTGCTCTTTTTTTTTTTTTTTTAAGAATCTGCTCTTACATCTGTTCTCTTCTACAAAATTTTTAAGAAGTAACTTATTCTATTTTTGTTATTGCTGAAATTGTACACAGTAGAACAAGCACCAATTCAACAATGTCTACCTGTGCAATTCAGTGACCTTAACTACATTCCTCAAATTGTGCAACCATTCTCACCCTTTTTCTGAATTATTTCTCTGCCATTAACAGAAACTCACTGCCCCCTAAACTGCCTGTCTAACATTTCGAGTTGCTGTTGTCAGTTTGATCCCATATAGATAGTACTTTCAAAGAGCATAACAGGGCTTCAAACAGGTTAGTTCCGGTTTGAACCTTTGCTGAGAGTTTGCATTTCTAACAAATTCCCAGGCGATGCTAATGCTGCTGATTAGGTACCAATTTTGAGAACCACCGGTAGGGCAGTAGTTCTTTAAATTTATTATACAGAAGAATCACCTGGGGATCTTGTTACCATAGATTCTGATTTAGTATATCTGGGGTGGAAATGCAAATTCTCATTAGGGTTTTGAACCTGAACGAACCAGTTGAAAGCCCTGAAGCACAATGCTTAAGGCAGATGTTCTTGACTAATTAAGCTAAACTGTGGAAACCCTGGTTGCATAGTGGTGAAGTGCTACGGCTGCTAACCAAAAGGTCGGCAGTTCGAATCCACCAGGCACTCCTTGGAAACTCTGTGGGGCAGTTCTACTCTGTCCTATAGGGTCGCTATGAGTCAGCGGGATCAACTCGATGGTAACGGGTTTGGGTTTGGGTTTTTACTGTTTGGTTTAAAGAAGATGTCAGGTGATATTTTTGGTTTAAGGTTTAAAGTTTATGTCAGGGAAACAGTTTCATGGGTTCATCCAGCCTCAATGACTCCAGAAAGGCTGAATTCCACAAGAATTTACAAAATCTTCTTGGAAAATGTCATTTATTTGTGCAGTTTCACCTACGCTTTAAATCCTGACTTTATCCCAGATTTCTTTCCTGAGCTCCATATTTCTATATCCAATACCAATTGGCCATTGTCACCTGTGTGTCCCCCCAAGCACCTTAAATGTACTATGCCCATGGCTTTCCCCATTATCTTCCCCATGCCCAATTTTCTTATCCCGATTCCTAATACTTACACTCCTAATCCTGGAAGCATCAACTTTAATGAGTATTTCTTGAGTGCCTACCTTGGACCTCGCATTGGGTAAATGTCTGGATATGTATTGCCGGATATTTGGCTTTTTCTTATTTTTTATAACAGCCCTCTACCTTCCCCCTCCCCACATCCAGCCTGAGTTCAATCTTATTTGGTTTGATTGCTACAGGGTTTATTTTTCCCCTCCTCTTGCTCCGTGTGTCCCTGCTGCAAAAGGTTAATGCTCTTGGCTGTTAATTGAAAAGTCATAGGTTTGAGTCTATTCAGAGGTGCCTTGGAAGAAAGAACTGGCTATTTTCTTCTGAAAAATCAGCTACTGAAAGCCCTGTGGGGCAGAGTTCGACTCTGACACATATGGGGGTCACCATGAGTCAAAATGGACTCCACGGTTACTTTTTTTTTTTTTCTTTTCAGTAGCTATTATCCTGATTAAAGTTTTCAAAACCTCTCATTTTTACCAAGGAAATATATTCTCCTCCATGCCTCTAGAGTATTTTCTAAAGTTTCCAATGGCTCACCTTTCTTTGAGAATAAAGTCCCCACCCCACTTGGCATCTAAAGTCGCACGTGATCTATTTACATCTGAACCGCCTCCCCAGCCTTAGGTCCTCCTATGCTCTTCCCTGCCCCAGAGACTTGATCTCCAGCAACACTGATTAGCTCTTTTTTTTTTTTTTTTTTTTTCTGATAGGCCCTAATCTTATCTAACATGGTGTATTGCTTGAGGTGTTCTATCTCCTTAAAAGGCTTTCTTTGTTCTCTACTTTTTGAAATCCTGCCAGCCTTAAAGGCCCGGCTCCATCCCCTAATTTTCAGTTTCTGGTATCTCCTTAGACTGTAGTATTCTATCCCACTCCTACACTTCTGGGATGCTTTCTTTGTGCCTTCGTGGTCATAGACACCCCAAGGGGGCTTCCTGTAAAGTGCTGGTAAGCTCAGGCTCTATACAGAGTCAGCCTCTGTGGTTTCATTTCTAATTTAAAATGGTGATAGTACAACATTGATCATAATCCCCTGATCTTAGATTGTTATGCCCTGAATCTGTGAACGGAGAACATCCCAAATCAAAGTACCTTCTGCAGCCTTTCTGCTTGATCTGGTCAAAAGGAAAAAAGTTATTTAGAAAACATCAGTGTCGCATGAAAACAAAACAAAGCAAAACCTTGGACTAAGTCTAATAGAAGCAATTACAGGAGTTTAAAAGGAAACGGCAGAGCTCAGCTAACTAGGTTAAGGAGTCTTAACTAGATGGAGTAATAAAATGAGATGACTGCAGCATTGAGAAGGTCAAAGCAGGTCCCTACGAAATTGTCATGCTGCTTGCTGGGAAGAGTTAGGTAACAGCTCTACTTTGCCCCAGCTGCTGTGACATAACGTCAGTTGGAAATGGTTACTGTGCAAAAATGTGACGTCGTGGAGACAAGTTGCTGTAGGTAGTATTACAACTTCTCCTGGAGTCAGAGGAGGTTTAATACAAGGTGAAAGTCAAAATCCTAAAAAAGCATGGGAAGTAGAGCGGTATTTGCGCCAAAACAACAGCACCAAAACCAACAACAAAATTATTTTCTCAATTATATTTCATCCTTAAATTTTATGGAAAATCTCTTCAAAACTTTGATTTTCTGGTAAAGGAAAGCTGCCTGCTGAGGTAATACTGACATTTGAAGTCAATTATAAAATGGGAAATGAAGCCAGCCACTAAACTAGCATTGCCATTGAAACTGTAAGGGGGAGGGGGAGAGCTTGCCCTTGGGAAGAGGAGGAGGCAGGGGGTGGTGACATTCCTCAGTAAGACTGTCCCTACAAAGGAAGAGACGGGGGTGGTGACATTCCTCAATAAGATGGTCCCTACATAGTTAAACTTTAAGCCAAGGAAACGATCCTTACAGGGGTCCTTAATTTGATAAAGTCCTTAACTTGATGAAGTCCCTAACTTGATAAGGTCCCTAACTTGGTAATTAAACCTTAAGCCAAGGAAATAGTCTCCATAGGGGGTCCTGTCCTGGCTGTTAAATGTTAACAGAAAGAGATAAGAGATAAAAAAAAAAAGAGAGATAACAGGGGTATAAAACCCTAAGAAAAGGACTATCAGGGCACTCAGATTCTTTCTCTACCTGAGTAGCCCCCTTGAGGCTTCCTAGTCAAGTGTACTTTTACTACTAACCCTCTGCTTGCTTGGCACTATTTGTCTCAGTGTTCGAATTCTTTCCCACACCGAAGACAAGAACCGAGGCCATTCTCGGGTAACAAAACTAGCAAATGTTTCTCACTGAGGGTGTTATTTCGTTGTGAGGTCAGGTGGTAGATTCCTGCTCTGTGCAGTTGTCCATATATCACCCAGACACCTGCCTAGGTAATTTCTCCCTCCTCTGAGCTCCCACAGTCTCCTGGGCTTATACTAGTAGCACCTTTTTTCAGACTATATTTAATTGTGTTTTTTTGTTTCCCCTTTTGACTGAGTATTCATTAAAACCAAAATCATGTCCATTGCCACCGAGTCGATTCCAACTCACAGTAACCCTGTGGGACAGAGTAGAACTGCTTCGTAGTGTTTCCAAGGAGTGGCTGGTAGATTTGAACTGCCGACCTCACGGCTAGCAGATGAACACTTAACCACTGCACCATCAGGGCACCAAGTGCTCCTTAAAAAAAAAAAAGAAAAAACTTGGTGACATTGAGTTAATTCCGACTCGTAGCTACCCTATAGTGTATTCCTTAGGGGAAGGGATTTTTAGGCCATTTCTCAAATGTTTTTGCATTTTGCCAGGCAATGAAATTCTAAGTTTTGTTTTGCCTTTTATAATTTACCTTTACTTAATGAGGAAAGAGAGCAGAGAGAACTTGTAGGAAGAATCTGAGCTGTTTCAACTTGAGTCCTCCCATGCCAGAAAGGAATGAGAGCAAATATAAACATCAAACAAATGAAGCTGGACAGTCAACTACGAAAGGGCAAGCATCTGTGGGGGATCTTACTGAGGAAGGAAGATGCTGACTACATGATTATAAGTCAGGGTTTAACAAGGGAGAGCTGTTAGGGACTCAGAACTGCATCAAATCACACAGCTCCACGGGCTTGGATATCGGAGGGGAGACGAAGCAACCCCTTCCCCAAAGAGCAGGATTCCTTTTCTGGGTCGCTGGGATGCTACCTTTTGGTATAAGCAGAAAAGGAGCCGCACATGTGAGGAAGGGTGTCAGCTGTCCTGCAAGGGTTGTGCTCCTCGCCCCTACACCCCTCCAGGTATACCTACTGAAGGTCTGAAGTCCCGTGTTTCATGTAGCCACTGCCATCAGCCAGCCGGGTAGCCTGGAACTCTGAGCATATTTTACCATCATTCAAAACGGCATTACAAAATCCTCTGCCCTTTCAGTCCGAGAGAGAAACTCTGAAAACCAGTGAGGAAATGGATGGGAAATCACTTTGTATTATCATGCCCGGATAGCCCACCATCAGCACTTCACTTCTTTGAGCTAGTCCCAGGGTGATGCAAATGGCTAAGCACTTGGCTGCAAACCAAAAGGTTGGAGATTCAAATTCATCCAGAGATGTCTCAGAAAAAAGGCCTGGGGATCTACTTACAAAAAACTGGCCATTGAGAAACCTGTGGAACACAGTTCTACACCGTGACATGTGTGACTGTCATGAGTCGGAGTCAACAGGACAGCAACTGGTTTGGTTTTTGGTTTTCTTTTTTGAGCCCAGGCAAGGTCCTGGTTAACATGCAGCTCTTTCAGTCATTAACTCTTTCCTGAATGACCCTAGGTGAGGGTGGAGTTTAAAAAGGAAGATGGAAAGAATTGAGTCTTGAGCCCAGGCACCGAATCAGTGGGATTGCTGGGTATTTCAGGGTAAGGAGTCCTCTAGCTGTCTGAAGGAGTCAGGACTGGACTAGAGAGATTGGAAAGCATGATGATGGACAGGCAGATGGAAAGGAAAGGAAGAGAAAGCCCTCCTCTTCTTCAGTTGGCTCCTGAGCTGGGCTTGGTAGCATCAGGAGTGGACAGAGAGTTGATTGAACCAGAGACCCAATCTGCTCTGCCTGTCTAGGAGCCTCACCCGGACAGAGGGTCTGGGAGCAAGGATAAAACTTGAAGTAATAATGGCCTTTATTTCCATTGAGTGCAAGAGTCAAGCTCATAAAGAGAGTTGGTGGAAGAGGGACTGTGCCAGAGAAAGCAGACAGCAAAACAGAACCTCACCCAAGAATTTAGGCTGAGAAAATGAACATAGGAACATGGCTTTTTTTCTGAAAAGGAAGTGAGATTATAAATGGCAAAACACTCGAAGGCTCTATTGGGGAAATATACTACAGGAAGAAGATTATTCCCTTCAAGGATAGTGCTAGTCTTCAAAGAACACTTCGTTCTTCCTGCCTTGAAAAAACATCCCTTAAAATAGGGTTTCTCAACCTCAGTAGTATTGATGTTTTGGGTCAGATAATTCATTGTTGTGGGGGCTGTCCTGTGTATTGCAGGACATTTGGCAGCATGCCTGGCCCCTACCCACTAGATGCCAGTACCTTCCTCTCCTCCCCACTCCCCATACCCGAGTTCTGTAAGCGGAAAATATTTCCAGACATTGCCAGATGTCCCTCGGGGGTATAAAATCATCCCCAGGTGAGAACTGCTGGTTTAAGATATTCTAAAGGAGAACGTTTCTTTGTTAGTTCATTCATCTACTTCCTGATTTCAATTTTTCTTGTTTCCATAACTGGACTAAATTTATAGCCCCTGCATCATATGATGAATTAATTCATCTATTCATTCAACCAACTTTCCCCATTCAAATGAGAATGGTAATAAGAAATGACATTTTGGAGGCTCAAATGAGACTGTGTTTGAACAAACGGTAGATAGATCATGTCTTATTGAATGAATTAGCAGCATAATGAGCACGTTTGCAAGATGATTACTGGAAGCAGTGTAGGGTGCTTAATTGAAACGCTGAGTTTGGAGTTGGAAAGCCTGTAGTCAAGTCTTGTCTTTGCCCATGTGTGTGGGCTATGGGAACTCAACCTCTCCAAGCCTTAAGATCCTTATCTTAAAATGAGAATGATAATCCCCCCCTTCCCACCCCCCCGACTGCTGTCATGAAGACACACATTTTGAATGAGAAAATGTATGTGAGTGTGCTTTGTGTTTCCATTACTTAATTGGCCTCACTTGCTTCCCAAATGGGTTTAAAGCGACCATGTGCACTATACCTACACGGGCGAAGTAGTTTTATTTTTCCATGTTTTATGAACCTAAGAGCACTAGGAAGCTTTCTGTGGTTTGCATCAGTCAAGATAATAAAAAACAATCCAAACCAGTTGCTGTCCAGTCAATTCCAAATGATGGTGACCACATGTGCATCAGAGTAGAATTGTGCTCCATAGAATTTTCAGAGCTGATTTTTCAGAAGTAGATTGCCAGGACTTTCTTCCACAGTACCTGTTGGTGGACTCGAATCTCTAACCTTTTGGTTAGCAGCGAGCATTATTTGCACCTGATAACATCAAATTAAGTGCATCAGAGATAGGTGGGACTAATCGGCATGATAAATACATTGAGGCACATAGGTATGAAAAGACAAAACTGCAAAGCAGAGGTAATAAATCTTGAAAGAGATCAATGTGTATGTTTTATGCGAAAAAATGCTGATTAACCTGTAAACCCATAGGCATCGAGTCGAATCCAAGTCATAGGATGAGTCGATTCTCACTCATAGCAACCCTACAGGACAGAGTAGAACTGCCCCATAGGGTTTCCAAGGAGCGCCTAGGTGGATTTAGAACTGCTGACCTCTTGGTTAGCAGCCATAGCTCTTAACCACTATGCCAGCAGGGTTTCCAAATGCTGACTAAAAAAACCCTGCTGCCGTCAAGTCAATTCCTGTAGTGACCCTATAGGACAGAGTAGAACTGCCCCACAGGGTGTCCAAGGAGTGCCTGGTGGATTTGAACTGCTGACCAGGGTTTCCTAAATGCTAATTAGAAACATGAAAATAAGACAAAAATACCTTTAGCAGAAGAGTGTCGACATGTCGTGGGGTTGTTAACCAATGTCACAGAACAATGTGTGTACTGACTGTTTAATGAAAAACTAGTTTGTTCTGTAAACCTTCATCTAAAGCAAAATAAAAATTAAAAAAAAAAAAAAAACAAAACCCTTTAACAAATGACTGAAAGAGAAAAACGTTGGGAAAAATATAAAACTTCACAAGAGGTTAAAAGTGACCTGCATCATAGGAAAGACTCTAAATGTGAACCTTTAAGAAAAATGTAGGTGAAAGTAACGTTGAGTAAGTTGCCTATATGTGAATTGACTTTAGAAGACTGATTTTAGGCCAATTGGCTTTAGTTAAATTGTTTTAGAACACCACAATGCTCTGTTGATTCTGGAGTTAGGAGGCCAGTTTTTGGAGTAAAATGGAATCCGTATATGTGTAGGCAGATACCAAAACCAAAACCAAACCCAGTGCCGTCGAGTCGATTTCGACTCATAGCGACCCTATAGGAGAGAGTAGAACTGCCCCATAGAGTTTTCAAGGAGCGCCTGGCGGATCCGAACTGCCGACCCTTTGGTTAGCAGCCATAGCACTTAACCACTATGCCACCAGGGTTTCCATAGGTAGATACGGAAACGTAAAATGAGGCAATGTCACAGGATAGAGTTCTGCCCAAAGACTACTGCCCACCACAGGCCTGACGCTTGATAAAACTGAGACCTGGCCAGGGTTTCCTCTCCGTGGAGGTTCCCTTGGCAGAGACTCCTTCCTCAGTCAACTGCTCCTCCCCTGCCACTCGCCAGCTCCTCATTCTGCCTTTTTTCCTCACCGTACTCATTCTGTCCTGAGTTTTATATATCTTTGCTTATGTATTTGCTCATTGTCTGTCATCAGGCCTCCAGCACCACCCCACAAAGCACGTGCATGCATGCACACACGCACATACTTGCACACACACAGAACTGCACCCCCAGGATTTTTCCTTCTTGTATCTGAAGACTCTTAAGCACTAAGTATTGTTTATTTAGCACTAGATGCTGGATCATTCACACCTTGATCCTTGATCCTCACAACAGCTCTGCAAGGTAAGGATCATGTCACATCTTCAAGAAAGTCACAGTTCTAGCAGATCAGCTTAAATGTGTTCATCATGAACATTTTTAAAATCATGGTTAAATATGTATAAAAAAACGTTTGCCATTTCAATCATTTCTACATGTACAGTGCAGCTACTCTACTTACGTTCACCATATCGTACAGCCATCACCACTTCCTTTCCAAAGTTTTCTATCACTCTGTTACGGATTGAATTGTGTCCCCCCTAAAAATGTGTGTCTATTTGGCTAGTCCATGATTCCCAGTATTGTGTGATTGTCCACCATTTTGTCATCTGGCGTGATTTTCCTATGTGTTGTAAATCCTACCTCTGTGATGTTAATGAGTCAGGATTAGCTGCAGTTTTATTAATGAGGCAGGACTCAATTTACAATATTAAGTTGTGTGTTAAGTCAGTCTCTTTTGAGATATAAAAGAGAGAAGTGAGCAGAGACACATGTTGTTGTTGTTAGGTGCCATTGAGTTGGTTCTGACTCATAGCGACTCTAGGTACCACAGAACGAAACACTGCCCAGTCCTGCACCATCCTTACAATCCTTATGCTTGAGCCCATTGTTGCAGCCACTATGTCAGGCCATCTTGTTGAGGATCTTCCTCTTTTCTGGTGACCTTGTACATTACCAAGTATGATGTCCTTCTCCACGGACTGATCCTTCCTGGATATCCAAATTATGTAGGACACAGTCTCGCCATCCTTGCTTCTAAGCAACATTCTGGTTGTACTTCTTTAAAGACAGATTTGTTCCTTCTTTTGGCAGTCCATGGTACATTCAATGATCTTCACCAACACCACAATTCAAAGGCATCAATTCTACTTTGGTCTTCTTTATTCATTGTCTAGCTTTCACATGTGTATGATGCTACTGAAAATACTGTGGCTTAGGTCAGGTGCGCTTTAGTCTTCAAGGCGTCATCTTTGCTTTTCGACACTTTGAAGAGGTCCTTTGCAACAGATTTGCCCAATGAAATGTGTCTTTTGATTTCTTGACTGCTGCTTCCACCAGTGTTGATTGTGGATTCAAGTAAAATGAAATCCTTGACAACTTCAATCTTTTCCCCATTTATCTTGATGTGGCTTATTGGTCCAGTTGTGAGGATTTTTTTCTTTATGTTGAGGTGTAATCCATACTAAAGGCTGTGGTTTTTGATCCTTGTCAGTAACTGCTTCAAGTCCGCTTATCTTTCAGCCAGCAACGTTGTGTCGTCTGCATAACACAGGTTGTTAATGAGTCTTCCTCCAATCCTGACGCCCTGTTCTTTTTCTTATAGTCCAGCTTCTCAAATTATTTGCTCAGCATACAGATTGAACACGTACAGTGAAAGGATACAACCCTGACTGACTCATACCTTTCCTAACTTTAAACCACTCAGTATCCACTTGTTCTGTCCAAACAACTGCCTCTTGATCTATGCACAGGTTCCTCACGAGCACAATTAAGTGTTCTGGAATTCTCATTCTTCTCAGCGTTATCCATAATTTGTTACAATCCATACAGTCGAATGCCTTTACACAGTCAATGAAACACAGGTAAGCATCCTTCTGGTATTCTCTGCTTTCATCCATGATCTATCTGACATCAGCAATGGTATCCCTGGTTCCACGTCCTCTTCTGAATCCAGCCTGAATTTCTGAAAATTCCCTGTGGATATACTGCTGCAGCCGCTTTTGAACGATCTTCATTAAAATTTTGCTTACATGTGATATTAATGCCATTGTTTGATAATTTCCACATTCAGTTGGATCCCTTTTCTTGGTAATAGGCATAAATATCAATCTCTTCCAGTCAGTTGGCCAGATAGCTGTCTTCCAAATTTCATGGCATAGACGAGCGAGCATTTCCAGTGCTGCATCCATTTGTTGAAACATCCCAATCGATATTCCGTCAATTCCTGGAGCCTTGTTTTTCACCAATGCCTTCAGTGCAACTTGGACTTCTTCCTTCAGTACCACTGGTTCCTGATCATATGCTACCTCTTGAAATGGTTGAACGTTTACCAATTCTTTTTGGTATAATGACTGTGTGTATTCCTTTTATCTTCTTTTGATGCTTCCTGTGTTGTCTAATATTTTCCCCATGGAATTCTTCACTAGTACAACTTGACACTTGAATTTTTTCTTTAGTTTTTTCAGCTTGAGAAACACTGAGCATGTTCTTCCCTTTTGGTTATCTGTCTCCAGTTCTTTGCACATGTCATAATAATACTTTACTTTGTCTTTTTGAGCCACCTTTTGAAATCTTCTGTTCAGTTGTTTTACTTCATCATTTCTTCCTTTTGCTTTAGCTGCTTGAGTTTTGAGAGCAAGTTTCAGAATCTCCTCTGACATCCATCTTGGTCTTTTCAATGACCTCTTGCTTTCTTCATGTATGATATCCTTGATGTTATTCCACAACTCATCTGGTCTTCGGTCATTAGTGTTTAATGTGTCAAATCTATTCTTGAGATAGTCTCTAAATTCAGGTGGGGTATACTCAAGGTTGTATTTTGGCTCTTGTGGACTTGTTCAGATTTTCTTCAGGTTCAACTTGAACTTGCATATGTGCAATTGATGGTCTGTTTCACAGTTGGCCCCTGGCCTTGTTCTGACTGATGATATTGAGCTTTTCCATTGTCTCTCCCCACAGAGGTAGTAGATTTGATTCCTGTGTATTCCATCTGGTGAGGTCCATGTATGTAGTCACCGTTTATGTTGGTGAAAAAAGGTATTTCCAGTGAAGAAGTCACTGGTTTTGCAAAATTCTATCATTTGATCTCTGGCATTGTTTCTGTCACCAAAGCCATATTTTCCAACTACCAATCCTTCTTCTTTGTTTCCAACTTTTGCATTAAAATCACCAGTAATTATCAATGCACCCTGATTGCATGTTTGATCAATTTCAGACTGCAGAAGCTGTTAAAATTTTTAGTTTCTTCATCTTTGGCCTTAGTGGTTGGTGCATAAATTTGAATAACAGTCGTGATAACTGGTCTTCCTCGTAGGTGTATGGATATTATCGTATCAGGCACAGCGTTGTATTTCAGAATAGATCTTTTTTTTTTTAATAATTTTTATTGAGCTTTAAGTGAACGTTTACAAATCAAGTCAGTCTGTCACCTATAAGTTTATATACACCTTACTCCATACTCCCACTTATTCTCCCCCTAATGAGTCAGCCCTTCCAGTCTATCCTTTCGTGACAATTTTGCCAGTTTCTAACCCTCTCTACCCTACTATCTCCCCTCCAGACAGGAGATGCCAACACAGTCTCAAGTGTCCACCTGATACAATAGCTCACTCTTCATCAGCACCTCTTTCCAACCCATTGTCCAGTCCCTTCTATGTCTGATGAGTTGTCTTCAGGAATGGATCCTGTCCTGGGCCAACAGAAGGTTTGGGGACCATGACCGCTGGGATTCCTCTAGTCTCAGTCAGACCATTAAGTCTGGTCTTTTTACGAGAATTTGGGGTCTGCATCCCACTGATCTCCTGCTCCCTCAGAGGTTCTCTGTTGTGCTCCCTGTCAGGGGAGTCATCGGTTCTGGCTGGGCACCATCTAGTTCTTCTGGTCTCAGGATGATTTAAGTCTCTGGTTCATGTGGCCCTTTCTGTCTCTTGGGCTCATAGTTTTTGTGTGACCTTGGTGTTCTTCATTCTCCTTTGATCCAGGTGGGTTGAGACCCATTGATGCATCTTAGATGGCCGCTTTTTAGCATTTAAGACCCCAGACGCCACATCTCAAAGTGGGATGCAGAATGTTTTCATAATAGAATTATTTTGCCAATTGACTTAGAAGTTCCCTTAAGCCATAGTCCCCAGACCCCCGCCCTTGCTCCGCTGACCTTTGAAGCATTCATTTTATCCTGGAAACTTCTTTGCTTTTGGTCCAGTCCATTTGAGCTGACCTTCCGTGTATTGAGTATTGTCCTTCCCTTCGCCTAAAGTAGTTCTTATCTACTAACTAATCAGTAAATAACCCTCTCCCACACTCCTTCCCTCCCCCCCTCATAACCACAAAAGTATGTGTTCTTCTCAGTTTATACTATTTCTCAAGATCTTATAATAGTGGTCTTATACAATGTTTGTCCTTTTCCTCTGACTAATTTCACTCAGCGTAATGCCTTCCAGGTTCCTCCATGTTATGAAATGTTTCACAGATTTGTCACTGTTCTTCATCGATGCATAGTATTCCATTGTGTGAATATACCACAATTTATTCAACTATTCATCCGTTGATGGACACCTTGGTTGCTTCCAGCTTTTTGCTATTGTAAACAGAGCTGCAATAAACATGGGTGTGCATATATCTGTTCATGTGAAGGCTCTTATTTCTCTAGGGTATATTCCAGGGAGTGGGATTTCTGGGTTGTATGGTAGTTCTTTTTCTAACTTTTAAGAAAACGCCAGATTGATTTCCAAAGTGGTTGTACCATTTTACATTCCTACCAGCAGTGTATAAGAGTTCCAATCTCTCCACAGCCTCTCCAACATCTATTATTTTGTGTTTTGGGGATTAATGCCATCCTTGTTGGAGTGAGATGGAATCTCATTGTAGTTTTAATTTGCATTTCTCTAACGGCTAATGATCGAGAGCATTTTCTCATGTATCTGTTAGCTGCCTGAATATCTTCTTTAGTGAAGTGTGTGTTCATCTCCTTTGCCCACTTCTTGCTTGGGTTGTTTGTCTTCTTGTGGTTGAGTTTTAACAGAATCATATAGATTTTAGAGATCAGGCGCTGGTCGGAGATGTCATAACTGAAAATTTTTTCCCAATCTGTAGGTGGTCTTTTTACTCTTTTGGTGAAGTCTTTAGATGAGCATAGGTGTTTGATTTTTAGGAGCTCCCAGTTATCTGGTTTCTCTTTGTCATTTTTGGTAATGTTTTGTATTCTGTTTATGCCCTGTATTAGGGCTCCTAGGGTTGATCCTATTTTTTCTTCCATGATCTTTATCGTTTTAGTCTTTATGTTTAAGTCTTTGATCCACTTGGAGTTAGTTTTTGTGCATGGTGTGAGGTATGGGTCCTGTTTCATTTTTTTGCAAATGGATATCCAGTTATGCCAGCACCATTTGTTAAAAAGGCTATCTTTTCCCCAATTAACTGACACTTGGCCTTTGTCAAATATCAGCTGTTCATATGTGGATGGATTTATATGTGGGTTCTCAATTCTGTTCCATTGGTCTATGTGCCTGTTGTTGTACCAGTACCAGGCTGTTTTGGCTACTGTGGCTGTATAATAGGTTCTAAAGTCAGGTAGAGTGAGGTCTCCCACTTTCTTCTTCCTTTTCAGTAATGCTTTACTTATCCGAGGCTTCTTTCCCTTCCATATGAAGTTGGTGATTTGTTTCTCCATCATATTAAAAAATGTCATTGGAATTTGGATCGGAAGTGTATTGTATGTATAGATGGCTTTTGGTAGAATAGACATTTTTACTATGTTAAGTCTTCCTATCCATGAGCAAGGTATGTTTTTCCACTTATGTGGGTCCTTTTTAGTTTCTTGCACTAGTACTTTGTAGTTTTCTTTGTATAGGTCTTTTACATCTTTGGTAAGATTTATTGCTAAGTATTTTATCTTCTTGGGGGCTACTGTGAATGGTATGGATTTGGTGATTTCCTGTTCGATGTTCTTTTTGTTGATGTAGAGGAATCCAAGTGATTTTTGTATATTTACCTTATAACCTAAGACTCTGCTAAACTCTTCTATTAGTTTCAGTAGTTTTCTGGAGGATTCCTTAGGGTTTTCTGTGTAGAAGATCATGTCATCTGCAAATAGAGATAATTTTACTTCCTTCTTGCCAATCTGGATACCCTTTATTTCTTTGTCTAGCCTAATTGCCCTGGCTAGGACCTCTAGCACAATGTTGAATAAGAGCGGTGATAAAGGGCACAGGATAGATCTTGAAATGTTCTTTTTGACAGTGAATGCAACACCACCCCTCTTCAAGCTGTCATTCCCAGCAGAGTAAACTATATGACTGTCTGGGTTCAAAATGGCCAATACCAGTCCATTTCAGCTCACTAACACCTAGGATATCGATGTTTATGTGTTGCATTTCATTTTTGATGATTTTCTATTTTCCTTGGTACATACTTCTACATTACAGGTTCCGATTATTAATGGATGTTTCCAGCTGTTTCTTCTCATTTTGAGTCGTGCCACATCAGCAAATGAAGGTCCCGAAAGCTTTACTCCATCCACATCATTAAGGTCAACTCTACTTTGAGGAGGCACTACTTCCCCAGTCATCTTTTGAGTGGCTTCCAACCTGGGGAGGCTCCTCTTGTGGCACTATATCAGACAATGTTCTGCTGCTATTCATAAGGTTTTCACTGGTTAATTCTTTTCAGAAGTAGACCTCTGGGTGCTTCTTCCTAGTCTGTCTTAGTCTGGAAGCTCAACTGAAACCTGTCCTCCATGGGCGACCCTGCTGGTATCTGAATACTGGTGGCATAGCTTCTAGCATCAGAGCAACACCCCCACAGTATGGCAAACTGACAGACACATTGGGGAGAGACACACGGGGGAACTCATTACTGCCAAGCAAGAAGAGCCAGGAACATGCATTCTTTGGGCTTGGGGTCTCTGTGTTGAAAAGCTAGACCAGGGAAAGATTGAAGACAAGGACTTTCCCCCAGAGCCAACAGAGAGAGAAAGCCTTCCTCTGGAGCTGGCACCCTGAATTTGGACTTGATCCTCCTAAACTGTAAGAGAATAAATTCTTGTTTGTTAAAGCCATCCATTTGTGGTATTTCTGTCATAGAGGCACTAGATAACTAAGATACACTCTTAACAAACTCAATGCCCCTTAAGCAATAACTCGGCCCATCACTCTCTTTTTTTAAACATAAGGAATCTGAGATTCAGAGAGGTTGAGGAACATGCTCAAGGTCACATACCTAATTAAGTAGCCTAGTTGGTGTTTAAAGCCAGATTATTTATCTAAAATTTTTCTAAAAATGCCATACTGATCCCAAGGAGAAATGAATGTCAGACAAAGAAAGGCCTTTCTTTCTCTTCCAAAATGTCCTTGAAGTTTCACAAAGACCCCTTGTGAACTTTAGATCTGCTCCATGTAAAGTTCTGTAAGGTGCTTTGAAGGTCACCTTGTTCAGGGACTAACCTGGCCCAGGTGGGAGACACCTGCCCAAGGTCACCAGCTTTGGACCCCAGAATCTTTCGGAGATAATGTTAGAGTAGTGCTTTCTAATAGCTATATGCAATTAAATTTTTCTCTTAGCCAAGTTAAAAACAGGAAAAAGAAACAGGTGAAATTAATTTTAACGGCATATTTTATTTAACCAGGTATATTCAAAACATTATCATTTCAACATGTAATCAATATAAAAATTGATATATTTTACATTATATCTAGTGTTAAGTTAATCACAATTAAATTCAATTAAGAATTCAATTCTTCTGTCACTCCCACCGTATTGCAAGTGCTCGATGGCCACATATGGCTAGTGATGACTGTATTGGAGAATGCAATGCTAGAGAAATATTTGGTGCTGGTGGTGGTTAGAGGATCTCCTTGTGTGTCCCTGGGTATGACATTTTGTTAAGGAACTGGAAGGCTTTCCAGGGTGGCAGTTCAGGGTGGTCAGACTTGTTACATGGTGGCTCATTGTTCCAACAATTAAGGCAGAAGCTGCATGCCTTTCATGACTCAGCTCCAAAAGTCACAGGGTGTCACTCCTGTTGTACTTTATTGTTTGAAGCAATTACAGCCCACCCGGATTCAAAGGGAGGAAACATAGGCCGTCTCTCAATGGGAGGAGTGTCAAAGAATTTGGGGCCATGTTTTAAAAATGTAACACCCTCTCTAGTGGGTTGAATTGTGTACCCCAAAAAGATATGTCCATGTCCTAATTTCTGGTACCTGTGAATGTAATCTTATTTGGAACTAGGGTCTTTGCAGGTGTAATGGAGTTAAGGGTCTTGAGATGAGATCATCTTGGATTTAGGGTGGGGCCTAACCCAACATGACTGGTGTGCTTATGAGAAGAGACACAGAGACACAGAGGTACGATTGTTATGTGAAGACTGAGGCAGAGATTGGAATTATGTTGCTACAAACCAGGGAACTCCTGGGAGCACCGGAAACTGAAGGAAGACAAGGAAGAATCTTTCCCTTCAGCTTTGGAGAGAATATGGCTCCGCTGATGCCCTGAAATCACTCCCAACCTCCAGAACTGTGAAAGAATAAATTTCTGTCATTTGTTACAGCAGCCCCAGGAAACTAAGACCCACCCAAAGGAGTACGAGGGCATGTGTGAGGTGAGTTTTTGACTATTACTTTTCCCCAGCCAACAGAGGTTTGGAGGCTATGGGGCTGCGTGCAATACATCTCTCTCATCAGCTTTCTTGCAGCAGTATGGTGGGGTGTCTGTAATATAGCCCTACCACCCCTGGTTATCCCTGGCATCAAATCAGGTTTAAGAGCACTCCAACCATCGGTCTGCCCAGGATATTTCCATGGCTCCAAGTAATTAATTGTGGATTTTGCTCCTCAGGATGTGTCATCCACTTTGGAGAACAGTGCTTTGCCAATTTTCTCTGAGATGCTGTCTTAGTCAAGGTTCTCTAAAATAACATATATTCATACATTATGTATATACATTATCTATCTACCTATGGGTCTAGAGAGAGAGATTCATGATTTACTTCAAGGAATTGGTTCACACAATTGTGGAGGTGACAGGCTGGAGACTCCTGAAGACTTTTGTCTCAAAATCCATAGGTCCAGCAATGAGAAGAGTGAAAAATAAGAGCATCTGGCAAAATGTCTATTTACAGTCTGGAGGCAGAGTATACCCTAAGGAAATTCTCCTTTTCCTCTTAAGGCTTTCATCGGGTTGGTTGACACCCACTCACATTATGGAAGGTGACCTGCTTTACTCGAGGTCGACTGAGTTAATCACATGTAACTGCTTCCTAACAGCAACTAGACATGACTAGGGTTTTACCAAACAGCTAGGCACTGCAGCCAGCCAGGTCGACACATAAAATTAACCATTGCAAATGCCCAGACACAAGCATCATCTCTTGATGCCTCTCATGCCCTTAGTTAATCATCTCTGCATTTCCTCATAGGTTGTGGTTCAAGGTTAGAGGATGTTTCTTCTTTTGTTGAAGATAGGGTTTGTATGTCTGATTTTTATTCTACGTGTTTTCTTTGGAGGTAATTTCCAGAAGGAGAAGATGGCATTATCTTAAATTTACTCTGCCATTTAAAAAATGGGTGTTCATACCACTCTATCCAAAATTTTGATATTCTACAGCAGGGGTCAAAAAACTTTTCCTGCGAAAAACCAGAAAGCGAACATTTTAGACTTGTATTCCAACTAGTCAACTCTTCCATTATAGTACAAAAGCAGCCTGTAGATAATACATGAACAAATGAGTGTGGCTGTGTTCCAATAAAACTTGATCGGTGGATACTAAAATTTAAATTTCATATATTTTTTATGCCACTAAATTTTTTTTTTTTTTTTTTACTCTTCTCTTGTTTTTCTAACTATTAAAAAATGGAAAAACTACTCTTAACTTATGGGCCATACAATAGGAGATGGTGGGCTGAATTTGAAGCCCTGGTGGTGCAATGGTTAAGAGCTCAGCTGCTAACCAAAAGCTAAGCAGTTTGAATCCATCAGCCACTCTTTGGAAACTGTATGGGGGAAGTTCTACTCTGTCCTATAGTGTCTCTATGAGTCAGAATCGACTTGATGGCAGCACGTTTGGCTTGGATTTTGGGGTTGAATTTGGCCTGTGGCTGCAGTTTGCTGGCCCCTGTTCTACAGCAACACCCCCTTCAGCTTTTGAGAGAAACTTCCCTAGAGGTGGCAGCAAATGTCCTGGGCTCATTATTGGCAGAGCAGGGTCAGGAACCAAAGAAGCTGTGGTTGCTTATCTCTGCCCACTTGAGGCACCCTCTCCCAGGTCTCTGAAGGTTTCTGAAGGAGTTTGCGTGTTTTTTGGGGTTATCTGAGTCACATTAGAATTGTGAAGAAAACGAGTTGAGAGAGAGAGAGGCTAGAGGCCGAAGAATATTTGTACAGCTTCTAAAGTGGAGGGAGCTCCTGGTGATCTACTTCCATACGATTACAGCCATTGGAAACCCTGTGGAGCACAGTTCTACCCTGAAACCCATGGAGTTGCCATAAGTTGGAATCTGCTCAATGGCAATAGGTTTGGCTTTTTTGATTAAGTAGAGGATAAGGCCACAAGGATAGACAAAAGGAAGCAGATTTGATAGATACCATTCATCACTGCAGAGGTGTAAATTATCTGCTGTGCTGTCTTATGGCATCTGACTATCTTTTTCCCAATATGCATAATGTTTGTCTTTCTTTTGTATCACCTATAGAATTTACCAATGTGCTGGACACTCAAGCATTTTTAAGGCTATGGTGCTACCTAGTCCTCTGAGTACTGGCTTTTATCTTTAGACTGACTACTTACTTATGTTAGATAAGCAGGGTGGGTTTTTTATTGCTGAACAGTTATTTCTTCGAGTAACTCTGTCTCCATGGGCCCCAATGGAGTAGAAACCTTGTTTCGTGGAGCTGTAGCCAGGGCATGGACAGTCAATCTGGGTGACAGAGGGGTCTAGAGAAAGAGCTCAGATGTTGCCTTTGTCTCATCAACGAACATTCTTTGGGACAAGAACGTTTTGAGGTCTGGTCTGTATAAGGTGGAGTATTCTTTTAATTAGAGTCCCAAATGGTCTTAGTTCTTCTAGATATCAGACCCGATTAAGGGGGAAACTTGTCTCCAGACTGTTTAAAACTCCTTTTGAGATTCCCTCTTATTCTGTGCTCTTTACCTTCTCAGGGATACTTGTACACATAGAGAATAAACAATGGTTTGTTTCCATTTTACTCTTCACTAGTTAAGTTTAACCATCCAATCAGCTCATCAATTTCAATTAAACCTACAATTTTCTGTATTACGAAGAGGGCATCTTCTGAGTTACATAACCAGTGATGTCTTGCCAGCTGTTACGGATTAAATTATGTCCTTCTTCCACTACCACGAAAAAATATGTGTTGGAATTCTAGCCCCTATGCTTGTAGATATAATTCTGTTTGATTTTGTTTTATTAATTTTATATTATATTAATTAGATTGTACCTGAGTAGGGTGAGTGCAAAATCTAATCACTTCTGAGTTATAAAAGAGCAGATTAGACAAACAGATACACACATACAGAGGGAAAGACTAGCTCTCTGTGAAGATTGGCCACAAGCCAAGGAAACAAGGAATGCTGGGACTACCTACAAGGAAGGAAATGACGTTGCTGAGACCCTGAATTGGACTTTTAGTCTCCAGAGCTGTGAGAAAACAAATTCATGTTCTTGAAAACCACCCACTTGTAGTATTTCTGTTACAGCAACCTTAGGAAGCTAAGACATCAGCTGAATTGTCCTTAATATTCTAATGCTTGTAAGAGGCACTACATCAACACTTCAATAGCTGATTTTTATTTTTCTTTGTAACTTTTTTTGTTCCTTTTGTTTCCCGTCTCTGAAGGAGACAATAAGGCCTAGCAGTTGTGTTGTGTGCGTAGGCGTTCAAACAAAAAACATTTTGACTCTGTGGGTGCAGGTGGGTTCTCCAAGTATCCCAGAAATACCAAAAGTTGTCTTTGCCTTCTCCAGCCTTCATGTACAGTTTCTTGATATGTCTAAGAAGCAAAAGCACATGTACAGTGTATGTCCAAGTACCCATAGAAGATTTTGGAGGAGAATTCCAGGTATTCTTCCTTTTAGAGTAGATATAAAGTTTGTGGAAACTGCCTGTATAGTGACTTTAATTTATTCAAAAGTTTAAAGACAAACTTGACATGACCCTCATGATTTCACTACATTCATGTTCCTGTACAAGTGATATCAATGTGGAAAAGTGGCCTAAAATAGCAGAATTGGAAAAATATTTAAATAAGCCATTAGTCCTGCCAACTCAACATCAGGGCATTTTGACCACGCATTTGGAACTACAAGAAACAAGTCATAAACCTCTGAACTCTGGAAATGATTAACTCTGGCTGGAGAAGAGGCAGGGCTGAGCCCATCAAGCCAGCCATAGATGATCTTTGGGGTGTGTTTCCAGCTTCTCTGGGAGAAGAATAAATGGAGCCAAGTAGCCTGTGCAGACATTTATCAACAGGAAGGAAAGGGCAAAGTTCACATGGAAGGGTAACAGAAAGCGGTAAAAATAGTTACAAGAGTCAAATGCTGACAAGGGAAGCTTTGTACAATGTGGAGTATGATGAAGAAAGAGAAAGAATAGGGCCTTTCTCCATACAGCCACTTAGCTAAAAATGAATGTGGATGTCAATAACTGGAGTGGGAGGATCCAGAAATTCCCTTCTATTAACAAGTACTTCTCTAGCTTTAATGTGCATAGGAATAACCTGGAGAGATTGTTAAAATGCAGATTCTGATGAAGTCTGCAGAGTCACCCATGGCAGACAGGTTTCAGCTGAACTTCCAGACTAAGACAGACTAGGAAGGAGGACCCAGCAGTCTACTTCTAAAAAGAATTAGCCAGTAAAAACCTTATGAATAGCAGCAAAACATTGTCTGATATAGTGCTGGAAGATGAGCCCCTCAGGTTGGAAGGCGCTCAAAATACAACTGGAGAAGAGATGCCTCCTCAAAGTAGAGTCGACCTTAATGACGTGGACGGAGTCAAGTTTTTGGGACCTTCATTTGCTGATGTGGCATGACTCAAAGTGGGAAGAAACAGCTGAAAACATCTGTTAATAATAGGAGCATGGAATGTATGAAGTATGACTCTAGGAGAATTGGAAATCATCAAAAATGAGATGGAATACATAAGCATCTATATCCTAGGCATCAATGAGCTGAAATGGACTGGTATTGGTCATTTTGAATCAGACAAGCATAGTAGACTATGCTGGGAATGACAACTTGAAGAGGAATGGTGTTGCATTCTTCATCAAAAAGAACATTTCAAGATCTACCCTGAAGTACAATGCTGTCACTGATAGGATAATATCCACACACCTACAAGGAAGACCAGGTAAAATGACTATTATTCAAATTTATGCGTCAACCACTAAGGACTAAGATGAAGAAATTGAAGATTCTAACAGCTTCTGCAGTCTGAAATTTACTAGACATGCAATCAGGATGGACTGATAATTATCAGTGGTTGGAATGTGAAAGTTGGAAACAAAGAAGGATTGGTAGTGGGAAAATATGGCCTTGGTGATGGAAACTATGCCAGAGATCGCATGACTGAATTTTTCAAGACCAATGAGTTCTTCACTGCAAATACCTTTTTTCACCAACATAAACACCGACTATACACATGGACCTTGCCAGATGGAAAATACATGAATCAAATGGACTATATCTGTGGGAGGAGACCACAGAAAAACTCAATATCATCAGTCAGAACAAGGCCAGGGGCCAACTGCAGATCAGACCATCACTCATGTGCAAGTTCAAGTTGAAACTGAAAAAAATTAGAACAAGTCCAAGAGAGCCAAAGTAAGACCTTGAGTATAACCCACCTGAATTTAGAGACCATCTCAAGAATAGATTTGATGTGCTGAACACAAATGACAAAAGATCAGACAAGTCGTGGAATGACATCAAGGACATCACACATGAAGAAATAAGAGGTCATTAAAAAGACAAGAGAGAAAGAAAGAGACCTAAATGGGTGTCAGAAGAGACTCTGAAACTTGCTCCTGAATGTTGAGTAGCTAAAGCAAAAGGAAAAAAATGATGAAGTAAAAAAGCTGAAGAGAAGATTTCAAAGGGCAGCTCAAGAAGACAAAGTATGATGACATGTGCAAAGAGCTGAATATAAAAATCAAAAAGAAAGAATATGCTTGGCATTTCTCAAGATGAAACAACTGAAGAAAAAATTCAAGCCTCGAATTGCAGTACTAAAGGGTTCTACGGGGAAAATATTAAACAATGCAGGAAGCAATCAAAAGCAGATGGAAGGAATACACAGAGTCACTATACCAAAAAAATTGTCGATGTTCAACCATTTCAGGAGGTAACATATGACCAAGAACCAACGGTACTGAAGGAAGAAGTACAAGCTTCACCAAAGGCATTGGCGAAAAACAAGGGAATAGATGGAATACCAATTGAGACGTTTCAACAAACAGATGCAGAGATGGAAATGCTCACTTGTCTATGCTAAGAAACTTGGAAGACAGCTACCTGCTCAGCTGACTGGAAGAGATGCATATTTATGCCTATTCCCAAGAAAGGTGACACAACTGAATGTGGAAATTATCGAACAATATCATTAACATAACATGTAAGCAAAATTTTGCTGAAGATAATTCAAAAGTGGCTGCAGCAGTATATTGACAGGGAACTGCCAGAAATTCAAGCTGGATTTAGAAGAGGACATGGGACCAGGGATGTCATTGCTGATGTCAGATGAATCCTGGCTGAAAGCAGAGAATACCAGAAAGATGTTTATCTGTGTTTTATTGACTATGCTAAGGCATTTGACTATGTGGATTGTAACAAATTATGGATAACATTGTGAAGAATGGGAATTTCAGAACACTTAATTGTGCTTATGAAGAAACTGTACATGGATCAAGAGGCAGTCGTTCGAACAGAAGAAGGGGATGCTGTGTGGTTTAAAGTCAGGAAACATGTGAGTTCTTTCACCATACCTATTCAATCGGTATGCTGAGCAAATAACCCAAGAAGCTGGAATATATGAAGTAGAATGGGCAACAGGATTAGAGGAAGACTCGTTAACAACCTGTGGTATGCAGATGACACAACCTTGCTTGCTGGAAGTGAAGAGAACTTAAAGCATTTACTGACAAAGATCAAAGACCACAGCCTTCGGTATGGATTGCACCTCAACATGAAGAAAACAAAAATCCTCACCACTGGACCAATAAGCAGCATCATGATAAATGGAGAAAAGATTGAAGTTGTCAAGGATTTCATTTTACTTGTATCCACAATCAACACTGGTGGAAGCAGCAGTCAAGAAATCAAAAGACGTATTGCATTGGGCAAATCTGCTGCAAAGGACCTCTTCAAAGTGTTGAAGAGCAAAGATGTCACCTTGAGAACTAAGGTGCGGCTGACCCAAGCCATGACGTTTTCAATAGCCTCATATGCATGCAAAAGCTGGACAATGAGTAAGGAAGACTGAAGAAGAATTGATGCCTTTGAACTGTGGTGTTAGTGAACAATAGTGACTATACCATGGCTGCCAAAAGAATGAACAAGTCTGTCTTGGAAGAAGTATAACCAGAATGCTCCTTAGAAACAAGAATGGAGAGACTACGTCTCACATACTTTGGACATGTTATCAGGAGGGATCAGTCCCTGGAGAAGGACATCATGCTTGGCAAAGTAGAGGGTCAGCGGAAAAGAGGAAGACCTTCAATGAGATGTATTGACACAGTGGCTGCAACAACAGGCTCAAGCATAGCAACAAATGAGAGGATGGCATAGGACCGGGCAATGTTTTGTTCTGTTGTGCATAGGGTCACTACGAGTCAGAACTGACTCAAGGGCACCTAACAACAACAACAAAAAGTACTTCTCTAGTTTTAATGTACATGGGAATAACCTGGAGAGCTTGTTAAAATGTGGATTCTCATGAAGCTGGTGTGGAGTGGGACTGAAATTCTTCATTTCTAACAAGCTCCTGGTTGATAAGATGCTGTTGGACCCCACTCTGACTAGTAGCAAGACTATAAATTGAAGATAAAATAGAAAAAGGATGAAGAAGAAAATGAAGGGGAGATGAATCACACCAACACTTTACCTGTGGGCCATGCCATGGGACCACTTCTGGGGGATTCTTCAGCAAATAAATCTTCTTAGTTGGATACACAACAGATTCCCTCTTGTGAGGACTGTAGCCTCTTAGTTATCTTGAATCTATGTGACAAAGTGTGACACAGAGTGGCAGTGTGGTTTATTTCCCCCATTTTCTGTAGAGAAACACCATGGGTTCAGGATAGTGAGACTCTGGCAGCAGTGACAACAGTGGTCCAAGAGAGCTGGAACAGGAGGAGTCACATGAAAACTAAGTGGGTAACCAAGCATACATAAGACATTCCTGAGAATACCTGGGGGAAAATGTGCTCCTTGGAAACTCTATGGGGCATTTCTACTCTGTCCTATAGAGTCGCTATGAGTTGGAATCGACTCAACGGCACTGGGGTTTATATATATAGATACACACACATAGTGAAACCTGGAACATGACAGGACTGCCTTGTCTTTCCAGTTCTCACAAATTTCCCACCTTTGACAGGGTGCAGTCTTACCAGTTTTCTATTGCTCCTTTTAGTGGAAAATATTTATGTTTTCCTCCTCTGACAGGTTTCCGCCTTACAGTTTCTAGATTTCACAGGTTTTACTGTGTATATATATATATATATTGGTGGGAATGATAAGACTTAGAGAAATATGTGGCCCTCCAAGGAACCACAGGTGTGCTGCTCAGGAGAGCCAGCTTTTGGTTGCTTGCTTCACAGGGACCAGCACAGTGTTACCAGAGCAGCAGCAACACCACCCAGAGAGGGGAGTGCAGCATCACTCTGCCTTTTCCCTTCTCCTCCTCCCACCCCCTGTCTTACTCTGGGCTCTCTAGAGAAACAGAACCATGTATCTATATCTAAATCTATCTATCTATCTACATCTCTATCTCTATTTCTATACATACAGAGACATTGACTGCTGTAAAGAATTAGCTTCTGGGATTAAGGGAAGAGCTGGCAAGTCAGGAATCCATAGATCAGGCAACAAACTGGACACCCCTGCAGACTTGTGTCTCCATATCCATAGGTCAGGCAACAGGAAGAGCGCAGAGCAAAGTTCTGCCAAAATACCTGTTTATAGTCTGGAGGCAGAACAACAACAGCAAAAAACAGTGTTATCGAGTTGTTTCCGACTCATAGCGACCCCATAGGGTTTCCTAGGAGCGCCTGGCGGACTTGAACTGCCGACCATTTGGAGGCAGAACACATCCTAGAAAAACTCCCTTTTCTACTGATCGATTTATTGCATTACATTAGATTACATTATGAAAAGTAATTCTGTTACAGTTTAGATTATATTGTGGAACAGCAACCAGACTAGTGTTTGGCCAAACCACTGAGAACCATAGTCTAGCTAAATTGACTCATAAATTCACCATCACATTCTCCATCACTAGAGGACGTAAAAGAGGGTGTCTATCGCACTAGAAAAAAAAAAAATCACCACGGTAGCATCTGAAAGCCAGATTGTACCTTCTTTCCCCTTCTCTTTCTTTGATCTTATCTACTTCTCTTTTAAAAAATGTCAACATATATTTCTTCTACTATGAATTTGTATGTTTATAACTTCTGACAGTTTTCCTATTGTGTTTAGGTTTTCCTATTGTGTTTAGGTTTTCTTATTGATTTATAGGAGCTCTTTATATTTAATAATACAATTAGGCCTTTCTTGTATGTATGTGTGTTCAAATTTTTATAAAATAGAGACACGTGGCCTTCAAAGACATAGATACTACTTCTGCTCTTTGAGCATCAGTTCCCCATCCACAAAAAGGAGGAAGTTTGGACTAGATCAGTGCTTCCTAAATTGTGTCTGTGGAGTTTCAGTGTCCTGTGGATCCCTGCTATCCCATGAATACTGTTGTTGCATGACAAATTACCCCAACCTTAATGGCAGGATGAGAACAAGTGGAGGCAAAATGGGTGTTACCAAGTGACTAATTAAGACCTCATGACTATTTAGTGCCTCATGAAAACTTGAGGTATCACATACAACATGAATATTTAGTGCCTACTTGGTCCTTCCATCCGTTCCAACCTATGTTTAGCACAAATATGCTCTACTTCTTTTTGTCTAAAGTATTTTACATGATATCTGTTTCTATACTTATTTCTATCCATCCTCCTTATTTATTTGTTTCTTTTCCTTTTTACTGAAGAACTGAATACTTAGAAAAAAATCCACAAACACTCAGAACTTTCCTCAAGGCAGTTCGCAAAACCTTTGAGAAGCCATATAGGAGGCACACTAGGTGCAATCAAAAGCCTCCTTTCCTGAGCTGAAGTTCCTCTCCCAATCTTGACTCCAATCTGTGGTGTTAGGGCCCAGATAGAATGACAGGGGCAACCAGTAACTTTCTTCCCATCAAGGCCCAATAAAGCCTATGTGTCAAACTGCCAAGAGGGTTTGCATGTTCTAACAGCAAGATGGGGTCCCTTGGAGGCCATTCGGAGGCCATTCTGGGGCAAGCCTCTCTGATCCAAGTACGATCACTCTGAAATTGTAGCGCGGTTGTGAATGACACCAGATTCTTACTGAACACACCTGCACTCTCGAGGTGGGGAGCGGAGGCACCCCCTACTCAGTGATATTCTGTACAAAGGGTTGGCTGTAATTGAGATCAACACTGGAAACATAAACAAATCCAGTCTTACGATGTTTGTGACATCCTCATATAATTAATGGACAAGAGTGAAAACTTAAATTGCCCTCATAAATTGAAAATAGTTATTGGGATAAGCTTTACTCCCCCCCATTTAATAGGACTCATTAGGCTTTATTTTGAAAGGAAAAGGGGGGATCAAAGGCATTAAAGACCCATTATTGAGAATCAAAACACTGTTTTATTGGGTTTTCATCAATTAAACTAGATCAAGGGCTTTTCAAAGTTTGGAAACAAAAGTGAATAAATTTAAGAAGAGGATGTAGCATGGAAGGCAAGAAGGTTAAAATTGTGAAAGTTCTATACCTAAAAAGAGTAGTTTTCTCTCCAACTCTTGTGTTTGATAGAAAAACAGAGATGAATCATTCTCATTAGCTAAGCATATTCTAATGTTCTATTAGCTAAATGGAAATCTTATTATAGCCCCTGGTGGAATAATTTAAGCAAGTATTCTTTACGTGGCTCTGCATATAAATATCTAACTCAAGAGTTTTAACCAAGATCCAAATTAAACAAAATTAGTTAATTTCATTTTTCAGTTAGACATTGTTCAACTAACACACAGGTGTACTTTTTGGAAAGAAGCCAGCTAGAAAATACATGAAACTGAGTACAGAGAAATTGCTAGAATTTACTAAAGACCATAGGTTACAGTTTTAATTACTTAAAGAGCAATTTATTCAAATAGCCAGGAGGAGTTTTAATCTCAGCTGAAAATGTTTAAGTAGGTTCCATTTCAGTTTCACCTTATGGGGGAATTTAAATCTTCTTTTTTTTTTCCTCCGAAGTACCATGTTGTGTTTTGGGTCATGCCAATAAATACAAAGTTCTTATTAGTTAGAATATGAACAAACAGGAAGTACTCACTCAGTGTCTAGATGCTCTGGATTCCCATGTCTAAAATCCTCAGGTGGGTGATACCCATGCCTCTTTGTTCTGCAAATTGAGCTCAAAATCTCCGAAGACTGGATTTCTTGCATAGCTTCCAATAATAATACTTGAGTATACAAGGAATGGATGTAATAATAGTTTCAGATAATAATAATGGTTAGCACATAAGCATTTGTCATCTTCAAAGTATTTTAACTGTTTAACCCTCATAAAACCCCTGTGAAGTGAGGAAATCACAAGCAATACATTATTCCCTTTTCATCATCTTGAACTCAAACCACTGGAGTGTGTTTGCCTCCTCCTGAACTACTTAAACTAGCTGGGTTAAATGAATAGTGAAAAATTCTCACTTCACCATGTACTTGTCTCACATAAACCATAAAGCTGGCAGAAAGTTTTTTTTTTTTAACATCTAAACATTAGTTCAAGTATTTAACTTCCCAAAAATATTTAGTGAGTTCCTTCCATGATACAAGTGAAATGCCACTCTGAGATCTCTGCCTTCTAGTTCTGAAGCAGTAGATTTGGGAATGGCCCTCTTAGTTATTACAGAACATCCCTGTCATGGATTGAATTATGTCCTCCTAAAACTATGTGTATCAACTTGGTTAGGCCATGATTCCCAGTATTCTGTGATTGTCCTCCATTTTGGGATTGTAATTTTGTGTTGAGGATTAGGGTGAGATTTCAACACCCTTACCAGGTCACATCCCTGATCCAATGCAAAGGGAGTTTACCTGAGGTGTGGCCTGCACCACCTTTTATCTCTCAAGAGATAAAAGGAAAGGGAAGCAAGCAGAGAGTGGAGGACCTCATACCACCAAGAAAGCAGCACGAGGAGCAGAGAGTGGCAGTGGGATCCAGGGTCTCTGTGCCTGAGAAGCTCCTCCGCCAGGGGAATATTGAGGACAAGGACCTTCGTCCAGAGCTGACAGAGAAAGAAAGCCTTCCCCTGGAGTTGACACCTTGAATTTGGACTTTCAGCCTACTTTACTGTGAGGAAATAAATTTCTCTTTGTTGAAGCCATCCACTTGTGGTATTTCTGTTACAGCAGCACTAGATGACTAAGACAGCCCCTTGGCCTGGAAGATAGTCTAGATATAAAAGGAACTTTGGAGGTTTAAAAAAACATTGAAATCTCATCCAAAAAATTTGAAATGAAAAAAAAAATTGTCTGGAATTAAGAGGAAAATCCTTAAAACATTTTCAACAAAATTGAAAGCTCTTACTTGATTTTTAAATCAATTTGAGAAAAGAATAATAGAATGGAATCATTGTTACTAAAGGCTATTGCCCTTGACTCTTAGTTTAATTTCTCCTTTGAGATTTGGTTTAAAGAATTCCAAGGAATAGTTACTGTGTCAGCCAGTATAGGGTAGGTTTTATTGTGATAACAAGTTAACAGTAACATCCCAGTGGGTTAACACAGCAAAGATTTATCCCCCATGCTACCTGTCCATTGTCCAGCTAAGGGGCAGGGTGAGGACAGGATTTTGCTCCGTTGACCCAGCTGATGGATGCTCCACCATCTTGTTGCTGCCCCATTTGGAAGCTCAACGCACCTCATGCACAGCCAACTGTCAGGGGTGGCTTGCGTGTTGCTATGATGATGAACAGATTTCAGCAGAGCTTCTGGACTAACATGGACTCGGAAGAAAGGCTTGGTGATCTACCCCCAAAAATCAGCCAGTGAAAATCCTATGGATCACAATGGCCTGGCCTGCAACCAATCATGAGGATGGTCCAGGACAAGGCAGCATTTTTTCCATACTGCATGGGATCGCCATGAGTCAGGGGCCAGTTGGACAGCAGCTAACAACAAAAACAACATGGAGCTTACGCGATGGTGAAGCCGGAGCACAGAGGGTAATATGCATGTCCAGTCATTCATGACATTTAATTCAGTGACCAGACTGGATTCATCAATAGTCCAGCTGCAGCATGCCATTTCAGGTGTGCAGTCTCACATATTGAGGAGACAGTAAGCTAAAACAGTAACTTAAGTATTATTTGGAGCCCTGGTGGCTCCGTGATTAAGAGCTCAGCTGCTAGCCAAAAGTCAGCAGTTCAAATCCACTAGCCGCAGCTTGGAAACCCTATGGGGCAGTTCTATTCTGTCCAATAGGGTCCCTATGAGTCAGAATCAACTTGACGGCAATGGGTTTGGTTTTTTTGGTAAGCATTATTTAATGAGGGTGGTCCTGGGTGGCCACTGGATCTATTTTCAGGGCAGGATAAGGCTGGTCAAATCACTTTTAGTAAGCATAGCTGAGCATCTAGAGATGTTAACTGACCTGTTCACTCTATTTTTAGTATCTCTGACATTTTGTTCCAGGAAACATAATTAAATGCAAGACATCCAGATGAATAAGTAGAATGAGCACATTTATTAAGGATTTATTAGGTGTTTATAACATCCTGTTTAATGTTGATCCCACACGATCATATGCAGGAGGTATTAGATCCATTTTATTAATGAAGAAACCAAGATCCAGACAGTTTAAATTAGCTTGCCTAAAGTCACAAGGCCATGAGTTGCAGAAATACGACATGAGCCTGTGCACATTAATTAACTGAATGGACGAAAGAGTCTGATGTGGTACAATTAGATTTGGCTCCATTTTACCACTCCTCAGGACCACAAACCTTCTTCCAGGGCACATGCTCAGAGAAGTCAGCATGACCCTCTGCAATCATGGCCTGTCAGAATAGGCTGAGATCCCAGAGCAGCTGGAGAACACCCCATTTGGAGGATAGATGTTCCCCAAAGACATATCTCTTGTACATTGTTCATTTCTTTGTTAGCATTTTTATATTTCTCATTGTTTTTAATCCCTTGCCTGGTATTTTTTTCTTTCTTTTTGCCACTTCTTGCTTCTGATCTTACCCTTCTATGCCTCCCATATAAAAATCAATTCCCCTCATTCCTAGGTATGTTTTTTAGGTAAGATACCAATATCTATTTCTTTCTGGATATTACAATGAAATTCAGCTACTTCCAGCCTTGTCCATTCCTCCTCTCAGCAACATTAGCATTCAGGAGACCAAAAGCTTCTCTGAAAGCATGGGGTCCACTGTTTCCTGGATTCTGGACCCTTCCTCTAGGAAGGAAGAAAACCAAGCCAGGAGGGCAAGGGTATGTGCGTCAGTGGGGCTCGTTTCCTCCCTGTTCATTTCTGTGGACTTGGTGATTTCAACCCACTCCTAAGCACATAGAGTGGGGTCACAGACCCCCAAGACAGCCAGAGACATGAGCTGTTCCAGGAGCCAGCCTGGAGAAACAGGTAAGGTAGAATTGCAGAATGTGGTAAAGCAGGACAAGCGTGTGCTTTGGAACCAGGGCTTCCTGGGTTGGAAGTCCTGCTCTATGGAAACTCATCACAACCTTTGGAAAGCTGAAGTTCAAAGTGGTTTTAAAACATCCTCTGGAGTCTGCTATGAAGTCAAAGGAATTTTGCCTGCGATAAGCTTGTCAAGTCTTTGAACCTGATAGGCGGGACAGCCCCCCTCTACTCCACCACCGCACACCCCTGGCTGTCTGCCTATCAGGCATGTCCTACAGAAACTGAAACTCATTCACAGGGTGAAAACCACCTCTAATGAGCACTCAGAGCTAAATCTCTTTAGGGGGCTTGTGTTCGAAGCAGGTGGAGGTCAGAATTCAATAAATGTTTTATTGAATGAGTGAATGTTTCTCACAGGGAATTGCTCCATAAAGAGGGACTTTTAGCACAGGAGGTCTTGCTGGGGCCTCTGAGAGCAAGTGGGAGATGGGGAGTGGGAGGCAGAAGTACCCATGCTGTCTTAACAGCTCCATAGCTCCAGCCCCAGAGTGCATCAGATCTGCCAAGGAGCCCCAAGGACGCTGCCATAAGTCCCCCAAAGGTGTGGGTGGAGGGGAATTTAGTATTCCTTTTCCTAAAGACTTATTCCTACCGGGTTGAACCTAAACCGTAGTGATGGTTCTTGCTATCTTCAATTTCTTCCCCCTTTGCTCTTCAAGTGGTCTGGCACCGACGTCCATACTCTGTAGAGCTGGCATATTGTTCATCCTTGAGCCAGGTCTATCTTCGACACCAGCTCCAATGCCCTCTGTGATGGATTGAATTGTGCCCTCTCAAAGATATGTTGAAACCCTAATGCGACCTTTTTGGAAACGGAGTCTTTGGAGATGTTACTCCTTAAATTAACATGAGGTCATAATAGAGTAGGGTGGTCCTAATCCAATCTGAGTGGTGTCCTTATAAAAAGGGAGAAGAGACACAGACAGAGAGAAGGACGACCATTGTAGAAGCATGTACAAGTCAAGGAATGCCTAGGGCTATCAGAAGCTGAGAGAGACAAGAAAGGATCTTCTTCTAGGGGCTTTGAAGGGAGCTTGGTTTGACTGACACATTTGGACTTTCACCCTCCAAAACTGTGAGACAATAAATTTCTGTTGGTATAAGCCACCAAGCTTGAGATACTTTGTTATTGCAGCCCTGGGAAGCTAATACACCCTCCTTCAGTGCTGGCCTCTTTTCCTCTCACTCTTGTTCCTTGTGTTTTCTTGTCCTTCAGAGTCCTGCCTGAGGTCTGGGATTTGGCCTGTGTTTAGACACCGAACGCAGAGCTTAGGATCCCATGCCTGCAAGTCTGAGGAGCTTTAATTAGAGGCTTCTCTGGACCACCCACCTGCCAGGCTTTCCAAGCCCCTGCAGCCTGCATCCCAGAAGAGTCCTTGCCGCTGTGGGTGGCAAACCGCAGCAGAACGCCTGAAGGTAGTCAAGTGGGCCTGAAGAGGCCCTCAGACCTCAGCTGGTTTTAATTCTATAAAACTGAAACTTAATATACAAGTCAAGCAAGATAAAAAATGCTTTTGTGCTGCATCAGTGTTCCATGTTGGACTCCAAATCTCATTGAGTCTAATTCAACTACAAGAATAACGATGATGGTAACAATAATCATAGCAATCATATCAACAATGTGACAATAAAAGAGAAAAAGCAGAAACCAAAGGGAGAATCCTGACACTTGTCTGGCTTGGTCAGTTGTGTGTTTGTGGCCCTTATTAATTAAACAGGGAATTCAAGTAATAGTGGCCCAGTGACTAAAGATCTCCTGGCCCCAGCAGCTCTGCCCCAGGAGCTATCAAGGCTACAACTTGTGTCTGGTTGCCCAGAACTGACCTGGGAGTCCAGCCTGCATCTGGGTGTGTTCTCTCCTACTTAGTCGACCTGGAGGCTCTGGCCAGACACTGGCCTAGAAGGCTGAGAAGCATTTGTCTAGGTTTCCTCCTGAGGAGATTCCAGTAGCTGGAGTCAGGAAGATCAACATACAACTAAGAAGTGGCCAAGAGTAGCTACAAAGACACATCAGAAAGAGTACTTCTTCATTCCCTTGTATTACTTGATAAACTCAAAAAGAATATGTGATCTTTCATGTATCTCTAGGTGAACACCTTATCCATTCCCACAGTGTGGCAAAATTCCAACTTGTTCATCATACAAACCCCATCGTCAACCCAAGCTGCCTCCTCAAGTGTGATAACCTCAGTGGCTCAGGCTTCCTTCTTACCGCCTCTCTGCTCCTCGGTGCCTGGATCTCCCCTGCTCCACGTCCTCCCCTGCTCTCCTCTTGTTTCAGATGATGAGCCGCCCCATTTTCCTTTCAGGCCAGTCACTGTTCTTTTGCCCTTTACTCCATTGTACCCATTCTTCCTTCTTTTGGACCATGGAGTTCTCTGTCATGTATTTTTTTCTTTTAATTTTGGTAGATATAAATGTAATAAATCATTTTCCATTTCAACATTCTTCAGTGTAAAATTCAGTAACACTAATTATGTTTATCACATCGTTCAACCATCATCAGTATCCATTTCCAAATTTCCCATCACCCTTAACACACAGTGTCTCCTATGTCATGTATTTTTAATAGCTCCTTCCACTCTAAACAAGTCACTTCCTTCTTAAGACAAAACAGAAATTCTTGATCCCATGTCTCTTTCATCTCCACTCTATCTTTCTTTTTTATTCACCTCCCATTCACTCTTTAAATCACTGGAATGTGGCTGCCGCCTACACCACATCCATACATCACTAAAACTGCTCTTCCTGATGTTATCCACAGCCTCCTGATGGCCAAATCCAACGGCTACCCTTCCAATTCTGGTCTACCTGGCTTCTTAGTGGCATTTGGCACTTTGTACAACTGCTTTCTTTCTGAAGAGCTGCAGCCTTGCATTGCGGCCTTTCATTCTCCTCATTCCCTTCAATCTTCTGGCCACACTCACCCTTCTCCATTTTGGGACCCTCTTCCTCTGTCTTAGATACTGTAGCTTCTTGGGAATTCATCGTCAGGTCTGTTCTTCACACTACATGCCATTTATCCCCTAGTGTTTGGGCTAGGTCCCTGCAATGAAGGGCAGAAAGGGACACTCCTGCACTGAGGCTGCAAGTCCTGAGCCTCAGACTGAAGCTGAGAGAGGCACCAGAGAATATCATGCAATCACCCTCTCCCCTCAGGAGCTTCTGTAGGTTACGAAAGTGTGTCTGGTCAGCAGAGGAACTGGGAAAGTTGGGACTTTTGGTGACAGATGGCACAGACTAGAAATAAGTTAATTTTGAAGTTTTCATGAAGAATAAGAAAAAAAAACCCCAATACTTACAGGAAAACAGACGGCCTGCATATGTGGGAAAATGTGTTTTCCTCTCGTCTTTGCACCATCCTCAGAACCTTTCCTGAGTCCTATAAGCACAGCCTCTGATTCTCCAGCTGCCAGCCTTGTAATGCACTATTTTAGAAAACGGGAGGAGGAACCTGTGTTCATGAAAGTGCGGTGTGAATGTGAAGGCTTTCAACACCCCAGAGGGGAAAGAGAAGAAGCCTGAAGACAGGCATGGGCAAGGGTAGTTGCTGGTGAAAGACTCATATGGACCCATTTGCTTCTTTTTCTAAACTGAATGATAACTGACATTAGCACAGCTATAAAATGACCAGGAATACACTGGTCCTGCCACACAGATGTTTAAGATCTTTGTAGAATGAAATGGGTCTGGGAGAGGACTCACCTGGGATTGGCTGACTCTGGGCCTGGTAATTGCAGAACCAGCAAAGCCACTCGGTGTGAGAACACTGGACACAGCATTTAAAGCTTAACCAGCCAACCCTGGCAATAACTGTTGGCATCTTAGGGAATGATTTTTGAGGGGTTAATAAAGCTATTATTATTTTTAATAAAGCTAGGAATAGGTCCCTGGGTGGCACAAATGGTTTGTGCTTGACTACTAACCTAAAGGTCGACAGTTCAAACCTACCCAGTGGCTCTGCCAAAGAAAGTCTGGCAATCTTCACTTCTGTGAAGATTGCAGCCAAGAAAACTTTATGGAGCAGTTCTTCTCTGTAACACAAGGGATCACTATGAGTCAGAATGAACTCAGTGGCAATGGGTTTGATTTTGGTTTTCATATAGCCATGATCTCCCTGTGATGCAAACAGTTAACACACTTGGCTACTAACCAAAAGGTTGGAAGTTCGAGTTCACTCAGAGGCGCCTTGGAAGAAAAGCCTGGTGATCTACTTCCAAAAAATCAATCATGAAAACCCTATGGAGCACAGTTCTACTCACACATGTGGGGTCGCCGTGAATCAGAATCTACCCAATGGCAAATATAATTCTAAACTCTTGAATCGTCAGGCCCCATTAGGAACAGGAAAATCATGCACCTAGAAATGATTGATGACATTCTGCAGGGAACACCCTCCATGGGCTCTCTGGACAATTCAAGCTCTCTCTGGACAATTCCTGTCTTTTAAGACTTAGCTGATATGCCCCTTTCTCCCCCTTTGAGGTTTTTCCATCCCTGACAGACTGCATTTCACAGCCCCTCCTCTGTATTCCCTTGGTATGTCTTCTATCATATAATTTTATTACACATGTCATAATCATCTATTAGATCCTCTGTCTTGTCCATTGGACTGCATGCTTCCTGAGGGAAGCATCTCTATTTCTGACGCCTACCAAATTTACCATAGTTCTCGGTATATAGAAGGCCCTCAGGAAATTTTAAGTGAGTGAATGAATGATGAATAAATGAATGAATGAGAGAAGACTTGAAGTGCCTGGTTATCAGAAGCAGACTGGAAAATCATTCCCTAGCAAGGGACACACATTGTTGTTGTGTGTGTGAAGCTTTAGATAGCTAAGGAGCATCTCTTTAACCAGGGAAGACCTACGAGATTGTGTAGGCATGGCCTCTGAGAACAAGCTAGTTGTTTCACCAGACTTTCACTATGAAATATCAGGATGACAGATACTAGCAGGAACTCCCTGCCTGAAGTTCTGCTTCCAGTGTACGGCCCAGACGCAGCTTAACAGTGAGTTGAACAAGTAAACTTGTGCCTATTTTGTTCTGTTTCATTCTGAATAATTTTACTACCTTTTTTTCCAAGACGGTAATCACCTTAAAGGAGTCCCAGTGGTACAATGGTTAAGTGGTTGGCTGCTAACCAAAGGTTGGCGGTTCAAACCCAGCAGGCTCTTTGTGGTAGAAAGATATGGCAGTCTGCTTCTGTAAAGATTGCAGCCTTGGAAACCCTGTGGGGCAGCTCTACTCTGTCCTGCCCACTTGCTATGAGTCAGAATCTACTTGACAGCGTGAGTTTTTGGAATCACATTAAGGACAGCATCTTTAATAAAAGCATCTTCATATCATAGTAAATTCACTATAGAAGATGTAGAAAATGATTGCAAGTCTTTATCAATGACAGTGGCATCAGTCAGACTAGTTACTTTGAAATAGAGTCCAGGGTTGCTAATGTATCACCTCTCTCCGTAGTACCAATGGGTCTGAGCATTGGCTCATGGATGGAACAAACATTAGTTCTTTCAATTGTTATCAAACTAACCACTTTAATGCTTTTAAAAGTCCTTTTCCAAGAACCCTTACAAGATAGGGAAAATGGGCCAATTTCTACATAGAAGGAGGAGGTCCCAGCAAAGGCTAGAAAGCATTCAGGTTCTGTGTGTACTACGGAAGAATGAAGAAAGGATCTGATGGAAAAAAAGGCAAAGTTTCCACTGAAGTGAAACCCTATTGCCCTGGCTCTGAATGTGGAGTGTTGGTCCAAGAGCAGGGGAAGGAAATAGACTCCAGCTCCTTCAATCATGGTGGGCTGATCAGCACCCCAAGTTGGCAGATCTAGGGCTGGGACATCCTTGCAGCTTTTGCACTATTTCATTGGGCTGTTGACAAATACACACACGGAAACAATCCACAGCTGGGCACTGATTACATTTTCCTTCAAAGGCATGGCAGACCCTCATCTTCTGTGAAAAATTATCTTAATCCTTTCACTGATGTCTAACCCACCCGCAACATTTTCTAAGATTTCTTGATCATACGTTTCAGAGAGTTTTGATTTCTATTCATTCTTGCCTCCTTGAATTTGTACAGTATTTGCCTCTTTCTTCTATCATAGAATAACTAGAGGTAGGACAGCTGAACAGACCTCCAGCACCTTCCTCCTTTAGATAGACGCCATCCCTCTGCAGCAGGCCACCAGGTAGCCCTACTATTCAGGAGGTCCATGGGGTTGTCTCCACCTGGCCATTTCTGCAGAGGCAGAGCTAGCTCTCCTTATTAGTTATGTGTGTGAAAGCAGACCCTCCTCAAATTATAAACTCTTTTAGGGTATCTGTGGAAAACCTGGCAGCATAGTGGTTAAGTGCTATGGCTGCTAACCAAGAGGTTGGCAGTTCAAATCCGCCAGGTGCTCCTTGGAAACTCTATGAGGCAGTTCTAGTCTGTCCTATAGGGTCACTATAAGTCAGAATTGACTTGACGGCAGTGGGTTTTTTGGTTTGGTAGGGTATCTGTATTTCTGTATCTTCTATCTTTCCTAACACTTTGTAGGCTATGCAGTTTATTGATTGAGAGCCTAGCAGGCTCTATTGTATATAATAAAAAAAAAAAGAGATAGTATTAATTTATTCATCCATCCATCCATCCAACACTTGGAGTCAGACAGACCTGGATTCAATGCCCCTAGCTCTGCTACTTACTAGCTGTGTAGTATTGGAGAAATCACTGCCCTTCCCTAAGTCTCAGATTCTTTACCAGTAAAATGAGGGTAATAGCAATACTTACCACCTAGGATTGTTGTAGAGCCCTGGTGGCACACTGGTTAAGGTTGGAGGTTCGAATCTATCAGCTGCTCCTTGGAAATCCTATGGAGCAGTTCTACCCTGTCCTAGAGGGTCACTATGAGCCAGAATCTGCTGGACAGCAATGGATTTGGTTTGTTTATTTTTGCTCTAGAAGGCCTTGGAAACTAATATATGCTACAACATGGATGAGCCTTGAAATAATGCTAAGAGAGACAATGGGTTTTTGTTTTATTTTGCTTTAGGATTGTTGTGAGCATTAAAAGAATGAAAATTTTTCAAGCACATAGAAAAGCCCATAATATATCTTAGCCCTTCTTATTTCTGTGTGCCTAATATGTGGCAAAAACCCTGGTGGTGCAGTGGTTAAAGCACTTGGCTGCTAACCAAAAGGTCAGTGGTTCAAACCTACCAGCAGCTCCATGGGAGAAAGATATGGCAGTCTGTTTCTGTAAAGATTTACAGCCTTGGGGCTTTTTTACTCTGTTCAATAGCTTTGCTGTGCATCGAATTCGGCTCAGTGGCGATGGGTTTGGCTTAGTTCAATTTACTGTGTGACAGGTCTGAGGAACACATGTGAGGGGAGGTGTGCTGGCTGCAGGACAGAAGCCAGAGTTAAAAGTAGAGGTGAGGAACTCCCTCAGTGTGGGCCAGGCTAAGTCAGGCAGGTCAGGTGAGGACATTTTCTATTAGGACTCTCGAACAATATCCAAGCAATTTGTTCATCAAAACTTTACTTCATCCTGTCACACCGGGGGAGGGGTGGGCTCAGCACTACCAATGAGATGTAGAGACTGGCCAGCATAGTCTAGATGATAAATTTTGGGGTCATCCTAGACTCTTTCTTTCACCATTGCACCAAACCATCAACATATCCTGTGATTCTACCTTCAAAATAAATCTTGAATTTGACCTCTTACACCCTAGTTCAAGCTACCAAAATCCTGTAACAGAGCTATTGAATTGTCCTCTAAATGATCCCCCTGCTTCTACCCTTATATTCCTGGAATCTATTTTCAACACAAGAGCTAGAGTGATCTGGTTAAAACCTAAGACAGATTTTGTCAATGCACAAAATCCTCTAAATCATTTATTCAACAAATATTTATTGGGTATGTATCATGTGCTAGGCATTGTTCCTCAGGAGCACTGGTGGCACAGTGGTTAAGAGCTCAGCTGCTAGTCAAAAGCTGCTAACCTTGGAATCCACCAGCTGCTCCTCGGAAACCCTATGGGGCAGTTATACTCTGTCCTATAGGGTTGATATGAGTTGGAGTCAACTCGACCTCAACGAGTTTGGTTTGGTGCTGCCTTAGGCATTGTTTCAAGAACTAGGAATATTGTTGTTTGCTGTTGTTAGGTGCCATTGAGTTGGTTCTGACTCATAGCAACCCTATGTACAACAGAATGAAACACTGCCCCGTCCAGCGTCATTCTCACAATCACTGTTTGAGCCGATTGTTGCAGCCACTGTGTCAATCCATCTCATTGAGGATCTCCCTCTTTTTTGCTGACCCTCTATTTTACCAAGCATGATGTCCTTCTCCAGGGACTGTTCCATCCTGATAATATGTACAAAGTGCGTGAATGAAGTCTCTTCATCCTCGCTTCCGAGGAGCACTCTGGCTGTACTTCTTCCAAGACAGGCTTGTTTGTTCTTCTGGCAGTCCATGGTATACCGGATACAAAACTGGGGTAAAGTCATGAAGGAAGCTTGGTGGGTATCTGAGGACAAGTACTCCAGCAGGAGAAATAAGTACAAAGGCACTGAAGTCAAGTATGACTTATTTTCATTGAGATATAACTCATATACCATAAAATTCAGTTTTTTAAAATATATAATTCTTTGGTTTTATATTCACAAGGCTGTGCAATCATCACCAATCTCTAATATTAGGACATTATCACAAAAGAAACCCTGTTCATAGTGTTAGTCATAATACCCCAAAAGTGGAAACAACCAAAATGTCAATCAATTGATGAATGGATAAATAAAATGTGGTATATCCATAAAATGGAATATTATTTGGCAATAAAAAATGAAGTACTGATACCTGCTATGTTATGGATTGAATTTTATCCCACAGAAAGAGATATTGAAGTCTAACAACCCCTGTACCTGTGAATGTGACCTTGTTTAGAAATAGGGTTTTTCTTTTGTTATCAGTTAATTACATAAGATCATACCAGAGTAGGGTGAGTCCTAATTCTAATCCCTCTGAGTATAAAAAGGAAGTCACACACAGTGGGAAGACAGACGTCATGTGATGATGGGGGCAGATGAATCCATAAACAGCAAAGGAACACCAAGAATTGCTGAAAGCCACCATGAGCTAGGAGAGAGGCATGGAACAATTCTTCTCTCAAAGCCCTCAGAAGGAATCAATACAGACAATACCCTGGTTTGGACTTTTAGCCTCCAGAACTGTGAGGAAATAAGTAAAGGTTCTTTAAAGCCAACGAGTTTGTGTTTTTGTGATATAGAAGGATGCCCTGGTGGCATCGTAGTTAAGAGCTCAGTTGCTAACTAAATTGGCAGTTCAAATACACCAGCCGCTCCTTGGAAACCCTATGGGGCAGTTCTACTGTGTCCTATATGGTAGCTGTGAATTGGAATCCACTCATCGGCAACAGATTTGGTTTGATTTTTTTGTTACAGAAGACCTTGGAAACTAAGACCTACTACAACATGGCTGAACTGTGAAACATAATTCTAAGAGAAACAAGTCAGTCATAAAAGGGCACATATTATATGATTCAATTTATATAAAATGTCCAGAAGAGGCAAATCTATAGGGACATAAAATAGATCAGTGGTTGCCTATGGCTGGGGGTGGAGGTGGGAAGGGAGGATTGGAAGGTGATAGCTAGGAGTTGCAGGATTTCTTTTTGAGGTAATGAAAATATTCAAAAATTGATTCTGGTGTTGGATGCAGAACTCTGAGTACACTAAAAGGTAATCAGTGGTACTCTTTAAATGGGGAAATTGTGTGGTATGTGAATTATATATCAATAAAGCTGTTAAAAAAAGAAAGAAATCCCTACAGTTTAGCAGTCACTCCTCATTGTTCTCTCCTCCCAGACACTGGCAACTACTACTCTATTTTTTGTTTCTTATATGGAGCTGGACCCAGTGGAATTGCTGAGTCATATGGTAACCATGTCTAACTCGACGTCCCTGCATGGTACAAACGGTTAATGCACTCAGCTGCTAAACTGAAAAGTTGGAGGTACAGTCCATGCAGAGGCACCTCAGAAGAAAGGCCTGATGATCTACTTCTGAAAAATCAACACTGAAAACCCTATGGAACAAAGTTCTACTCTGACACACATGGGTTTGCCATGAGTTGGAACTGACAGCAACTGTTTAAAGTTTAACTTTTTGAGAACTACCAAGTTTCCAAAGCACCTGTAATATTTGACATCCCCACCAACAATGTATAAACCAGAAGGATTCCATTTTCTTTACATACTTGTCAACACCTGTTATTATCAATATTTTTGATTATAGTTGTCCTAGTGGGTGTGAAGTTATTTTATTGTGTTTTTCATTTGCGTTTCCCTGGAGCCCTGGTGGTATAATGGTTAAGTGTTCAACTGTTAATCAAAAAGTCAGCAGTTCAAATCCACCAGCTGCTCATTGGAAACCCTATGGGGTAGTTCTACTCTGTTCTGTAGGGTTGCTATGAGTTGGAATTGACTTGATCTGGATGGGTTTTTTAATGACTAATGATGTTGATGTTCCACTGCTATTCATAAGGTTTTAACTGGCTAATTCTTTTCAGAAGTAGACTTATGGGTCCTTCTTCCTAGTCTGTCTTAGTCTGAAAGCTCAGCTGAAACCTGTCCGCTCTGCATGACCCTGCTGGTACCTGAATACCGGTGGTACAGCTTCAGCATCACAGCAACACACAAGACCCCACAGTATGACAAACTGACAAACACATGAGGGAACATTGGAAATCATCAAAAATGAAATGGAACACATAAACATCAAAATCATAGGCGTTAGTGAGCTGAAATGGACTGATACTGGCCATTTTGAATTGAATAATCACATGGTCTACCATGCCGGTAAGGACAACTTGAAAAGGAATGTGGCGTTCGTTGCATTCATCATCAAAAAGAACATCGCAAGATCTATCCTGAAGTATAACACTGTCAGTGATAGGATAATATACATACTCCTACAAGGAAGACCAGTTAATACGACTATTATTCAAATTTATGCACCAGCCACTAAGGCCAAAGATGAAGAAATTGAAGATTTTTATCAGCTTCTGCAGTCTAAAGTTGATCAAACATCCAATCAGTATGCATTGATGATTACTGGTGATTGGAATGTGAAAGTTGGAAACAAAGAAGAAGGATCAGTATTTAGAAACTATGGCCTTGGTGATAGAAACAATGCCGGAGATTGCAAGATAGAATTTTGCAAGACCAAAGACTTCTTCGTTGCAAATACTTTTTTTCACCAACATAAACGGTGACTATACACGTGGACCTCACCAGATGGAATACACAAATCAAATCGACTACATCTGTGGGAAGAGACAATGGAAAAGCTCAATATCATCAGTCAGAACAAGGCCAGGGGCTCACTGTGGGCCAGACCATCAATTACTCACACGAAAGTTCAAGTTGAAAATGAAGAAAATTAGAAAAAGTCCATGAGAGCCTAAGTACAAATTTGAGTATATCCCACCTGAATTTAGAGAACATCTCAAGAATAGGTTTCACCTGTTGAACACTAATGATTGAAGACCAGATTAGTTATGGAATGACATCAAGAAATCATACATGAAAAAAGCAGGAGGTCATTAAAAAGACGAGAAAGAAAGAAAAGACCAAAATGGATGTCAGAAAACTCTCTGAAACTTGCTCTTGAACATCAAGCAGCTAAAGCAGAAGGAAAAAATGATGAAATGAAAGAACTGAAGATTTCAAAGGGTGGCTCAAAAAGACAAAGTAAAGTATTATAATGACATGTGCAAAGAGCTGGAGATAGAAAACCAAAAGAGATGAACATGCTCAGCATTTCTCAAGCTGAAAGAACTGAAGAAAAAAATTCAAGGCTCGAGTTGCAATAGAGTAGGACTCTATGAGGAAAATATTAAATGATGCAGGAAGCATCAAAAGAAGATGGAAGGAATACGGGGAGTAATTATATCAAAAAGAATTAGTCAATGTTCAACCATTTCAAGAGGTAGCATATGATCAGGAACCAATGGTACTGAAGGAAGAATCCAAGCTGCACTGAGGCATTGGCGAAAAACAAGGCTCCATTTATTGACAGAATATCAGTTGAGATAATTCAACAAACCAGCGCAGCTTTGGAAGTGTTCACTCGTCTATATCAAGAAGTTTGGAAGACAGCTACCTGGCCAACAGACTGGAAGAGATCCATATTTATGCCTATTCCCAAGAAAGGTGATCCAGCCAAATGCGGAAATTATTGAACAATGTCATTAATATCACACAGAAGCAAAATTTTGCTCAAGATCATTCAAAAGTGGCTGTAGCAGTATATCAACAGGGAACGGCCAGAAATTCAGGCCAGATTAAGAAGAGGACATGGAACCAGGGATATCATTGCTGATGACAGATGGATCCTTGCTAACAGCAGAGAATACCAGAAGGATGTTTACCTGTGTTTTATTGACTATGCAAAGGCATGCGACTGTGTGGGTCATAACAAATTATGGATAACATTGTGAAGAATGGGAATTACAGAATGCTTAGTTGTGCTCATAAGGAACCTGTTCATAGATCAAGAGGTAATTGTTCAGATAGAACAATGGGATACTGTGTGATTTAAAGTCAGGAAAGGTATGAGTCAGTCAGGGTTGTATCCTTTCACCGTACCTATTCAATCTGTATGCTGAACAAATAATTCGAGAAGCTGGACTATATGAAGAAGAACAAGGCATCAGGATTGGAGGAAGACTCATTAACAACCTGCGTTATGCAGATGACACAGCCTTGCTTGCTGAAAGTGAAGAGGACTTGAAGCACTTACAGATGAAGATCAGAGACCACAGCCTTCAGTATGGATTACACCTCAACATGAAGAAAACAAAATTCCTCACAACTGGACCAATAAGCAATATTGTAATAAATGGAGAAAAGAATGAAGTTGTCAAGGACTTCATTTTACTTGAATCCACAATCAACATCCATGGACGCAGCAGTCAAGAAATCAAAAGACGCATTGCTTTGGGCAAATACGATGCAAAGGACCTCTTTAAAGTGTTGAGAACCAAAGATGTCACCTTGAAAACTAAGGTGTGCCTGACCCAAGCTAAGGTATTTTCAATCCCATCATATGCATGCAAAAGGCGGACAATGAATAAGGAGGACCAAAAAAGAATTGACACCTTTGAATTGTGGTGTTGGAGAAGAATATTAACTATACCATGGACTGCCAAAAGAACGAACAAACCTGTGTTGGAAGAAGTACAACCAGAACACTCCTTGGAAACAAGGATGGTGAGGCTGTGTCTTACATACTTTGGACTTGTTGTCAGGAGAGATCAGTCCTTGGAGAAGGACATCCAGGTTGGTAAAGTACAGGGTCAGTGGAAAAGAGGAAGACCCTCAGCAAGACGGATTGACACAGTGGCTGCAACAAAGGGCTCAAGTATAACAACGATGGCCAGCATGGTGCAGGACTGGGCAGTGTTTAGTTCCGTGGTACATAGGTTCGCTATGAGCCAGAACTGACTCGACGGCACCTAAGAACAACAACGATGTTGAGCATCTTTCAATGTGCTTATTGACCATTTGCGTGTCTTTGATGAGATATCTGTTTAGATCCTTTGCCCGTTTTTTTAATTGGGCTATTTTTTAAATTTTATTGTTGAGTTGTAAGAGTTCTTTAAATATTCTGGAGACTACGCCCATATCAGATCTAGGATTTGCACACATTTTTCCCATTCTGGGGTTGTCATTTCACTTTCTTGATGTTGTCCTTTAACTTTAATGAAGTCCAACTTATTTTTTTATTTGGTCATGAAGATTTACACCTACCTTTTCTTCTAAAAGTTTTAGAGTTTTGGGTCATATATTTAGGTCTCTGATTTGAGTTAATTTTTTATATATGGTGTGAGGTAAAGGTCTACTTTCAATTATTTGCATGTGATATTCAATTGAGCAAGCACCGTTTGTTAAAAGGACTATTCTTTCCCTTATTCAATTATCTTGGCACCACTTGTCAAACATCACTTACTCAGAAATGTATGGACTTTCAATTTTATTCTACTCATCTACATGTCTATCTTTGTGCCTGCCTACCACACATTTTTTTTTTTTACCACACAGTCTTGATTAATGTGGTTTTATAGTAAGTTTTGAAATTGGAAAGTTTGAGACCTCTAACTTTGGTCTTCTTTTTAAAGATTAATTTGGCCATTCTGGGTCCCTTGCATTTTCGTATAAATTTTAGAATCAGCTTGTCAATTTCTGTAAACTAGCCAGCAAAGATTTTGATAGGGATTGCATTGGATTTGTAGATTTTGTAGGTTAATTTGGAGAACACTGCCATCTTAAGAATATTAAGTCTTCCAAACTATGAACATGGGATGACTTTCCACTTATTTAGGTCTTTTTAAATTTCTTTCAGTAACATTTTCAAGTACACGTTTTGTACTTCTATTGTTAAGTATATTCCTAGTGTTTTATTATTTTTGATGCTACTGTGAATGAAATCGTTTTCTTGCTTTTGTTTTTAGATTGCTCATCAGATAGTACAGAAATACAATTGATTTTTTGCATATTGATCTTATATCTTGAAACCTTACTGAACTCGTTTATTACCGCTAATAAGGCCTTTTTGTTTGCGTGTGTGTGAATTCAGTAGGATTTTCCATATACAAAGTGATGTCATCTGTGAATAAAGATAGTTTTACTTCCTCCTTTCCACCGTGATCATCTTTTATTTCATTTTCTTGATTAATTTCCTTGGTTAAAACCTCCAGTAGAATGTTGAATAGAAATAAAATGAGTGGACATCCTTGTCTTACTCCTGATCTTAAGGAGAAAACTTTTAGTCTTTTGCCATTATGATGCTAGCTGTAGGCTTTTCATAGTTGCCCTTTAATGGGTTGAGGAAGTTTTCTTTTCTCCATAGTTTGTTGAGTGTTTTTATCATGAAAGTGTGGTGTAGTTTTCCAAATTTTTTTTTTTTTTTTTTTGCATCTAGTGCAATGGTGTTGTTTTTTTCCCCCTTTATTAATATAGTGAATTACATTAATTGATTTTCATATGCTGAATCAACCTTGCATTCCTGGGATAAGTACCACAATCTTGTTTATATGATTTTGTTTTTGATTTTCTAGTATTTTGTTGAGGATTTTTGCATCTATATTCGTAAGGGATATTGGTCTGCAGTGTGTGTATGTGTGTGTGTGTGTCTTTGTCTAGCTTAAGGGATTAGGATAATAATGTCCTCATAAAATGAGTTAAGGAGTGTTACCACCTCTTTTATTTTTGGAAGAATTTGTGGTTTTTTTAAAATTAAACAATGGTAGAATTCACCATTAAAGAAAGCCATCTGGTCCTCGACTTTTCTTTGTAGAAAGTTTTTTGTTTTTTGCAAATACCGATTCAATTTCTTTACTTGCTATAGGTCTATTCATGTTTTCTATTTTTTCTTGAGACATTTTTGGTGGTAATTCTTCATCTACTTCTAAATTATTTAATTTGTTGGCGTACAACTGTTAATTCTATTCCCTTATAATCCTTTATTCTGTAAATTTTTTTATTCCTGATTTTAGTAATTTGAGTCTTATCTTTTTTTTTTTTTTCTTGGTCAGACCCTTTTGGTATGTTGTATTTCTTTTTTATTCACCACAAAGTATTTTCTAATTTATTCTATAATTGCTTCTTTGACCCATTGCTTATTTAGGAGTGTGTTGTTTACACATATTTGTGAATAAAACAAACTTCTTTCCATTATTGATTTATAATTTCATCCCATTGTGGTCTAAGAATATACTTTGTATGATTTTAATACTTTTAAATTTATTGAGACTTGTTTTATACCCTAATACATGGTCTATCCTGGAGAATGTTCCACGTGAGTTTGAGAAGAATGTATATTCTGTGGTTGTTGTCATTCTCATAATTTTATTTAGTTTTAGATCCAGTTGGTTTATACTGTTGTTCAAGTGGTCTCTTTCCTTTTTGTTCTTCTGTCTAGTTGTGTTATTCATTATTAAAGTGGTGTTTTGGAGTCTCCAACTATTACTGTTGAATTGTTTATTTCTCCCTTCAATTCTGTCAGCTTTTGCTTCATGTATACTAGGGCTCTGTACATAGGTACAAATATGTTTATAATTATAATATGTTCTTGCTGGATTGGAACTTTTATCATTATAAAATATTCATCTTTGTTTTTAGTAGCAATTTTTAAAGTTTGTTCTGTGCGATATTAGTATAGACACTCCAGATCTCTATATGCTACTGTTGGCATGGTATATATATATATATATATATATATATATATATATATACTTTCCATTCTTTTTCTTTCAGCCTATTTCTGTTTTGAATCTAAAGTGTATCTCTTGTAGGCAGCATATATTTGGTCCTATTTTTTAAATCCAATCCGACAACCTCTGCCTTTTGATTGGAGTATTTAATTCATCCACACTTAATGAAATTATGTTAGAATTTACCCATGCCATTTTGCTATTTGTTTTCTATATGTCATATAACTTTTGTTCCCCTAAAAAAAAAAAAAAAAAAATTCCTTCATTATTTCCTTTTTTGGTGTTGAATAGATATTTTTCTAGTTTACCATTTTAATTCTTTTCTTGATTCTTTTAATATATATTTTATTACTTATTTCTTTGGTTGACGCCCTGGGGATTACTATTAACACCTTAATTAAAAGTAAGCTAGGTGAGATCAATACTAACTTAATTGCAATATTATACAAAAATTTTACTTTTAAATAGCTCTTTTCCCTCCACCTTCCTTTACGCTGTTATCATACAAGCTTCATCTTTACACATTGTGTGCCTATCAATGCAGATTTAGAATTATTACTTTATCCAGCTGTCTTTTAAATCAGATAAGAAGAGAAAATACTTACAAAAAAAAAATTTAGAAATGAAAAGTAAAATAACTGTCTTTTGTGTTTACTTATGTTCTTACTTTACCAGTACTCTATACTTCTTGTGAATCAAGTTACTGCCTGGTGTCCTTCAATTTCAGCCTAAAGGGCTCCCATTAGTATTTCATGTAGGGTAGGTTTGCTATCAACACATTGTCTCAGCTTTTATCTGGGAATGTCTCAGTTTCTTCTTCATTTTTTGAAGGATAATTTTGCTGGGTATAGAATTCTCGATTGACAGTCTTTTTTTTTTTTTTCTGCTCAGCACTTTGAATATGTCATTCCACCGCCTTCTGGCCTTTGTGGTTTCTGATGAGAAATGCACTGTTAATCTTATTGAGGATTCTTTGTATGTGATGAATTGAGCCTTTCTTGCCACTTTCAAGGCCATCTTTTTTTCTTTATACTTTCACGGTTTGATTGTGATATGTCTGAATTTATCTTACTTAACATTCATTGAGCTTCCTAGATAAACAAATTACTGTTTTTCAACAATTCAGGAAAATTTGGACCATTTATTTCTTCCAATTTTTATTCTGCCCATATTAAGCATATGTTGGTATCCTTAAGAGTGTCCCACTTGTCTTTGACACTTTGTTCATTTTTCTTCAGTCTTTTCTCTTTCTGTTCCTCAAATTGGTTAATCTCAATTAGCCTATCTTCATTTTCACTGATTCTTCTGCCCACTCAAATCTGCTGTTGAGCTCCTCTTGTGAATTTTTTATTTCAGTTATTTTACTTTTCATTTCTAAAGTTTCTTTTTTTTTTAATTTCTCTCTACTGATATTCTCTATTTGGTGAGACATCTTTCTCATAATTTTATTTAGTTCCTTAGACATGACTTCCTTTGAACATATTTAAAATAGGCGATTTAAAGCCTTGCTTAGTAAGTCCAGTATCTGATCTTCCTTAAGGACAATTTTAGTGATTACTTAGTTTTCTGTGTACAGGCCATATTTTTTTGTTCCCTTCCATGTTAAATATTTTTTTTTAACTGGACATGTTAGATAATATAATATGACAACTCTGGAAATCATTTTCTTTCCTCCCTAGGGCTTATTGCTGATGCTATTTCTTATTATTTGTTCCTTTAGAGACTTTTCTGAACTATTTATGTAAAGTCAGTATTCTTTGTTGTGTGTGGCCCCAGAAGTCTCTGCTTGGTTAGCTTAGAGGTCAGCTAATGACTAGACAGAGATTTCCTTAAATGCTGTCCAAATCACCAAGTTTCCAAATCTTTGCCAAGAGGCTCTTTTTTTTTTTTTTTTTCTGCGTGTGTGTTGTGGCATGTCTTCAACATTCTTTCAGGGAGTTGACAACTTTTTTCTAACCTTCACTTCGTGCTTGTCTACAGCCCAAGGTCAGCTCAAGGTGAGACTTTAGGCCCTTCTCAGGTATTTCCTGAGCATGTACAGAGCCATACACATGTGCACAGCTTTCTAGATTCCCAGGAATATGTCATAGCTTTTCAAAGCCTCTATGGACATCTCATTCCCCAGCTTTTCCTTTTAAGCTTTTTGATTAACCTATTGTTTTCCCCAAATATTATCCACCACCTCAGGCAGCTTCAAGTTAATCAGTTGTCTCTAACTGGTTTTGAAAAATGCCCTCTGCTTTTTGTACTGGATGAGCTCTGAGTCAGATCAAATAAAGATAGTCTTGCAAGGGGGCCTTCATGGAACCACCATACAGGTCAAATAATGACACTTCTCTGGGAATTAGGCTTTTAAGGAGCTCTGACTCTGTTCTTCCCTTCCCAGTGGCTATCAGGTGCTGGTTTACCCTGTGATTACAAGCTGTTGGTTTTCAAGGCTACCACAGAGCTGGAAAGCCGTAATGAAAACAGGTGAAATTGAAACACCAAAAGACTCTCATTCTTATTGAAATTCAGCTCCTTTCCTCTACTAGACACTCCTACAACTGCTACAAGACTTTGCTTAACTTCCAGAGTTCTGAAAAATTTGATTCTGATAATTTTTGCCAGTTTTCTCATTGCTTTTATGGAAGGAGAGAATTTTTAGAGATTTTTCATTGCCAATTTCACTGGTGTCACCATTTCTTTTGTTTGCTTGTTTAAGGAACATCAACGAGGCACCATGGGTGAGGCAGAGGCAGGGAGAGTTGGAGTCACAGAGGCAATGAGGGGCCAGAGCAGGCAGAAAGGGCCTTGAGGCCATTGTAAAGAGTTTGGATTTTACTCTGATGTGAAGAGACAGTGGGGATTTTTGAGAAAATGAGCAAGACAATATGATTTGTGTTGTAATAGAGTTTCTCTGGCTGTTGTGTATAGACTGTAATGCACAGAATCTGAAGGGAGAAAGAGAAGAATCAGAGCCTTCTCAGAACAAAATCCAAGCCCTTTTCTGAACCAACAAGGCTCTGCACGATCTGTCTCTGGCCAGCTATCTGACCCCATCTCTTACCACTTTCTTCTTTTTTTTAGTCTGCTCCCATCACACTGGCTGCCTTAATTTTCCTCAAGTATGCCAATCATGCTCCTGCCCCAGGGCCTTTGGACTTGCTGTTCCATCTTCCTGAAATACTTTTTTGTGCATGTCATATGGCTCATTCCTTTCCTTCAGGTCTTTGTTCAAGTGTCACTTTACCCGGGAAACTCCTTGACTGTTTTATATTAACTTGTAACTCCCTTCCCTTCACTCTTCATCCTTTTACCCTACTTTTTCAGAGCACCTATCACCACCTGATGTGCTATATACTTCTTTGTTAGCTGACTGGCAATGGGAATTGAGCTATGCCAAGCCTCCTTTTAACCTCCAGTAAAGAAGGAAATGGAGAAATAAATAATTCCTCAGAGAGGTACACACGCATTTCTCATTTTATAAGAGTATCAACCTCAGGAAGGCCCTTCCTTCAACCTTGTTACTTTAGGAAACCTCCTCTTCAGACTCATAATTTGTCAGGTACTAGGCATACTTGGAGTTGAGTGAAAATAGGTAGGAGAGAGAAGAACCAGGTATGTTGTTACATTGTTAGGTGCCATCAAGTCAGTTTCGACTAATAGCCACCCTATGTATAACAGAGCAAAACACTGCCCAGTCCTGTGCCATCCTCACAATGGTTGTTATGCTTGAGCCCATTGTTGCAGCCACTGTGTCAATCCACTTCATTGAGGGTCTTCCTTTTTTTCACTGACCCTCTACTTTACCAAGCATGATGTCCTTCTCCAGGGACTGATCCCTTCTGATAACATGTCCAAAGTATGTGAGATGTAGTTTTGCCATCCTTGCTTCTAAGGAGCATTCTGATTGTACTTTTTCCAAGACAGATTTGTTCATTCTTTTGGCAGTCCATGATACATCCAATAGTCTTCACCAACACCACAATTCAAAGACATCAATTCTTCTTCCATCTTCCTTATTCCTTGTCTAGCTTTTGCAAAACCAGGTATAAAGGAGTGCTAATATATTTTGGTTCCAGTGGTCCCAGAAAGTCATTGTATTAGTTAAGACACATTCAATAGCTTCTGTAACAAACGTTCCTGCAGATTCAATGCAATAAAGGTTTATATCTTGCTCACACAGTCTGATGCACATCAGATGGGTCTTTGTGGCCTTTCTCCATGCAGTAGCTAAGAGATCACAGTTGCTTTTATCTGGGCGGACTCTGACAGGAAAGAGAAACCCTCGTGAAGGAATATCAGCTCTTAACTGTCTTGAACTAGAAGCACCACACATCACTTCTTTTCATGTCCCACTGGACAAATCCTAACCATATGCCTCTATCTAACTGCAGGGGAGGCTGGAACATGTTCTCTTCTTGTATGCCCAGGAATAGAAAAATGAAATAGTATGTAGCAAACATGTAGTGTGTTTCTTTGCCACAATCGCCTTGACAATGGTATGGGTAGGTCTTCTCAAGGTGTGCTGAGAGGTGAGCTGGAGGTGGGAGAAGAGTGCGTTGGCTTCATGGAACAGGTTCTCGAGGGAGACTGGTAATCCAGGGAGCCTTCTGTTGGTTGGGGATGAAATTGGTGGGCACTGTCCCAGATAACCTCTCTCCTAGGAATAGATCATCCCTCTGACATAGAAATCCCAGACAGCTTCAGGCTTAAGTCCTCACTGCCATGCCCCATGGAGTATTTCCATGGCCATGTCTAGAGTCCAGGGGCCATGTTACCATGTCTCTTAAAGCTGATATTGGAAAGCTCCTCAGGTTGAGCAGTTCATTTCCTTAGCATGAACAACAGCCTTGAATCAGGTTAACTTGGAAATTTGCACACCAACTTTCCACTAGACTGTTATGAGTGGAGGCGGGGGGTGCTTCTTGGAGGTTTACCGTTCTGTATGTATTTATGCAGGCTTTCCTTTGAGAGAGCGTGCCTCCTCAATCTGACAATCTGTTTATGCACAGTCCTCCCAATACACTGTGCACTGGTTAAAATGTCCAATGTGGAAAGTATTATAACAGCTATGCAACCACCTCTGATTAAAAGCAGATTTTGCTTCAGATATGATCTGTGTTACCAGAAAATTGGGCAAGTGCTGAGGCTGGCTTAACTTCTTTATTCTTTTCCCTTGTCTTGTTTATCATTTTTTAACCTTGGTGAAGTGCAAAGTTCTGTGTTCCCTGTAGAGTGTCCCATGCCATTTACATTGAAAGGCAGAGATACCCAGGCAAGTGAAAACCATTTAGAGTAGCAATTAAGCTTCTGAGTGTAGAACCTTTTGAATGTTTCATTTTTAAGCTTTGGCTCATTACCTGAGAGGTGGAGAGCCCTTCAACAAGAACAACAAGCCAAAGCCAACATTAACGCTCAGACAACACAGCCAAGGTCTGCTTGTGTTTTGCTGTCTAGTGTTTTGAGTTTCCTAACTACTCATGATTAAGTATGGAGTCTTGCCCTCCTGCAGGTTCTACGAAGGTTCCACTGTAATCTTATTTAATATACAACATGCTTTTGTAATGAAAGGTAGCCAGGCTGCCACTTATGTTCAAGTAGTTTGTGTGAAGCATAAAAGTGCCTGGCCATGGGAGCTTGTGGAGCTGGAATCCAGCCCTTCTTCTGCTTGCCAGCCTCTGCTCTCTGGCCAGCCCAGCGTGTGGAACATCTTTTGTAATTTTTCTTCTCAGAGAGCACTCTTTGACCCAGAGGCACTGAACAGTTTGTGCTAGCACCCCCAGCAAGAGTGGGCTGTGTACCTCACTCCAGCCAGGTATTTCTAGTGTTCTCAATCTCTGGATGAATCTCAGTCTTCTTCTCCACTGCCATCCTAGGAGAAAAGAAAAGCGGTGGAGGAATTCTTCCCCCAGTGCCATTTTCTGTAAGTCCCTGATTTCTCCTAGTTATTCTCAGCTTCTTCAGTGATATTACTGCTTATATGGGAAGGATTTTCTTGCACATTCAAACCCCATAAGAATGTGATACATGGCATGAAAACTTTTGAGATACTAACCTGTGTGGGTTCTCCCCTGATTTGTAACAGCAGTTTAGTTCTAGTGGAAACCTAAAGAAGAGCCTGTTTTGTTTTGTTTTTATTTCTAGCTTTTTAGATGGATCTGTGAGTCAGAATCAACTCTCTGGCAAATGGTTTTTTTTGGGGGGGGCCATCCCCTGATAATAATGACAACAATGCCTTAGGCTGGGTTCTCTAGAGAAGTGAAACCCGTAAAGTGTATAAATATATGCATGGAGAGATTTATTTACATCAAGGAAATGGCTCATGCAGTTGTAGAGGCTGGAACATCCCAAGTCCATGGGTCAGGATAGAGGCTTCTTAACATATCCACAGGGGCTGGTGAGCCCAAGATCGGCAGGTCACAGAGCAGTGCTCTTGCTCACAGACTGTTAAGATCAATGAATCCCAAGATCAGCAGGCAAGACAGCAGGTAAACTGCTAGCTCAAATCCCAAGAACCGGAGGTCAGACAAACGAGCCAGCTGCAGGATCCAGAGCGAGCAAAAGCCCCCAAGCCTTGCCAGAATATCCACGTACATTTGATACAGGCCATAAGCCCAAGGAAACTCCCTTTCAACTGACTGGCTACTCACAGCAGGTTCCACCATGGAGGTGATCACACTGTATCAAACTCATCATGGAAGTGATCACATCAGAGAATACCAAACTACATCATAACTGCCAAACCACTGAGAATCATGGCCCAGCCAAGCTGACACACAAACTTAACCATCACAAACAGCAACATCTCCCATGTGAATGGGCTTTACAGTTTAAAATAATATCTTCACACAGTGGCTAGACAATATCAAGTCAGAATCTCAGTGGCAGTGGGCAGTGGTGTATCTAGGGTTATTTCACTGGCCCTGGGCACATGGCATGATTGAGCAGTTTCTATTAACCTGGTATGTCCCAACGTCCTTCTTCAAGTATGATAATGGGTTAATTAAAAGATTAATGAGCTTGACTCGTATTTTTGATCTGATATTGATGGTAAAGTTATCTAAAAGAGGGGAGTCAGTCAGATACACAAGACCAAATGGACAGGTCTTGTCCAAAAGCAGGATGAGAAGGCAGGAAGGGACAGGAGCTGGTCGAATGGACACAAGGAACCTGGGGTGGAAAGAGAGCATGTGCTGTCACATTGTGAGGATTGCAACTAATGTCACAAAACAATAAGTGTATAAGTTTTTGAATAAGAAATTAACTTGAGCTATAAACTTTCACCTAAGGCACATTTAAAAAAAAAAAAGAGATGTCAGATGTTTGGACAAGGGTACAATTTCAGTGCTTGCCATATGCACCACTTTCTGTGGATACACTGCCGACCTTACCAGGTTAATGCAAACTGCTCGGTGGTGCCATGTGCCCAGGGCCCATACAATACCTGCCATGCCTTAGTTAGGCCTCTGGGGTGGGACATGTATAAAACCAAAAACAAACAAACAAAAAGCAACAACAACAAATCCCATTGCTGTCAAGTCATTTCTGACTCATGGTGACTGCGTGTGTTACAGAATAGAACTGCCCCATGGGATTTTCTCAGCTGTAATCTTTATGGAAGCAGATTACCAGGCCTTTCATCTGCAGTGCCACTGGGTGGGTTCCAACTGCCAACCTTTAGGTTAGTAGTCAAGCACAAACCATTTGTACCACTCAGGGGCCTGGGGCACGTATGTTGTTGTTGTTGTTAAGTGCCATTGAGTTGATTTCAACCCATAGTTACCCCATGTGACAGAGTAGAACTGCTGCATAGAGTTTTCTAGGCTGTAATCTTTACGGGAACATATCCTCAGATCTTTCTCCCATGGAGCCTCTCGGTGGGTTCAAACTGCCAACCTTTCAGTTAGCGGCCAAGCATTTGACCATTATCCTTACCAGGGCTCTTTGGGGCATGAATAAACCCAAAACCAAACCCACTGCCAGACTCAAAGTGGCCCTACAGAACAGAGTAGAACTGCCCCACAGGGTATCCAAGGCTATAAATCTTTACAGAAACAGACTGCCACATCTTTCTCCTGTAGAGTGGCTGGTGGGTTCCAATCGCTGACCTTTTGGTTAGTAGCCATACGCTTTAACCACTGTACCACCAGGGTTCCTTGGGGCATGTATACCAAAAAAAGAAACCAAACCCATTGCTGTTGAGTCAATTTCGATTCATAGTGAACCTACAGGACAAGAATCAACATAAATCCAATCCCCAAAATGTGAAGATTAATCAAATGCCCACTTTCCCACTTCTCAGTCACCTCTGACACCAGCCTCCCATGCAGCAAGCTGTCCCTAGCCACCTGGAGCTAGGTGAGAGTTCAAAAGTTAATAGAACACTGTCTTTCAGATTGCAAAATAAACAGATGCTTGCTGCAAACTAGGGAGGTCACGAGACACCCTTACTTTTGACCTGCTAGCTGCAAATTCAGGGCTCTACCCCTTCAGGATGCCAGCCTTAAACTCGGGGTCCTCCCCTGGGCTTCTTCACTTTCATCTGCTGGCTCCCATGATTCCTCTGGGTTTGAAAATTTGCTGGAGTGACTCACAGAACTCACGGAAAGTACTATACCGATGATTACAGATTATACGAAAGGTTTCAAATCAGGATCATCATAAAGAAGAGATGCAGGCATGATGCCTGGGAGTGTTCCCAATGTGGAGCTTCCGTAACGCAGAGAAGGTGCACCACCATCCCTTCACCAACGAGGAGGCTCTCAGAACCTCTGTGTTCAGGTTCTTTATTGGTCTCAATTATTGCATAGTTACGATTGGGGCCTCACTGCATATGCCTGACAGGTTAAATCATGCACGCCTCCTGAGGTTAGTTGATAGCAGCCTACCAGGTAGTCTTTCTGGTCTGGCTAGCCCGCACTCATTAGTACAAATTCTCAGGTGTGGTCCAGAGATTTTAGACAATAAAGGCACCGCAATTACTCAGGAAGTTCCAAGGGTTATCTCTGAAGAACCAAGGGCAAAAGCCGTTTTTTGGAGGGACGGTGATTCGTTACTGCACAGCATCCCAATCCAGAACAGGTCTTTTATGGGGTTTCACATATTCTATACTGTTCCCGGGATTACTTTCAGTGCCAGCCCTTCTCTCTCCATCTCCATGACCTGGGCCTAAATTTCTCTTTTGGTGGGGCTACCCCGAGTCCCCAGCTTTTGAAGTTTACCTATGGATTTCTATAGAATCAGTCTTCTCTTCTGTTTTGAGGTCTGGACAACTTGTGTATGTGTGTGATATCTTACGATCTCTCTCCGCTTTTTATTTTATTTTTTTTTACCTCATCTGCACTAGTGGCGAAGTGGTTAAGTGCTTGGCTGCTAACTGAAAGGTCAGCAATTCGAACCAACCAGCCGCTCAGTAGAAGAAAGATATTTCAGTCTGCTTCCATGAAGATTAAACTTGTTGTAGTTGAGTCAATTCTGACTTATACTGACTCTATAAGACAGAGTAGAACTGCCCCATAGAGTTTCCAGTGAGTGCCTGGTGGATTCAAACTGCCGATCTTTTGGTTAGTAGCCGTAGCACTTAACTATTACACGACCAGGGTATCCTGCATAAAGATTACAGCCTTGGAAACCCTACGGGACAGTTCTAAACTGTCCTATACGATCCCTATGAGTTGGAATTGACTCAATGGGAACGGGTTTTGGTTTTGTGCTAAGAACCATGAATTTATTGTTTCATTTCCACAATACCTTCTATCATAAAATGGGGTACACAATTAGATGGTGTAAACTGTTAAAGAGTTTGGCTGATAATCAAAAGACTGGAAGTTTGAGTCCGCCCAGAGGTGCCTCAGAAGAAAGGCTTGATGATCTATTTTTGAATAATTAGTTATTGAAAACCCTTGTGGGGTCGCCACAAGTCAAAGTTGACTCAATGGCAATTTTTTTTTTAGTAAATATGTGTCAAATGGATGAATGATGGTAGTTGTTTTGTGGGTGGAGATAGGGAAGTAGGAAAGATGGTTTCCTTTTAATGCTATTTATTTACATTTTACTTTTTATTATGAAAAATTTCAAAGATATAGGAAAGTAGAAAGGTTAGTATAATGACACCTCTAACTTATTTCCTCTTATTTTCATTGGCAGCCATCTTGATTTCCTTAAGATAATGTCTTCAGCAATCACTCCAACTTAAGGCTGTCTCTATGCCCACATCTAACGGGATGCCCCAAGCACTGACTATAAATCCTTCCGTCCAGCCTCGTTGGCCCAGCACTGGTCACAGACTACTGAACCAGCAACAATTGCCTGGGCATTGCCATTGTTAGCTGACTAACTCAGGCAAAACAGGAATCCCCTCTAGAGCTAATATTGGGTGAATACCTGAACCAAATGAGAAATTTTTTAGAACGGGGGAAGCAGGGCATAGATACTGGGCAGGCAATGAGCCATTACAAATACTTTTACCTTTTATACATCAGTGGTATCAGTTCAGCACATTCTGGCCTCTACTGCTCAGGCTTATTCAGTTTTCAGATTACTCGCCACCCACAAATGGCTGTTTTGTTGCCCTTAATCCACAAGCAGCTCAGGGTCCACCAAATCCGTTCCTACATTTATCCACCAACAGGCTGAAGGACTGAATTATTATGCTCAGAAATCCACCTCTGATGTCCAGGACAAAGGTCAGGCTGGGAGGTCACTGATGTGGGACACCACTTAGGCCAGGGATGTGTTCCTCATTTAGTGGTGACACGTACCCTAGTAGTGGTGGTGACAGGTGTGGGCGAACATACTGTGGCTCTTTTTTGTCCATAAGACAGAGGTATTGGGGCACAGAGTGCCAAAAATGTGAAGGTCTGAGACTACAACCCTGCTGGAAGCCATTAGAAATGCAGCTGACATCTTCTGGGAGATGTCAGAGAGGCTAAGTTAACCAACCTTGCAGTGACTTAATAGTTAAGTAGAAGGAGTCCCTGGAAACCCTGGTGATGCTGTGGTTAAGAGCTATGGCTGCTAACCAAAAGGTCAGCAGTTTGAATCCACCAGCTGCTTCTTGGAAACCATATGGGGCAGTTCTACTCTGTCCTATAGGGTCACTATGAGTCAGAATCGACTCGATGGCAACAGGTTTAGTTTGGGTTTAGGAGTCCCTAGGTGGTGCAAATGTTAAGCATTCAACTGCTAACTGAAAGATTAATGGTTCAAGCTCACCCAGAGCTGCCTTAGAAAACCCCGTAGAGCACTTCTCTGCACACATGGGATCAACTCAACATGGGGTTGCCACAGGGTTGCCATGAGTCCAAACTGACTCAGTGGCAACTGGTTTGGTTTTTTTGGTTAGAAAAACTGTGCCGAGCCTTCTACAATCAGTACTGCTGCTGGTGTCACACCTCTCCTGTCTACCTGCGCCCTTCCCTGCCTGCTAGCTGAATTAATGATAAAATGAGCATTTCGGTAGAAGCAGCACTAGCACTAGCCACGGCAACTTAACGACACCTGACTTGCCAAAACAAGAGCATTCTCTGTCCTTTCAGATTCAGACAGATGTGCTTTCTGTGTACATCCCACTGCCACTGCCATCGAGTCGATTCCGACTCATAGCAACCCCATAGGTTTCCAAGGCTGTAAGTCTCTACGGAAGTAGACTGCCACATTTTTCTCCTTCAGAACTACTGGTAGTTAGCAGTTGATCACTTTAACCACTGCACCACCATGACTCCCCCCTTGGCTGGAGCTCAGAGCCTCTGATTCTAAAAAAGGTTTAACGCTTTGACTCAGATTTGTTTTACTCACTGTAACTATTACAAACTTTTACATCCCTAACAACTCCTTCCCTTATCACTTTAAGTATATAACCTCATGTTTTTAAGGAAATAGAGACCATGAGGCTTAAGCTATTTCAACTACCTGCCCCTGGTCCCTTACAAATGCATCTCCACCCATGCCCACTTTCCCTCTGGCTGTACAAATTGAGGTGTCACCTTCATCACCCGTGGATCTTCCCCCCTCTTTGCTTCTATTATCTAAGATAATTCTGTTTTTTCTGACCCTTCATTCTTCCCTTCTCTATTGGTTCTTCTTTCTCAGCCTAAAAACATGCCCATTCTCTCATCTCAAAATAAATAAATATGTAATAAATGAAAACAATATTAATGCCCTCCTCTTTTTTCTTTAAATATTTTATTGTGTTTTTGGTGAAAGTTTACACAGCAAATTAGGTTCCTTTTTAACAATTTCTGTACATATTGTTCAGTGACATTGGCTACATTTTTCACATTGTGTCAACATTCTTATTATTTCTGTTCTGGTTGTTCCGTTTCTGTTAATCTAGCTTCCCTACCCCACCGCCCTGACCTTCTCATCTTTGCTTAATGGTAAATGTTGACCATTTGGTCTCATATGGGGTTTTTTTTTTTTTTAAAGAAATACAATACCTAAGGGTGATATTGTTTATTTTATTGGCCAATCTGTTATTTAGCTGAAAGGGGACCTCTGGGAGTAGCTTCCGTTCAAAGTTTAAAGGGTATCTCAGGACGATAGTCTTAGGGGTTCCTCTAGTGTCTAATAGTCCAGTAAATCTGGCCTTTTTTAAAGAATTTAAGTTTTATGCTACAATTTTCTCCCAATCTATCCAGGACCTTAATGCCTTTCTTTCGCATTCTGATTCTTTAATTATTATCCAATCTCCTTTCTTCCTTCTCATTCAAATATTCCCAAGGATTGTTAATGCCAGTTTCTGTAGAGTTGATTCCAACTCATGGTGACCCCATATGTACCAGAGTGGAATTGTGCTTCATTGGGTCTTCAAAGGCTGATCTTTGGGAAGTAGATCTCCAGGCCTTTCTATCAAGGTGCTTCTGGGTGGGCTGGAACCTCTAACCTTTCAGTTAGCAGCTGAGCATGTTAACTGTTTGCATCACTGAGGGACTCAGTAACGTTCATTTCTTCAAGTCTCAAGAATTTCCTAACCTATAGCAAGCAGTCTGGCTTTCACCAAGGTACTAAAACCACTCTTGATAAGGTCACCATTAGCCTCCTAATTTCTAAAACCAATCAACAACTTTTACTCCTTATCGTACTAGACTTTTCTGCTGTATTTGACAATTTTACTCACTTTCTGGTTCTTGAAATTCTATTTCATTCATGACACCTCATTCTCTTGGTTGTCCTGGTATCTCTTTGCTTTTTCCTTCTTGGATCTTCCTTCTGAGCCCATCTTCATTAATTATTTTGTTTCCTAGAGTTCTGTTCCAGACTGCCTTCTCTTCTGACCATAAATACACATTCTGGAAAACTTCATTTGGCCCCATGGTTTTGGCTACCACCTATATAATAATGCCTTTTTGTCTTCAGGCCATACTTGTTTGAGATTCAGGCTTCCATTGCCTACTGGTCATCTCTCCGTAGATGATTGTCAGGCATATCAATATCAATGTACACGAGTCTGATTATATTACCCCCTTAAGTCCATCTCTTCTATCTGTTGATGGAGCCACTGTACCTCTGGTTCAATTTAGAACCCTGGGAATCATCTTCAGTTCTTTCTCCTTCACTTGGTAATGCCAGTCAGTCACCAATTCTTGTCTATTTCTTGAGCCAGGTCAGGACCTATCATCTCTCACCTGGATAACTATTGTTGTTAGGTGCTGTTGAGTCGGTTCCAACTCATAGCAACCCTAAGTATAAGAGAAGGAAACAGTGCCCAGTACTGTGCCATCCTCACAATTGTTGCTGTGTTTGAGCGCATTGTTGCAGCCACTGTATTATTCCATTTTGTTACCAAAGATGTGGCAAAACCCATGTAAATTGTGCACTATAGATTAGTATGTAAACCTAACTAAGCCCGTGTGTATTTGCTTATTGGTTAATCTGCCCTTGAATCTTGTTGAGGATCTTCCTCTTTCTTGATGACCCTCTACTTTACCAAGCAGGATGTCTTTCTGTGGGGACTGGTCCCTCCTGATAACATGTCCAAAATATGTGAGACAAAGTCTCACCATCCTAGCTTCTAAGGAGCATTCTGGCTATACTTCGCCCAAGCAGATTTGTTCGTTCTTTTTGTAGTCCATGTTGTTAGGTGCCATCCAGTCTATTCTGACTCATAACAACCCTGTGTACAACAGAAACACTGCCCAGTCCTGTGCCATCCTCACAATCTTTGCTATGTTTGAGCCCATTGTTTCAGACACTGTATGAAATCTGTCTTGTTGAGGATCTTCTTTTTTGCTGACCCTCTATTTTACCAAGCATGATGTCCTTCTCCACAGTCTAGTCCCTCCTGATAACATGTACAAAGTATGTGAGATGAAGTCTTGCCATCCTTGCTTCTAATGAGCATTCTGGATGTATTTCTTTCAAGACAAATTTGTTTGTTCTTCTGGCAGTCCACAGTCTATTCAATATTCTTCACCAACACCATAATTCAAAGGCATCAGTTCTCATCAGTCTTCCTTATTCATTGTCTAGCTTTCACATGCATATGAGGCAATTGCAAATACCATGGCTTGGGGTCAGGCACACCTTAATCCTTAAAGTGACTTCTTTGCTTTTTAACACTTTAAAGGCATCTTTTGCAGTGGATTTGCTCAGTGCAGTATGTTGTTTGAATTCTTGACAGCTGCTTCCACAGAAGTTCATTGTGGATCCAAGTAAAATGGAATTCTTGACAGCTTCAATTTGTTCTCCGCTTATCATCATCTTGTTATTGGTCCAATTCTGAAGATTTTTCGTTTTCTTTATGTTGAGGTGTAATCCATACTGAAGGCTGTGATCTTTGATCTTCATCAGTAAGTGCTTCAAGTCCTCTTCGCTTTCAGCAAGCAAGGTTGTGCCATGTGCATATCGCAGGATGTTAATCAGTCTTCCTCCAATCCTGATGCTGCGTTCTTCTTCATATTGTTTTTCACCAGTGCCTTCAGTGCAGCTTGGGCTTCTTCCTTCAGTACCATCTGTGGGTTACAGTAGTTCCTTCTTTATTGGCTTCCCTGGCTCCAGTCCCGCCACACAAATTCATTCTCTCCATTGCCTTTTTTGTTTGTTTGTTTTTAGAAAACGCAAATCTTATCACTCTTCTGCTTGAATCTTTTGATTGTTCCCAATTGCCTACATGAATCTAAAGTGACCCCTCCTGGCTTTGATAACCTCCTTCCTTTCTCTTCCTTTATTTACTGTCTGCATAATACCATCTTTATGACCCAGCCTTATCCCAGGCATCACCTTCTCTGGGAAACCATCTCCGCCCACCCAAGCTAGGTTATAGAATTCTCACTAGAGCTTGCTTTGATTGCTAGACTCGCTCTTTTGTATTATTACTAGCTATTTCCATTACTACACTGTGAGCTTCCTGAGTTCTGTGCCTTATTTTTTTACCTCCATCTTTCTAACATTCAACTGAGAATCTACCATGTAGTAGAGGCTCAAAAAATGTTTGACAACTAAATGCATGACATGACAAAATTACTCTGAAGCAACAGTTCTCAATCTTTTTATTTCGGGAGACTTTACACATTTAAAAATTATCGAGAGTCCCAAGGGCTTTTAATATAAGGGTTATATCAGTATTTACCATATTAGGGATTAAAACTGAGAAATTAAAAAAATACTTATAATTCACTAAAAATGATGATCGAAAACATATTAGAAATAAAGCAAAATAACATATTTTTATGAAAAATAATTCTATTTTCCAAAACAATAAAATGAGAAAGGTGGCCTTGTTTTACATTTTTGCAAATCCCTTTAAAATGACTTTATAAAAGACTGTTGGATTCTCATTTCTATATCTCCACTCAAATTGTTGAAATATATTCTTTCTGGTCCAAGTAAATAAAGAAAATTCATCTGCACACAGACATGTAGTTGGAAAAGGGAGGGGTATTTTAATAGCCCTTTCAGATAATTGTGGCTATTCTTCTCAATTCTACAGCAAAACTCAACCAGTGGTGGTTTCTTGAAAGTTAGGTACAGTGAGAAATCTTTTACCATATTAATGAACCCTTTGTACTCTGTTACATTAAAATCCATTGGTTGATTTTGCCTTTGAGTAGAATTTTTACACACTCATGATTTTGTAACATACGGCATTGGTCATTTTGAAAACATGACTGAGTTATGCAGATCTTCCCAACGTTGACTAAGACCTTTCATTGAATAATATAAAAAAAAAAAAATCACATTTACTGATGTTACTACCCATCTCATCAGAAAAATGCTTAAGATCGGAGGGCTGACAAGCTCCTAGTGGCTGATACAAGATTTCCAACTTTCTCATTTTTGTTTAAAAGCTTGAATTTATCATTGGTAATAAAAATTGTCAGTTTTCCATGATATGACTGGCTCACTTCACTCATGTTCAAGAAAATATCTGCCAAAGAGAAATGAAGCCCTGATACATGCTACAACATGTGTGAGCCTTGAAAACATTGTGTTGAGTGAGGTACCGGTAAGTCAGTGACAAAAGGACAGATATTGTATGATCTCATTTACATGAAATATCTAGAAGAGGCAAATGTATAGAGACCAAAGTTTATTAGTGGTTACCAGGGCAGGCGGGAGGGGGAGAGGGTCAGTTACTGTTTAGGAAGCAGTGTGTTTCTGTTAATGGCGATGGAAAATTTGGCAATGGATGCTAGTGATGGCTGCATAACGTGCTTAATGTAATCAGTGTTACTGAATTGTACATGTAAAAAATGCTGAATTGGCAACTATTATGTTGTATATATTCTTACTACAGTAAAAAAATATATAAATATATATAGTTAAAAAAAGAAAATATCTGCCAAGTACCCAAGTCTAGATAATCATACTCAGCTGTTGTATCAAGTAAAAGTTGTGTTCCATGGGAAAAAAAAAAGCTTGTTCAGCTTGCAACTCAAACGATGGAAACTTTTTTTTTTTTTGAGACACCACCACTTTGGTGCACAGCAGAAAGGCTAAATCAATACCTCCCATGTCATCATGCAGAATATTAAAAAGGCCAGCTTTAATAAATTAATAACTTTTACTGCTTCATTAAGGACATTCTTAACAAAACCTTTTTTTTTTCCTCTCGTGGGAGTACATGGAGGTGAAGAATGTAATGACTTCCTGTACATTTTGGTACCAACGTCTACATTTGCATTACTGTGCCAGCAGTTTTACACACCATTGCTTTTGTGCCCTCAGGACCAATGTCAACACAGAAGAAGACAAATGATTTCTCAGTATTATCATGAAAATAGTATTGATCTCATGGATCTCCTCAAAGGATCTTAGGGACCCCAGGGTTCCGTGGACCACACTTTGGGGATTGCTGGGCTAGAATGAACGAGGATCAGACTCTGGTATCTTAGTCTTGACATTTTGCTTCCTATATGGGAGAGAAACACAATCTGGAACTGTGTATTTCAAGAATTAAATAAATAAATAAAGCACATATCAATTCATTTTGGACACATTTAAACCTGAGTTATGTCCATAGTCCTATGGGGTAAAAAAAGAAAGGAAGGAAAGAAAGAGAGAAAGAGAGAGAGAGAGAGAAAGAAAGGAAAGAAGGAAAGAGAGAGAGAGAGAAAGGAAGGAAGGAAGGAAGGAAGGAAGGAAGGAAGGAAGGAAGGAAGGAAGGAAGGAAGGAAGGAAGGAAGGAAGGAAGGAAGGAAGGAAGGAAGGAAGGAAGGAAGGAAGGAAGGAAGGAAGGAAGGAAGGAAGGAAGGAAGGAAGGAAGGAAGGAAGGAAGGAAGGAAGGAAGGAAGGAAGGAAGGAAGGAAGGAAGGAAGGAAGGAAGGAAGGAAGGAAGGAAGGAAGGAAGGAAGGAAGGAAGGAAGGAAGGAAGGAAGGAAGGAAGGAAGAAAGAAAGAAAGAAAGAAAGAAAGAAAGAAAGAAAGAAAGAAAGAAAGAAAGAAAGAAAGAAAGAAAGAAAGAAAGAAAGAAAGAAAGAAAGAAAGAAAGAAAGAAAGAAAGAAAGAAAGAAAGAAAGAAAGAAAGAAAGAAAGAAAGAAAGAAAGAAAGAAAAAGAAAGAAAGAGAAAGAAAGAAAGAAAAAGAAAATGAGCTGGGCCTCTTCCAGAGAGCAGGCTCTGAGAACTGATTTCAAAGACAGTTTTGTTTTATGGAGTATATGCATATCCTGCTGAAGGGAAGCACCCCAGAGCTGGTCAGATGGCTCAGGAAACAATCACGAGCATTGCTGCAGCTTCCACATCAAAGCAGAGAGTAGGACAAATGTTTGTCAGCACCATTGCCAATGAAATTAACTGATAGTTTGTGGGTCAGCGGAAGGTGTTGTCTGAGGGAAATGTGGGACATGTGGATCAGGGGTGCGGTGGTGGCTGTCTGGTATGAGCTGGACAAGAAATAGCTGGCTGCTGTCTGAATCAACAGCACAGCTGCCCTCTCTTCCCTCTAGCCAGTCAGATGAAGTCTTGCCTCAGTTTCCATCAAAATCCAACAGTGGGGCCCCTGTAATTACTGCCTGTATTGCATTTGTGCAAGGGCTTCGTATTTCCCCAAGCTCTTCCTCATCTGTTATCTTTTGATTTTTTACTCAGTTCAGAGATACAGGCAGGGCAAACGTTATTCTCTTTTGTCAGAAAATAGAGGCTCAGCAGAGATGTGTCTTGCCCAAGGGTACATAGTAAGTCTCATGGTGAGTAACTTGCCCCAGGCCACATAGTAAGTCTCATAGTGAATATCTTGCCCCAGGCCACAAAGTAAGTCTCATAGTGAGTAACTTGCCCAAGGCCACACAGTAAGTCACTTGGTGAGTAACTTGCCCAAGTCCACATAGTAAGTCTCATAGTGAGTAACTTGCCCCAGGCAACATAGAAGTGGATATGGGACTGAAAGGCAGACCTCTTCCAGATTTCAGCTTTCAGTTCTCTGATGGGGCTGTCTCTACTATACCAGGTATGTTGTAGAGGATGTTCTGAGGGTCTCTTAGGCCACTATGTGAGTGTGTGTGTGTGAGAGAGACAGAGACAGAGAGAGGGAGAGAGGAGAGTTGGAAAGTAGAAAGAGTGCAACACTTTTGGGTCTGCACAGAGAGGTTTCCTCTTAAGCCTTGGGGGGTTCTTCGGTCCAGGAGACTCCAGGAGTGGAGGGTAGAGACAGGGGCTACTTAACTCTGACAGGCGGTTTCCTTTGATAAGAAAGGCAGGCTTAGCTTTGGGGTCACTAGATATGTGGGTGCTGCGGGCTGAACTTTGTTTCCTGCTGGAATTCAGAAGGGCGGCATGGCAGCTCAGAGAACCATCTGGGTGGACTCCATTTTCTTTTCATTCCTCTCCCCTGCCCTTCTCCCCCTGCCACGCAGTGATACAGGCCAGGGTGTGATATTGGCCACTGTTGATTTCAGACTTGTCCCTGTTGAAGTTTCTGAAAAGCCCTGACACCTAGAGGCTTCCTAATTATAACCTGCCTCATAATATTTTATTAGGTGTCTAGGTCTTCAGATTATTCCCTGTGGGCTCAGGAAGGTAAACCTCACACTTTTCCTGGGGGAATGCGTCTGAGTGACAGAGGAAACCAGTTCTTAGCCAAGCTGCAGTCTTCAGCTGGCTCTGCCTTCTGGCCCAGCTATCTCCCTGCCCTGCTCACACACAGAGCAGCCTGCCTTACCACCCAACAGGCTCAGCTCCACCGTTAAACTCGTTTGAAGTTTTATTTCCCTCTCTTCTGGCTAGCTCAACAGGCAATCACTCCCAGGACATTTTGTAACAAATAGCATTTTCTGTCCTGTGGCAAACACAGACCCTGGTCAGCAGCCTGGTTGTGCTTGAGAACCCATCCCTTCCCCCAGCCTGAACTTCATTCTTTCTCTCTCCATTAAAAAAAAAAAAAGTTATCATTATTATTTTTATTTATTTATTTGTATTGTGCTTTAAGTGAAAGTTTACAAGTCAGTCTCTTATACAAAATCTTATACACACCTTGCTATGTACTCCTAGTTGCTCTCCCCCTAATGAGCCAGCACACTCTTTGTCTCCACCCTGTATTCCCATGTCCATTCAGCCAGCTTCTGTCCCCCTCTGCCTTCTCATCTCCCCTCCAGACAGGAGCTGCCCACATAGTCTCGTGTGTCTACTTGAGCCAAGAAGCTCACTCCTCACCAGTATCATTTTCTGTCTTATAGTTCAGTCCAATCCCTGTCTGAAGAGCTGGCTTTGGGAATGGGTTCCAGTCTTGGGCTAACAGAAGGCCTGGGGACCATGACCTCTGGGGTCTTTCTAGTCTCAGTCAGACCATTAAATCTGGTCTTTTTACGAGAATTTGAGGTTTGCATCCCACTCTTCTCCTGCTCCGTCAGGGATTCTCTGTTGTGTTCCCTGTCAGGGCAGTCATCTGTTGTAGCTGGGCACCATCTAGTTCTTTTGGTCTTAGGCTGATGTAGCCTCTGATTTATGTGGCCCTTTCTGTCTCTTGGGCTCATAATTACCATGTGTTTGGTGTTCTTCATTCTTCTTTGCTCTAGGTGAGTTGAGACCAACTGATGCATCTTAGATGGCCGTTTGCTTGTGTTTAAGATCCCAGATGCCACTCACCAAAGCTGGATGAAGAATGTTAAAAAAAAAAAAAAAAGTTATTATTTATTTTTGAGGACCTTGAGTGCACGGAATTGAGGTACACATGTGCCCCAGTTCATGTCACATTAACATCAAGAGCCTTGTTTTGTTTTATTTTTTTCCCATCTCCATCCCCATTTTCTCCCTCCACAGGAATCCACTCTAGTGTGTTTAATGCATGTATTCCTAAGTTGTCTTCTGTTCTTTTCTTTAGACTTGTATAGCCATGAAAGGGGGAAGTGGTGGTTCAGTGGTAAAATTCTTGCCTTTCATGTGGGAGACCCAGGTTCGATTCTCGGCCAATGCATCTCATATGCAGCCACTACTCGTCGGTCATGGAGGCTTGTGTGTTGTTATGATACTGAGCAGGTTTCAGTGGAGCTTCCAGACTGAGATGGACTAGGAAGAAAGGTCAGCGATCTACTTCCACAAATCAGCCAATGAAAACCCTATGGATCACAGCAGCCTGATCTGTGACTGATCATGGGGATGGCACAGGACTGGTGAGTGTTTTGTTCCATTGCACATGGGGTCATCATGAGTCAGGGACCAACTTGACAGCAGCTAACAACAATAATACAGCCATGAAAAATGCATGGTGTGTACTTCTACTTTGCATAAGGAATTGGGCTGTGCATTACACCGCCTTTCTTACTGTAGCCCTTGTTGTCAATGCCCTGCTTAGATTCTTTTCTACTTTCTTTTCTACTTACAGTTCCTATATGAGCTGTGTTCCTGAGGCTTTTTGAAGGTGTTCTCTGGTTATATGAGTAGAGCAGGCTGGGAGTGCAAGGAAATTAATACCCTTGGGAGCAGCCCTCAATCAATGATGGACAGGAGTTGGTGATAATACCGAGGTTTCTTACAACTTTCAGGCATCTTGGCAGTTCCCCAGAAGTCCCCAGCAGGACTGAGACCCAGTTGGTCCAGCAGCTTCTGTTCATTAATGGACCCCTCCTTTCTTTTCCATGTCTCACTTCCTTACTCCCTACCAATGCTTTCTGAGATAACTACCCAAACTAGCTACACTCAAATCCTTGTCTTGGGTTTGGCTTCTAGTCTTCACTCAACATTATATTTGAGAACTCCACGTGTTGCTCTGTGTAAATATACTTCAGTCTGTCTGACCGCTGCTGGAAACACCAACATGTGCACACACACTACATGTTTCATGTCCATTTCCCTGGTGATGGATGGCAGGTTGCCTGTGCCTTGTCTACCAACAGAAACAACTCTGGGCTGGCCATCTTTGGTTGATTTTCCGTGTGGAGAGTGAACGAGGTTGACTGGGGTATACAGCCAGGAGTGGGATTGCTGAGTTAGGGAGTGAGCCCATTTAATTTCACTAAGTATTGTCAGATTCCTCGCTGAGGTGGCTGGGCCCGTTTATTCTTCCACCAGCAATGCATGAGAGTTGACTTTCCCCATGTCACAGGTTGGGTTCTCCAGGAATAGACACTGAGATGGAGTTTGGTGAACAAAGCGAAGTTTATTAGGGACCCATACCTATGGAGGGAAGGGAAGGAAGTGGGTTTAGGCAGAGGAGGAAGTGAATTGTGACAGAAGCCTGACAACGTCTTGGCCAACACCACCAGGACTCTGGAGGTAGACTTCTTTGTCACAGTGCCCTGCACTGGACTGAAAAGACCAGGTCTTTATCTCCCACTTTGCGTAGTGCAAAGAGACAGACCCTGACCCAGACTGTCTGCTGACCACACTCATTGCAGCTGGCCAGCAAATTCTTCCTAAACTGGGAATCTGGGCTTATAGAGCCCTGCCAATCTGATATGTGGAAGTGGTATTGCATTGTTATTTTTATTTGCATGTCTTTGATTACTGGTGAATCTGAGTGTTTCTTCATGTGGTCGTTTATGAAGTCGGCATTCAACCAGTTAAATATTGTTAAAATAGCCACTGCCTGAGCCCCTGATGCTCCCCTCCACCATGGGCCAAATCAACCTAGTCCCTCCACTGGGGTCCCTCTGGACCTCCCAGTAATCCAGTATCCAAAGGGGCAACACTTAACACTCAGGCGACACCCACTACTCTACTCCATGGATACAGCCAGAGTCTGTCTGAATGGTCAGTGCCTGTGTCATATCTGTTGTTAACTACTTAGAATATCACCCTTGGTTACTAGCTGTTTGGGGTTTCCTTTCTGTGAATTGCCTATTCATAACTTTTAGCCGTCTTTCTATGGGGTTTCTAAATAGCATCATGCAGGAGGATGCTGTTTCAGGTTTTAGGGCTTTGAAGGTGGTGTGTAGGGGAGAGGAGGGAGGGTCTAGGCTGGCATCCCCCTAAGTTAACACCCTGAGAGATCCAGGGCCCAGGAGAAGGTTGGAACGAGGAGACTGAGTCCATTGGGCACAGAAGAGCAGGGGCCTATACCTGCACTTATTGAGATTCTGGAAATTAGTGACATTCTTCGGGAAGTCACCCTGAACATCTACTATGTGCCTGTCGCTGGGCTGTGTGGGAAGAGGGTATCCTGACACTGCCTTCACTCCAGCCTCAACACTCCTGCCTCTATCACTCCAGCTGTGTCCTATCTAGCCTTTCTGCCTGCTTCCAGAATTGATTTTTTTTTTCCTTTTGGTATACAGTTCTCTGATTTTTTTTTTTTTTTGTGTGGTAAATATGTGTACATATATATATCTCTGGTGGAAAGATGTGGCAGACTCCATACATAAAGATTATAGCCACGGAAACTATGGGGCAGTTCTACTCTGTCCTATGGGATCACTACGAGTCAGAATCGACTCGACATATATATATATATACACACACACATATGTATATAAATATATAAATACATATGTATATACACACATGTATATATATATGAGTGTGTGTATGTGTACATATATGTATACATATCTATATACATATATATATGTACTTTTGGAAACCTTGGTGGCATAGTGGTTAAGAGTTAGGCTGCTAACCAAAAGGTCGGCAGTTCAAATCCACCAGGTGCTCCTTGGAAACCCTATGGGGCAGTTCTACTCTGTCCTACTGGGTCGCTAAGAGAGAGCAATTTTTTTTTTTTTTTTAAATGCGTGTGTGTGTATATATATATGTGTGTGTGTATATATATGTGTGTGTGTATTGTTATGTTGTTAGGTGCCATTGAGTTAGTTCCAACTCACAGTGACCCTATGAACAACAGAACAAAACACTGCCCGGTTCTGTGCCATCCTCACAATTGTTGCTATGCTTGAGCCCATTGTTGCAACCACAGTGTCAACTCACCTCATTGAAGGTCTTCCTGTTTTTCACTGACCCTCTCTCTACTTTACCAAGCATGATGTCCTTCTTCAGGGACTGGTCCCTCCTGATACCAAGTCCAAAGTACATGAGATGAAATCTCAATATCCTTGCTTTTAAGGAGCATTCTGGCTGTACTTCTTTCAAGACAGACTGTTCTTTTGTCAGTCCAATATTCTTCACCAATACCACGCTTTAAAGGTGTCAATTCTTTGGTTTTCCTTATTCATTGTCCAGCTTTCATATGCATATGAAGCAATTGAAAAGACCATGGCTTGGGTCGGGTGCACCTTAGTCCTCAAAGTGACATCTTTGATATATACGTGTATATATATATTTTATATATATATATATAGCAAAACATTTGCCATTTCAATGGTTTTTACATGTATAGTTTAGTGACATTAATTATTTTCATCATGTGCAACCATCACCATTGTTTCCAGATTTTTCCATCACCCTTAACAGAAGCTCAACACCCCTAATCAATGACTTCCCCCTTTCCCCTCTCTCTCACCCTGGTGATAACCACTAACGAACTTTGACCTCTATACATTTATCCCTTCTAGGCATTTCATATATACAATAGTTGTCCTTTTGTGACTGAAGTTTTTCACTCAGCCTAATGTTTTCAAGGTTCGTCCACATCATAGCATACATCAGGACTTCACTTTTCTTTGTGCTTGAATAATGCTACTTGGTAAGTATGTATCAGATTTTGTTTATCCATTCTTCTGTTGATGGACATTTAGGTTGTTTCCACCTTTCGGCTACTGTGAATAATGCTGCAGTGAATGTTGGTATATGTGTATCTGTTTGCGTTCTGGCTTCCAAACACCTATTCTTTACACCATGTCCCAAGTAGCCTTCATTTCTAAAATGCAAGTCTGACCACATCTCTTGAATTCTTAAAACCCTTCAAACCTCCTCATTTCCTATCAGATAAAATTCCTTAGCCCCATGTACAAGATCCTCCCTAACCTGGCCCCAAGCTCTCACCCCTGTCCCATCTCCCACAGCCACCTTCCCTGCCCCACTCCATGTACCTTTTGCCCCTCCTCCATCCCCCAGTAGTGCTAGCACTTCCATGTCTCCATGCCTTTGCTCATGGGGTCCTTTTTGCCTCCAATGCCTCCCCATCCTTCCCTGCCTGGATAATTCTGGCTTGTAGGTCAATGTCACCTCATTTCCCTGACTCCACACGATCAAGATTAGTGGCTCTTTCCACTGGGCTTTCCCAGCCAGTGAGGCCTGAGATGAGTGTTCAGTAGAAACCAACCAAGTGAAGAACAAGGAGAACAGAGAAGGGTATGTCAGGCAGAAGGCAAAAGCCTGGGGGCGGGAGAGAACATGGAGAATTTGTGTACCAGCAACGGGTAGTTCAGGAGGGCTGAAAATAAAGAGTGTGTATGTGTATGTGTTGGGGGACCAGGCTGGGGTGGCCAGAAATGAAATCAAAGAGATAGGCATGGATGCTGATGTCAAAGTTTAACCGACTTTCTGTCAATGGGGAGCCACTGAGTGGGTTAAGCAGTTAGAATCCCAGTTAAGCAACTCATAGTTTGGTTTCATTAGCCTCATCAAGCCTCTATGACTGGAGATTTTCTCTAGACTCCAGTGTCCCAGTGAGCTCCCACTGACCACTGGGTGGAGAAACTGGCCTTCCTCAGCTCCTGGAAACTGGTTGCTTTGTTAATTATGCTTTTCCAAGGGTCCCAGGGCTTCTGGTTCTAGGGATAGCTGGAAAAAGGTGACTGCTGTGCTGGCTCCTGAGGCTTCAGTCCGTATAAAGGTGCTCCTTGTCTGAGCATGGAATGATGGGGAGGGGGAGTAGACATAAAAAGCCTACGGCAGGGATGAGGTCAACGGTAAAGCTGAGGCTCAGCTTTCTTTTGTGTCTTTACCATATTTGGTTCAAATGGCTTTCAAAACTCAAGTCTTAACCAAGAGGATGTAGGTACCATCAGGGAGGAAGAAAAGCAGGCAGTGCCCCAGCCTGCGCCAAACGACCCCTATAGAGAAAGACCTTGTGCTGAAGGGGCCCCACAGAAGCCTGTGTTTTCATTACTAAGCAACTTTAGGAGGAGTGTATTTGGAGAAACAAAGATGGTGGGGTAATAAGTCTGTAATAATGGGTGCCATGTGGAGGGAAGGCAATGTTACCCAGCTAAGAAATAGAAAACATGGTTTATATTTTCAACAGTTGGAGAAAGAAATGAAAACTGAATATTTGCTGCACCTGTGAAAACATATTTGATCATGATGGTGAGTCCAGCATTCTTAGTGCGGGATTCATATTTCATAACTCGTGTTCAAACAAGAAAAATGATTATAATGTTAAGTATTTCCTGAGTTTATTTTGATGGATGACAGAATAAGTACTGTATCTTTCACTCATTAAAATACAGATTGGTGTAATTTAATAAATGAACTTAATACACAGATGTTCCAGGCTGTTTTAGCAGGGTGTATATTAATCAACTGCTTTATATATGATCCTCTTTTATATTTTTTAAAGAAACTTGCAGGAGCCAAGACTTTATTAGATTTGCATGCTCTAGGACGAGGTAGGACGAGGATCATATGTCAGGTACATGCAGGAGTGTATTAAGATGAAACGGAGCCAGAGTCTGCAGAGCCTCCAGGCCCCCACAAGGGCGATCCTCCTGGGCTCCCGAGAGGAGTTCCCTGGGTCACCTTGGAGCCCCAGTCCTGCACCAGGTCTCAGGTCCCTGCTGAGCTTGCATGCCCCCACTGCCTCAGGGCAAGTCAGAGGTGCCTCTGGACACCCAGCTGGTAGGTGGTAGCCTTAGGCACTTGTGATGGCCCAGACAGGACAGTGTTCAGCCCCGGGAAGAGGCCTGTGGCCCAGCGCGGGGCCTTTCTCAGATTCCCCAGCCCCCCCAACAGCCTCTCAGTGCAGTGCCACTTCCTCTTCCCTCTCTGCTTCCCTGCAGCACATTGAGGGCCAGTGCTTTGTTCCATCTTTGCTTGTTTCCCATGAGGGAAGCTTGTCTTGCTAACAAGGCAACAAGAGCTGTGCCTTCCACCCGCCCAACAATCCCCCGCCCAGCAATCAGCGCTAAATGAATGCAGACTGGTCTATACCAAATCCAGGAGGCAGAGAGTCAGGGTCCACTCCTTGATGGACGGAGCTTTGAAAGGGGGAATGAGACCCCATTTCAGCCATTCTGGAGAGGGCTGGAAGGGGTGGCGGCACAAGGCCATCTTGCTAACTTACCTCTTGGCCTAAGGACTACTCTTGGGAAGAAGAGAGAGGGCGTGAGAGTAGGGACTTTACCTCCACTACCCTCTTCTTTGGCTTTGCAAATCCTGAAGAAAAGTGGTGTGTGGTGGGGGAAGGTTGTTCCTGGCTGGCAGTGTGGTGGGGAGGACTGAGGGAGGTGTCTTAGGCAGGGGGTGCCTTTTTGCTGCCTGTTCCAGCCAAACAGCTCTTCTCTCTCAGAGCAGCTTGCACACTCCCGTAGGTCTAGAACTATCTCAGACTACCTGATGCACCACACTGGATACGGCCCCTGCAAGGCCTGGGACTCCATCTCATCCCTTTATTTCAGTGCCTCTCTTCTCAGTACTGCTTCACCCAGGCCCTCTGCCCCTCCCCCATCTCCCAGGTAAACAGGCCTGGGGGTGTCCCTTCAGCTCCCTCCAAGGACTGGTGTGCTCTCTGGCGGCTGCAGCCTGGGCAGGCCTGTTCCCCTGCAGCCCCTCTCCCCTCCTTGGTGGCTCATCAATCACTCCGGCAGGTCCTGCGGGTGGGTAGCAGCTCTGCTGTCACATGCCTGCTTGCAATAAGCTCTGGCCATAATCATTAATTATTCATTGAGGCTGTGGTTAGCGGCCCTCAGTGAAGTGGATGGTTTCAGGTTTTCCGGGCTAAGTGCCTCTCCAGCAAGCATCCTTCTTAGCCCTTTCATGTCCAGCCATTTGATGTTCTGTGCATGCTGAGCCGGCCACCAAGCTTTGTTCTGGAGGCTTGCTCTGAATGCTCCCTTCAGGGCCAGTCGATAAAAGTTCTGGGCCCCAGCTGCAAGTTGGTACAGGGGATAGAGAAAACTTGGAGGATGGGCAGGAGCATGTTCTGAGTGCCCAGTTCTCTGCCAGGCCATGCGGATTTGAGAGAAGGAGGAGGTACTCTCCCTGTTCAGTCCCTTGATAAGGAAGGAGGTCATGAAAGAGAGGTATCCAGCCAGCCTGTATTTATTTGGGTTACAAGGACAGGAACAGTCCTTTAGTCTGTGGGTTTCTCAGAAGGGTAGATGCCTGCAGACTGGAGTGATGGGAGAGAGAACCAAGGGGCTAATAGGAGCAGAGAATGCAGGCAAGGATAGCCCCGTGTGCACGGCTCTGGGCACCCAGCAGCTGGTGCACGGTGTGAGCACAAGGGACCAGTGAAAGAGAAAGTGAGCCTTGAACGCCAGGCTGAAGCCATTGGGTAATGGCCCGGAAAAAGCTGCAATGATGAAAATCTTTTCTGCTGGGAGGAACATGAGAAAAACTAAGTTTACATTTAATCTGAAGATACTGATGGTCATAGTCCGGGGTACATGGGTTCTTTGAAAAGGTGAATAATACGTAGAAGTGGGGTGGGACTTAGAAAAGCAGGGACTAGAATTCAGTTCTACCACCCGTTGTCAGTTCATCATACTGTGGTGGCTTGCCTGTTGCTGGGAGCTATGTCACCCGTATTTCAAACACCAGCAGGGTCACTCGTGGTGGACAGGTTTCAGCAGAGCTTCCAGGTTAAGATATTCCAGGAAAAAAGGCCTGATGATCTCTTTCCAAAAATTAGCCAATGAAAACTTTATGGATTACAGAGGGAAGGTGGGAGGGGGCATTCACTAATTAGACAGTAGATAAGAACTACTTTAGGTGAAGGAAAAGACAGCACACAATACAGGTGAGGTCAGCACAATTGGACTAAACCAAAAGCAAAGAAGTTTCCTGAATAAACTGAATGCTTCGAAGGCCAGTGTAGCAGGGCAGGGGTCTGGGGACCATGGTTTCAGGGAACATTTAAGCCAATTGGCATAATAAAATCTATTAAGAAAACATTCCGCATCCCACTTTGAAGAGTGGCATCTGGGATCTTAAACGCTAGCAAGCAGCCATCTAAGATGCATCAATTTGTCTCAACCCACCTGGATCAAAGGAGAATGAAGAACACCAAGGACACAAGGTAATTATGAGCCCAAGAGACGGAAAGGGCCACATGAACCAGATACTACATCATCCTGAGACCAGAAGAACTAGATGGTGCCCAGCTACAATCGATGACTGCCCTGACAGGGAACACAACAGAGAACCCCTGAGGGAGCAGGAGAGCAGTGGGATGCAGACCCCAAATTCTCATAAGACCAGGCTTAATGGTCTGACTGAGACTGGAAATACCTGGTGGTCATGGCCCCCAGACCTTCTGTTGGCCCAGGACAGGAACCATTCCTGAAGCCAACTCTTCAGACATGGATTGGACTGGACCATGGGTTGGAGAGGGATGCTGGTGAGGAGTGAGCTTCTTGGATCAGGTGGACACTTGAGACTATGTTGGCATCTCCTGCCTGGAGGGGAGATGAGAGGGTGGAGGGGGTTAGAAGCTGGCGAAATGGACATGAAAAGAGAGAGCGGAGGGAGAGAGCGGGCTGTTTCATTAGGGGGAGAGTAATTGGGAGTGTGTAGCAAGGTGTATACAGGTATTTGTGTGAGAGACTGACTTGATTTGTAAACTTTCACTTAAAGCACAATAAAAATTATTAAAAAAAACTTTATGGATTACAGGATATTGTCTGATACAGTGCTGGAAGATGAGCCCCCTGTGCTGGAAGGCACTACACAAAAGCTGCAACAATGGACTCAAATGTACCAACAATCAGGCAGATGGCGCAGGACCAGGAGATGTTTCTTCCTGTTGTACATAAGCTCATCATGAGTAGGAGCTGACTCAAAGGCAACTAACAAGAACAACAATAGTTCAGTTGGATTGAACAAACATTTCCCAAGCACCTCCATGTGTAAGGGCCTCTGCTAAAGGGAAAGGAAACATTCTGAAGATGCAGAGACAGGAGGGTCAGAGCATGCTATGCACAAGGCCATACCCAGCTCCATGGGTGTGGGCAGGTGGCTTGGTGGCTCCAAGGGAAGGGATTCCAGTGTCTGGGGCTACACATCTAGATTTTGCATTTCCAAGGACAAGGCAGGGGTTGGGGAGGAGGTGCTGGCCTTGCTGAAATGTTGACAAGATTGTGAAGCCAATGCAGAGATGTTACTGATGCCCAGCCTCCATTTCAATATCTTTCTCCAAGAATGTTTCTTGCCAAGAAGACTTGTTACTGTGTGATCATTCATTGAGGTCTTGCTTTGAGCAAAGAAGAGAGCTCTGGGTGTTCAGAAGCAAGGGAGATGACATCCGATTGAGGGGGATCAGGAATGGCTGCATCAGGAGGTTTGGCTGGGTCTTGAAAGATAGGAAAGACTTCCCCCGGCAGAAGAAGGCTGGGGAAAGCTTTCCAGGTGGACAGAGCAGTGGGCACAAAGGCATAGACAGTCTGAATCGGCTGGAGGCCAGGATCCTTGTGCCAGTGCATGGTGGCATTGAGGCCCAGGATGCTGGGTTGTGTCTCTAGCACTGGGGCACTGAGCTCCACTCTTAGATCACCAGCCTGCCTGGTTCATTCCCACATTCTCATCCACACCTCTCATTCCTGCCATGCAGGGTGTTTTGCTGCCACCAGAACAGCCATTTTTCTCCAACTTTTCTCTCTGCGCTTTTCTCACACTGTTCCCTCCACCTAGAGAAGTTTGCCCCCATTCCCCACCTGGAGAATTTCTACTCATCCTTCAAGATCCAGCTCAAATGCCAGCTCCTCCTTGCAGAGTTCTCTGGCTGCTGTGACGACCCCACACTGGAGAGTTTGCAACACTCTTCACCACCTGCTGAGAGTAGGCTCCAGGTGGTGAAGACCTGAGACCTACTTCTGCCATTCACTGGCTGTGTAACCACCTGGAGCCTCCATCTGCTCGTCTGTCAAATGGACAAAATATCTCAAAGGGTTTTGAGGGGGAATAAATAGAATAAATGAAATGACATGTATAGCATGCCTGCTACAGAGCCTGGCACAGAGTAGGCTCTTAAACAGGGTGAAACTCTGTCCCCCTCACTGACCACATGCTGCCTATCTCATTGTTAGCCATTTTCAAGTAAGTCTTCAAAACTAGTCTGCGAGATCCACAGGGTAAGATCTACGTATCCCAGTAGCCTCTGCATCTTGCAAAATAACTGGCATGGAACATGGGCCCACAAACCAGGGATCCTTGAAAGCTGCTGCCACGGGCAATTTCTAGATGGGGGGATCAAGCTTTCCCCCCCCACCCTTATGAATGTTCTGATTAAGCCAGGAACTTCCTGAAGTCATAATTCTCCTCTCCCCAGAGAAGGATTTGAATAAAGTATCCTCTTGCTGGAAGGAAAATTAGAGATAATTAGTCCAATGGTTTTCAAACTTCTTAAAGGACTGGAACCCGTTTTTTCAAATGAAATTTTATATGGAATCTTAAGCTGCAAAGCAGATGAAGCATTAGTTTATTAATGTATTCATATTTAATATTAATTAATGATAAATTAATCACTTTGACAAAATGTATTCTAAAACTTTCAAGATTATAACAAATGAAAAAGCACAGTGGAGCTGTTCTGGTCAGCACAAATATTAGAAATTAGATATTATGGTGATCCTTACCTTATTTCAGGAGCCCTGGTAGCACAGTGGTTAAGAGCTACAGCTGCTAACCAAAAGGTCGGCAGTTGGAATCTACCAGGCACTCCTTGGAAACCCTATGGGGCAGTTCTACTCTGTCCTACAGGGTCGTTAGGAATCGGAAACGACTCGATGGCCACGGGTTTTATCTTATTTCAGACTCAGCGTCCAGTTCACATCCATATTTTATTTTGTTTTCACAGCCTGGAGAAAATTTCAATTCACACTAAGGAGCCGATTCAAATGATCGCTGTTTTGATACAGTTCATCTTGTCATCTCAAAATGTCCTCAATCCAGCAGACAGATGACAGAGGAAGCTCTGTTTTGAGACTTAAACAAAGATGAGTAAAGCTGGGCATGTAAGTTGTTCTCTGTCTGCCCAGTGTTGGAATTTGCTTTACCAAATTCATTTATTAGGCTTTTAAATCACATTTTCGCCAATGGCTCAAAAGATTTTTTCTTTTGAGTATAAAAATTCAAAATAAAATATTTCTGAAACCTGTAACTTCTTGGGTCTCTAGGGTCCTGAGTGCATGATAGGAAACTGCTGATTACCTCCATCCTTCTATATCCCAGACGAGTAAACTGAGGCCTAGAATCTGGCAAGGACATATCCAGACCACAAAGAGAGGCAGTGGTGGCCTGGGATGAGAGTTTTAAAAAAAATTTTTTTCCAAGCCAGCTGCCATTGAGTCCCATGTGATTCACAACGACCCCGTATGTGTCAGGGTAGAACTGCGCTCCACAGGGTTTTCACTGGCTGCTTTTTGGGAGGCAGATCACCAAGTCTTTCTTCTGAGGCACCTCCGGATAGGCTTGAACCACCAACCTTTCAGTTAGCAGCCACGCTTGCTAAGGGTTTGCACCCCTCATTGACTCAGGGTAAGAACTTAGGCCTCCTGTGTCACTAAAAGGGCTCTTTCAACATTATTTTCCATCACATTTTTTTCTAGTTTGTGTGAGTAAAATATGTGTTTGTTGTTGTGATTTTTTAAAATAAATTAGACATGCCAACTCTGTGGTTTGGTTTCTACGTGAAGCTTTCTTCCAGTCCTGTGATGAGTGTGAAACAGGCTGCTTAAGGACTTAAAGCTACAATCAGAAATCTCCGTTAGGGTGCTTCCGTCTCGTCAGGAGAATTCTGCCCCGGTGAGAGATAACTGAAATGGATTTGGCCAGCAGGGCCTAAACTGTAATGATGGTTTCATGTTTGTTCGTCTGTCAGAAAAGTAAAAAGCAAAGCGGGTAATTTGTGTTAACTAAAACTTAACTAAGCATCTTCATTATCAGAGCTCAAGGGAAAGGGTGGGGAACAAAACATTTTTTCGTACAGCTGTCCCGGATCCTGAGGGTGATTTGTGCAGTTAAGGAGAGATTCTAATACCGTGGAGCGTATGGAAAAGTTTAAGGCAGAGATGATGTGTTGTTTTCCAAGTGTTTGGGTAGAGTATCAAGAGCTGTGCAGTTTCCTTTCCCAACACCTGCTTTTCCCAACTGGGCCCACCTCATACTGTCCCCTGTCCCCTGTCCCCTGTTGCAGAGTGACCACTGTGAACTCTCAGCTAGGGAATAAGTGTCAGAGTTGTTGTCGTTAAACCAGCGACCCTATAGGATAGAGTAGAACCGTGCCATAGAGTTTCCAAGGAGCGCCTGGAGGATTCAAACTGCCGACCTTTGGTTAGCAGCTGTAGCACTTAACCACTACGCCACCAGGGTTTCCTGTTGTTGTTGTTAGGTGCCATCAGGTTGATTTTTGACTCACAGTAACCTCATGTGACAGAGTAGGTCAGCCCCATAGGGTTTTCTTGGCTGTAATCTTTACAGAAGCAGATAGATCTTTCTCCCACGGAACTGCTGGATGGGTTGGAACTGCCAGTCTTAGAGTTAGCAACTTAATCATTGCTCCACCAGGGCTCCTTGAGCGCCAGAGGGGGAATCCAAATTTCCCACTCTTCACCCATGAAGGCAAGAGAAAGCCTTGCTCTCGAGTGTGTTAGGCGGCCACTCGTTGCTGTTGCAGTCTCCTCAACCTCTCACTCCTGACCTCAGATCTTGTCCAGCAGGTGCTCAGAGTTCAATTCCAGGCAGAGTGTTAGGGCTCAGCCTAAAGGCAGCTCTCTCTGATAGTGTTCTTATCTGTAGGGAGGACAGGCTAACTTGGGCCCCTACACTCCTCTGTCCCCGGAGTTCTTCCTCCACCTGCTCATCTAAGAAAGATTGAAATCCTTCTCAGCAGGCAGAGCTGCTCCTGGCCTGGCTGAAATTCAGGTTAGGGATGCCAATACCATAGAAGATGGAGCTAAGGGTCCGATCGTCACGTTGGGGTAAGTGCTGGCATTTCCACTTTCTGGAGAGCAGATTTTCCTACAGGGTGAGAAAGCATGAGGGTGCCACAGGGCTGGAATTATAGGACAGGCTCACAGAGAGGTGAGGAGAGGAAATCACAAAGTGAAGTTTGAGGAGTCCAGATAGACTGGGCAGCCTGACCTATTTTGCCCTTGGAAAAAGAAGGTGAAGAAAGAGTCCAATCCAATTCTAAGTGGGGTATTTTGAAGAGACGCTGATTTCTGCCCCTTGGGACAAGGATAGCTTTAGGTCTGACAATCCTCAACTAATAAGGGTGACGGGTGACTCTTCAACTTGTGACAGAGCTAAGCTTTCTGATGTGAGGCTACTTTCTGTCCCTTAGAACAAGGATAACTTTGGGTCTGATGATCTTTATCTAAGGGTGATGGGTGATTCTCCAATTTACAACACAGCTGGGCTTTCTTAAGGAGCAAAGTTTGAATAGGATTCAATTCACACACACAGAAGGTGATTTGCCCTCACATCTCTAAGAACATGTCAATTTATGCAAGGCAAAATTTTTACAGCGTTTTTTTTAGTAGTAGTCAAAAAAATCAGACAGATTTTTTTTTTTCTTTCCCTGTGAGAGAATAAGATGTTCTTGCCACATATATAATCTTTGCTAATTCTGAATAATGTTGCACTGGTCTTATAGATACAAGGACTTGTAGAGAAAGAGGGAGACAGGAACTTGTGTTTTTTTGGTCTTCAACATGGGATACTCCACGAGGTCTTAAGTTTCAGCTGATCTAGTATGGTGAATGATACAATGTGGAGTGATATAGATACTATAACCAAACTTAGAGGAAAACGTTAGCCTTCAAGGCCAGGATGTGCATCCTCGTGTCTGCTCCTGCCCACAGTTGTGGATAAAGGGCCCGTCTCCCCCACACCACACACAATTTCCTTGGCTAATTCGGAACATGTTCCCTGTGTGGCCATGTCTCTCAAGCGTTTTGTCTCTCCGGCGTGTGGAGACAAGGCCACAGCTGAATGTCTCTCCCTTGATTGGATTCAGAATATCTTTCTGGGAAGGTTGTACATGAGGAGTTAAAGGCAAGCCTGACAAAACAAACAGAGCTCAAAATGTTTGCCAATGAGTCTTTTTTAAAAAAAATCCCTCTTCCTCTTGGAGCACTGGTTGACCTTTATGTGTGAGGGGGTGGAAATGTCCCCAGGAAATCTCAAAAACCTCAGAGGAAGCTGTTGACAAACTTCCAGAGAATTGGGTTTGCTTTTGTTTTCTGTGGGCAGAGAATAACAGATGGACTTTTACATACCTCAGACAGATGAGTATTATCTTCAAAGGTAAGTTTCTTACTTTTTGTGTGCCTTTTAAAAAAAAATTTTATTGTGCTTTAACTAAAAGCTTACAAATCAAATCAGTCTCTGATACAGAAACTTATATACACCTTGCTATATGCTCCTAGTCGATCTTCCCCTGATGAGACAGTACACTCCTTCTCTCCACCCTGTATTTCCATGTCCATTTAGCCAACTTCTGTCCCTCTCTGCCTTCTTATCTTCCCACCAGACAGGACCTACCCACCTAGTCTCATGTGTCTACTTGATCCAGGAGACTCACCAGTGTCATTTTCTATCTTATAGTTCAGTCCAATCCCTGTCTAAAGAGTTGGCTTTGGGAATGGTTCCTGTCTTGGACTAACAGAAGGTCTGGGGACCATGACCTCCGGGGTCCTTCTAGTCTCAGTCAGACCATTAAGTAGGTCTTTTTACAAGAATTTGAGGTCTGCATCCCACTGTTCTCCTCCCCCTTCAGAGATTCTTTGTTGTGTTTCCTGTCGTGGCAGTCACCGTCTCGTTCTTCTGGTCTCAGGCTGATGTAGCCTCTGATTTATGTGGCCCTTTCTATCTCTCTCTTTTTTTTTTTTTTTCTATCTCTTGGGTTCATAATCACCATGTGCCTTTGGTCTTCTTCATTCTCCTTTGCTGCATGTGGGTTGAGACCAATTGATGCATCTTAGATGGCCGCTTGCTAGCATATGTAACTTTTCCTCGTAGACTGCACTACAAACCCAAGCTGAGGCTTTCCTGTGCTCTATGGTGAGAGTGGAGACCTGGTAGCACAAAAGGTTAAACACTTGGTTAAGCGCTAGACTGCTAACTGAAAGGTTGGTGGTTCAAATCCATTCAGTGGCTCCCCAGGAGAAAGACCTGGCAATCTACTTCCATAAAGGTTACAGCCAAGAAAAATCTATGAAGCAGTTCTGCTCTGTCACATGGCCTTGCTATGAGTCCAGATTGATTTGATGGCACCTCATATGCATGTAAAAGTTGGACGATGAATAAGGAAGACCAAAGAATTGATGCCTTTGAATCGTGGTGTTGGTGAAAAGTATTGAATATACTATGGACTGCTAAAAGAATGAACGAATCTGTCCTGGAGGAAGTACAACCAGAATGCTCCTTAGAAGCAAGGATGGCAAGACTACATTTCACAAAATTTCGACATGTTATCAGGAGGAATCAGTCCCTGGAGAAGGACATCGTGTTTGGTAAAGTAGACGGTGAGCAAAAAAAAGGAAGACCCTCAATGAGATGGGTTGACATCATGGCTGCAACAATGGGCTCAAGCATAACAATTGTGAGGATGGTGCAGGACTGGGCAGTGTTTCATTCTGTTGTACGCAGGGTCGCTATGAGTCAAAACCAACTCAATGGCACCTAACAAGAATAACAGCAACATGGAGCCCTGGTGGCACGGTGATAAAGAGCTCATCTGCTGATCAAACCCTATGAGGCAATTCTACAGTATCCTATAGGGTCGCTATGAGTTGGAATCAATTCAACAGCAATGAGTTTGGTTTGTTTAACAACATGGTGAGAGTGGTGTGATGGTGTTCTGGTTTGGGGGTAGCCTGTGGGTAATTATAAAGAACAGCATATTGGACTCAGGAGCCCTGTGTAGTCTAGACAAGTCACCTGGTCTGCCATCATGGTTTTCTTATTTGTAAAATAAGGATAACATAAAAGCCCTATCTATACCCATGAGCTGTGGTGAAAACTGGATGAAACACTGGAGAACATGGAGTACTTTGTAAGTGACTAGAGGGCTGTGATTATTGAGAAGGAGGAACAGAGGAGAGCTATAATACAAAGAGGACAGGTTGGAGAGGGGGGACAACAGGGCAGGGCAGGGCTATATGGTGAAGCTAGATCTGAGGTAGCAAAGAAGGGGAGTGGAGGAGCAATTGAGTCAACTCAATAGAGAAAAGACATTTTCTCTGACTCATAGACATATGCTATCTTCACTTGGTATGTCCACTCCTCTCATCTATTCCAGCCATGGAGGTCCAATATGGATGAAAATCAGCAGCTGAAACTGGCTTTATATGAATTTCCTTGCAGTTCCCTGAGACAACATCAGAGACAAGACCTCCCCAAAATGCTTAAGGCCCTGCCACATTGAACCAGATGTCAGCTCAAGCCTCCATATCCCTGAAGTCATTACTGCCAAGGTTTATCCTACGGTGCTGGGCAGTGGATCCTGGAACATCCTTAGTGAGAACAGCAGAGGTGTGGCCCTACCAAATGAAGCACAAAGGGCAATAGTACAGAGATTTGGGGTCAATTTTGAAGATGGTCTGTCTTTTCATTGGCAATTACCCTGAAATGAGATCAGAAAGCTGTTGAATCCTGTGCAGCCTGGGAACAGGATCCTGGATAGCACTAGTCATCAGTATTAAACCTGGATTGGTCATGATTTAGAATCATAACCACCAACCTCTAGTGAACCACCAAAGGCTGTGGAGCCACTGGAACCCATGTCTGGGGTGTCTTCAGGGTTGTTAGTATTTTCCGAGATCCCTGAAATTGCTGGGCTGTGTCTGGTTAATGGAGGTATTCAATAGCAACCTCTCATTTCCCTCCAGGGAGAGAATCCTGGACTCTGGTCCAGTTAACTCCCCAATAGAGGTCAAAGCTGGAGCTCTCCAAGGTGCTGATGGGCCAGGCTAACTTCCCTAGAGGGCACACTACATTATAAATGTGCCTTGAAGCGCACTCAGGTCACCTGGGGGATCTTTCTTTGCTTCCTTTCTTATTTTTTTTTTTTCTTATGAATAGGAGGACCCTTTGGTTGGCTTGAGTGAAAACAGTCACTGCTCTGGCTTTCCAGATTGGGGTGGTAAGATTGATCAAAGCCTCTGGGCAGACCTAAGTATATAAAAATGATGGCTCTTGAAGATGTCTGGAGGATTCTGGCTTGGGAATAGCCTTGGAAGTAGCTACCCTAGAGTTTGATATGCCAACACCAGTGTATTTGTATCATCTCTGAGAGGTATGAAAACACTGCTTTTAGCAAGAGTATAAACAACTGAGGGCATCATGCTGATAAACTGTGGACGTAACCAGTGATTACACTGGAGGCTCTTTGAATAATTCAGATTAGAGAAAAGTCCTGAATTAGGACAGTGACATTATCAATGGGAGAACCCAAGGAGGTAACACCTTCAGGATCAAATGATTATTGGATGTTGTTATGGATTGAATTGTGTCCTCCCAAAATATGTATCAACTTGGCTAGGCCATGATTCCCAGTATTGTGTGATTATGCACCATTTTGTGATCTGATATGATTTTCCTATGTGTTGTAAATCCTTAACTCTGCCCTTGGTTAATGAGGCAGGGTTAGGTTATGTTAAGAGGATTAGGGTGAGATGCAATCCTCCTACTCAGGTCACAGCCCTGATCTGATATAAGGGGAGTTTCCCTGGAATGTGGCCTGTATTTCCTTTCATCGTACAAGAAATAAAAGAAGAGAGAAGCAAGCAGAGAGATGGGAGAACCTCATGCTACCAAGGAAGAAGCACCAGGAGCAGAGTACATCCTTTGGACCCAGGGTCCCTGTGTTGAGAAGCTCCTAGACCAGGAGGAGACTGATAACAAGGACTTTCTCCCAGAACCAATAGAAACAGAAAGCATTCCCTGAGAGCTGGTCCCCTGAATTCAGACTCCTGGCCTCCTAGACTGGGAGAGAATACATTTTTGTTTGTTAAAGCCATCCATTTGTGGTATTTCTCTTATAGCAGCACTAGATAACCAAGACAGATGTTGAGGTGAGAAGGGGATAGAGGAGTTATCATTTATGCTTAAGTTAATGGCTTGGAAAACTGGTAAGATGATAATGCCATTCACTGATTCAGGGGACCAGGAGGGGTAGCAGGTTTTAAGGAGAAATGATGAATTCTACTACCATCATACTAATACATACTACCATCATTCATGTTGAGTTTAAGGTCCATGGGACTTCCAGAGAATTGTTCAGTAGAAGCTGAGTATACAGTTCTGGAGCTCAGCAGAGAGGTCAAGGTTGGTAATAATGATTTGTGAATCATCAGAGAACAAGACATGGTTTAAGAGGTGGGGGAAGACGAGATCATCTAGGGACAATGTGTGGAGGGAGAGAAGAGAAGGGTAGAGAACAGAGCTTTGGCGGAAGGTATACTTTTGCTAGGGGTACTGAAACAGAGGTACTGATAAGTGAGCCTGCCAAAGAGCTCTCAAGATGTGATCACTGACCCCTTCACCAACCTCGTCTCATTTTATTCACCTCTTTTTCATTTTCTCCTGGACACAGGGACCTTTATACTCCAACACACCAAGTGTACTCCTACATTAGGACCTTTGAATTTACTTCTCATCACTCATCTATCAGCTCAAACGTCACCTCCTCCAGAGAAGCGTTTGCTTATTACCTTTCTAAGCCCCCCTCTATCACAGCAATCCCGTTTTATCTCCTACATAATACCTACTACTCTGTAAAATTGTATTTCATAATTGTATGCTTTGACCATTAGTTTTCCCCAGCTAAGGTGTAAGCTTCTTAAGGGCAGGGGCCTTGTCTCTCTTATTCACTGCTATCTTGTCACCACCTAAAATAGTTCCTGGTATTTAATAGCTACTGAATAAATAGCTGTTGAATGAATGAAAGAATTGTACCAGAGAATGAAAACCAGAAAAGCATCAGGTTCCATTCAATAAACATTTCTAAAGCACCTTTAATATGTCAGGAATTGGAGTATATAACAGATGCACCAATAAATAAGTATGGTTCTTATAATCTAGAAATATATAATCCAAAGGAGATAGACAAATGAACCTATACTTTTCAAAAAGACATTCTACAGGAGAAGTAAGCACCAGAGATAATGGGAAGGCAGAGGAGAGGCATTTAGTAGAGACTAGATATCATGGAAGGCTATCCATAGGAAGCTGAGTCTTGAAGGAAGAGTCAGCTAGAGAGGTACGAATTCAAGATAGAGGTTTATTGTTGTTGTTAGCTGCTGTCCAGTTAGTTCCAGCTCATAGTGACCCTATGTAAAACAGAACGAAACACTGCCTGGTCCTGTGCCATACTCACAATTATTGCTATGTTTGAGCCCATTGTTGCAGCCACTGTGTCAGTCCATCTTGTTGAAGGCCTTCCTCTTTTTTGCTGGCCCTCTACTTTACCAAGCACGACGTTCTTCTCCAGGGACTAGTCCCTCCTGAAAACATGTCCAAAGTACATGAGATGAAGTCTTGCCATCCTGGTTTTTAAGAAGGATTCTGGCTGTACTTCTCCTAAGGCATATTTGTTCATTCTTCTGACAGTATGTTCAATAGTCTTCACCAACACCATTATACAAAGGCATCAATTCTTCTTCAGTCTTCCTTATGCATTGTCCAGCTTTTGTATGCATCTGACGCAATTGAAAATACCATGGCTTGGATCATGGCACATAAGTCCTCAAAGTGACATTTTTGCTTTTTAACACTTTAAAGAAGTCTTTTGCAGCAGAATTGCCCAGTGCAATAAATAATTTGATTTCTTGACTGCTGCTTCCATGGGCATTAATTGTGGATCCAAGTAAAACGAAATCCTTGACAACTTGAATCTTTTCTCCATTTATCATGATGTTGCTTATTGGTCCAGTTGGGAGGATTTTTGTTTTTTATGTTGAGGTGTAATCCATACTAAGGCTGTAGTCTTTCATCTTAATCAGTAAGTGCTTCGTGCTTCAAGCGTCTTCCCTTTCAGCAAGCAAGGTTGTGTCATCTACGTATCGTTGGTTGTTAATGAGTCTTCCTCCAATCCTGATGTCATGTTCTTCTTCATATAGTCCAGATTCTAGGAATATTTACTCAGCATACAAATTGAATTAGTATGGTGAAAGGATACAACTGTGATACACACCCTTCCTGATTTTAGACCACACGGTATCCCCTATTAGAACAACTGCCTCTTGGTCTATGTACAGGTTCCTTATAAGCATGATTAAGAGTTCCAGTATTCTCATTCTCTGCAATGTTACCCATAATTTGTTATGATCTACAGAGTCAAATGCCTTTGCATTACTAATAAACACAGGTAAACATCTTTCGGGTATTCTCTGCTTTTAACCAAGATCTATCTGACATCAGCAATGATATCCCTGGTTCCATGTCCTCTTCTGTGTCTGGCTTGAATTTCTGGCAGTTCCCTGTCAATGTATTGCTGCAACCATTTTTGAATTATCTTCAGCAAAATTTCACTTGCATGTGACATTAATGATATTGTTTGATAATTTTCACATTATGTTGGATCACCTTTCTTTGGAACAGGCACAAACATGGCTCTCTTCCAGTCAGTTTGCCAGGTAGCTGTCTTCCAAATTTCTTGGCATTGTTGAAAGAACACTTTGAGCATTGCATCTGTTTAGTGAAACATCTCAATTGGTATTCTGTCAACTCCTGAAGCCTTGTCTTTCTCCAATGTCATCAGTGCATCTTGGACTTCTTCCTTCAATACCATCAGTTCTTAGTCATATGTTACCTCCTGAAATGTTTAAATGTTGACCAAATCTTCTTGGTACCATGACTTTGTGTATTCCTTTCATCTCCTTTTGATGCTTCCTGCATCATTCAATATTTTGCCCATAGAATCCTTCAATATTGAAACTAGATGACTGAATTTTTTGTCAATTCTTTCAGCTTGAGAAGTGCCGAGTGTATTTTTCCCTTTTGGTTTTCTAACTCAAGGTCTTTGCACTTTTCATTGTAATACTTTAATTTGTCTCCTCGAGCTGCCCTTTGAAATCTTCTGTTCAGCTTTTTGCTTCATCATTTTTTCCATTCATTTTAGCTACTTTATGTTCAAGAGCACGTTTCAGAGTCTCTTCTGACACCCACTTAGGTCTTTTCTTTCTTTTCTTTTTTCTTAATGATCTTTTGCTTTCTTCATGTATGATGTTCTTGATATCCCACAACTCATATGCTCTTTGTTCATTAGTGTTCAACGAATCAAATTTATTCTTGAGATGGTCTCTAAATTCAGGTGGGATATACTCAAGGCCATACTTTGGCTTTTGTGGGCTTGTTTTAATTTTCGTCAGCTTCAACTTGAACTTGCGTATGAGCAATTGATGGTCTGTTCCATATAGGCCCTTTGCTTTGTTCTGACTAGTGATATCAAGCTTTTCCATCATCTCTTTCCACAAATGTAGTCAACTTGATTCCTGTGTATTCCATCCAGCGAGGTCCAGGTGTAAGTCACCATTTATGCTGTTGAAAAGATATGTGCAATGTTTTGTCTTGCAAAATTCTGTCATGTAATCTCTGACATCTTTTCTATCACCAAGGCCATATTTTTCAACTACTGATCCTTCTTTTTTTCCCCCAACTTTTGCATTCCAATCACCAGTAATTATCAATGCATCTTGATTGCATATGCAATCAATTTCAGATTGCAGAAGTTAGTCAAAATATTCAATTTCTTCATCTTTGGCTTTAACGGTTGGTGTGTAAATTTGAAAAATAGTCATATTAACTGGTCTGCCTTGTAGGCCTATGGATATTGTCCTCTCACTGGCAGCATCACAAATCAGGATAGATCTTAAAATGTTCTTTTTGACGATGAATGCAGTGCCATTTCTCTTCAATTTGTCATTCCTGGCATAGTATGCCATACGCTTGTCTAATTCAAAATGTCCAACACTAGTCCATTTCAGCTCACTAATACCTAGGATATCGATCTTTATGCATTCCATTTCATTTTTGACAGCTTCCTATTTTCCTAGATTCATACTTTGTACATTCCATGTTCCGACTATTAACGGATGTTTGTAGCTGTTTCTTCTCATTTTGAGTTATGCCACTTCAGCAAATGAAGGTCCTGAAAGCTTGCCTTTGTCCACTTCATTAAGGTCAACTCTACTATGGGGAGGCAGCTCTTCCCCAATCATATTTTGAGTGCCTTCCAACCTGAGGGGCTCATCTTCCAGCACCATACCAGAAAATGTTGCACTGCTGTTCATAAGGTTTTCACTGGCCAATACATTTAGAAGTAGATTGCCAGGTCCTTCTTCCTAGTATGTCTTACTCTAGAAGCACTGCTGAAACTTGTCGACCATAGGTGACCTTGCTACTATTTGAAATACTGGTGGCATAGCTTCCAGCATCACAGCAACACACAAGTCACCATGCTACAGCAAACTGACAGGTGAGTGGTGGCTTGCCTATTACAGGAAAATCAAGAGAGTTAAGTCCTGGAGGAAAAAAGAAGACGGTGAATCAAGAGCACCTTGTTATCTTTGAAAAGGTAGAGGGAAACTATTTCCTCTGAGATTAAAAGGAGGAAGATGAGGATTAATGTCAGTAGAGACACATTTGTAGGTTTAAGTGTACATATACGATGAAAAACAAAATTTTTTTTTCATACGAGGAAGCTGTGGATATAGCCTGGAGGAAACCCGGGTGGCATAGTGGTTAAGAGCTACAGCTGCTAACCAAAAGGTCGGCAGTTTGAATCCACCAGCTACTCCTTGAAAACCCTATGGGACAGTTCTACTCTGTCCTTTAGGGTCGCTATGAGTCAGAATCAACTTGATGGCAACAGGTTTGGTTTTTTTTTTTTTGGTTGGTAGCCTGGATTCTGTGGTATGAGATCACCTCAGAACCCATTTATTGATGAAGGCTAGGACCGGTCAGAGAAACTCAGATTTGGGTTCAATAGAACAAAGGACATTTATAGGGAGAGCTACCTCTGGAGGCAGTGAGCTCCTCATTCTTGCTGTGTCTGAACAGGG